>NC_027748.1:1632952-1642125 GCF_000695525.1 Brassica oleracea var. oleracea
GGGCGGACCAAGGAGTGAAATTGATTGGGGTCAAGAAAATAATTAAAGTGTCTCTGCTGCGTAGAGAAGTCGGGTTCTGTGGTGTCAAGCACTCTGCTACCAATTCTTTACTGTTTTTCTATGTAAAACATATTTTTAACATGTTTTTTGTGGTGTCAGGTGACTCCATTCCTCTTCAAATGGGTTCGCTTTTGGTGGCACTACACGAGATAAACACAGTCATATACAAAAGGAATAGAGATAATGCACAAACTTTGAAAAACCAAACATTGATAAGACAAAAACAGAGTCAAGTCATGTCTTAAAGTCTTGAACTTTGAGTAGTATACTAGTCTTTTTGGATCCTTCTAAGGTTACATTAGCAACATCAACGAGCTTAGACTTCAAGAACAGTCTAGCAATCTCCCTAACATCATCCCCACCGCATTCATCAACCGTCACCACGCAAAACCGGCCTCGCCTCACCGTCCTCTCCATCTCCTCCACGACCTTCCACGGAAACAGAGCATCATCAAGATGTGCAGTAAACGCGAAATCAAACGCACCGTCGAAAAAATGAAGGTTATGAGGATCAGCTCTTCTCACGAGAGGAAGCGAATCCACCAACTCCACGGCGGTAATGTCATATAACTCGATCTGGGCCATCTCCATCGGAGCGTGTCCGGCGGCGGCAGAGAGGCAGAGAGCTTTGGTGTGGTTGCAAAGCGATCCGAGATTGCGGAATCGGAGGAAGTAAGAGGAGAAGGAGGAGAGACGCGATGTCCAAGCCTTGCAGGACCAGAGGCGAGCGTTCTTCTTTAGTAGGGATATTGATTTTGTAAGTTTTTTTTATATTTGATATTGATTTATATTTTGTTTTGAAATAAATGATTTTTAGTAATATTAAAAATTTTAGAAATAAAAAAATAACATGATGATTTGTCATAATATGATTGGCGGTTTGGCTTATAGTTTCAATTTTTATATATTAAAATTTTTTCTTAATTAATTGCTTATAAATCTTATTACAATAATATAATTAAATAAGAAATCCTTGGTTGGCCCATAAGTTTATAGGCCCATAGGTTTTGTGCATAATAATAGGGTTGAACTAGGGTTGGCCCGCCCTACGGGCGGTATATTAGTTAAAAACCCAAGTTCATGTTGGTTTGACTGAGAGGTTGATTGTTTGCTGATTTTGGATTAGATTCTAGTTTTTGTTTTTCTAAAATCTACTTTTTACCCAATCAAGATTTAACTAAAATAGATTCCCTAAAAAACCAGTTTTTTTACTCCTACACCATTTTATACATAGAAACCAAAATCCACTTTTTATGTGCTTTTGTGGTTTCCAAACGACTGACTTCATTCTTTCAAGAAATTAGTTTTTCATATATATAATTATATCTGCCATTCTAGAAAACAAACAAAAAAACTTACAAATAATAATCTTCTCTACGAATTAAGTTATTTTAATTTTTATATAAGTTATTTATAATTTTTTAGTCAATATTTATACCATGAATCTTATAGAAAAGTTAAATAATTTCTTTAGTTATAAGTATTATACATTTATTACACTGGAATTTATTATTATTTTTTTAAATCAGCTTTTAATTTTATATAATATTTAAATTACAAAAAATTATTATTTTTACCAAAGTTATAAAATATATTTAAACTAAAACTACACTAAAATAAAAAACCAAAATTTAAAATAAATCTTTATTATTTTTATATCATTAGTTTTAGAAAAACTAAAAATTTACAGAAAATAACAAACCATAGAAATATATATATATATTATTTTTGCATTTAACCACAGTTTTATTTTGTATCTACAGTTTTGTTTAAAATAATTTTATTAAATAAATTTATATGTGTTTAAAATAATAAGAATTGTTTTTAGAATAGTTTTTGGTTTTTGTTTTTCCAAAAACCAATTTTCATCCAATCAAGCGTTTTGAAAAATGATTTTCCTAAAATCTAAGGAAACTAGTTTTTTTAAATAACTGTCAATTTCTAAACAAAAACCAAAAACCAGTTTTTTCTAATTTTCTTGCCAAAAACGTTTTTTACATTTATGCATTATTACAAATTGACTTACGTAAGGCATTTTGGTACTATGGATAAAACGTAAGAAATTTTACCTAAGGCATTTTTGATTGCTAATAATAATTCCTAAGTACATCTATATAATACCTAAGGTACACGTAAGGCATATTACATATTCTTACTATAACACAGTTTAGTTTTACTAAAATATAACAATATTTGAATAATATTTTATGAAATAATTAACTGTTGGTCACATTTTTTAATATATTAAATTACATCTATGCTAATCATAAAAAGCTTTATTGTAATAAAAATATTATAATATTTGAACGTTATTTTTATCTAATAATAAACTGATGTAAACAAAATATTTTTTTATTTGAAGTTAGTCATCACAAGCTATATTGTTGATACATATAAGCTTTATTTCCTATATTTTTTGTTCTACTTAGTATTACCTAGGACTAGGATTAGTATTTTTCTTTCTTTTACTCTTAATAATATTTTCATTTTATTATTTTTAAAAGCAAAAATCAGAAACCAAAAACTAAAATCTAAAATCACCATTCAACTTTTTCAAAAAACTAAAATCTATTGCAAAATCAAAAATCAAAAACCAAAAATTAAAAACCAAAAACTAAAAACCAAAAACCAAAAACCAAAATCTAAAAACCAATAAAACAATCATGACCTGAATAAGTCTAGCTAGCTTTTAGGAAGTTGTTTCCGTTTGTAGCTGAGTAGTTGCGTAGTGACCTACTCTTATCTTGTTTCCTATTTTCTCGGTTCAGTTATCTTGTTGTCAAGCTTCTATAAAAGCTTGTGTAATTTTCTTTATCTAATACAACGTAATATTCAGATTCTGTTTCCTTTATCTGGTATCAGAGCAAAACATAAAGAAAAAGGTGAGTGTTTGAGAGGAAAAACATCACAAGGAAGATGATGGAAGCTGGAAGCTTTTCGACACCTGCTGTTCCTAAGTTTGATGGAGACTACGATCACTGGAGCTTGATCATGGAGAATCTTCTCCGATCCAAGGAGTACTGGAGTGTTATCGATCCATGATTTGAAGATCTGAGAAGAATGGAGGCTCCAACCCCTGCGCAACAACAATCTCTCAACGAAGCAGAACTTAAGGATCTCAAAGCAAAGAACTACCTCTTTCAATCAATCGACAAGACCACGCTGAAGACAATAACCCAGAAGGAGACGGCCATACAGCTGTGAGACTCGATGAAGGTTAAACACCAAGGGAATGCTAGGGTGAAGCGAGCTCAACTACAGAGGCTGAGGAAAAGTTTTAAGACACTGGAGATGAAAATTGGTGAGAAGGTATCTGATTACTTTGCCAGAGTCATGGAGGTAACCAATGACATGAGAAACTGTGGAGAAATCTTGGAAGATGTCAAGATTGTTGAGAAGATACTCCGGAGCCTTACTGAAAACTTCAACTTTGTGGTATGCTCAATTGAGGAATCCAAAGACATTGATCGTCTCTCTGTGGATGAACTTCAAGTCTCTACAGATTCATGAGAGCAAAGTGACTGAGCAGTTCTTCAAGTGGAAAATGAGCCAAGGAATGCTAGAGGAAGAGGAAGAGGGGATCCTCAGAGAAGAGGAAGCAGTTATCGTGGACGAGGAAGGGGCAAATCATTTGTGAATCGATCAGCCATCAACTGCTTCAGATGTGGAAAACTGGGTCATTACCGGTTTGAGTGCACTAGATCGGAAAACTAGGACTGACAGCCATAGACGAGCACGATATTACCAACTCAAAAGGATGTTGCTTCCGGTTGAGAAGAGCTTGGTTGGAATCGGATTGTCTCTCAAGAGCTACTTCGAAATCCGATTCTAGATCGGAAACTTTGATAATATGATCAAAGATCAGAACTTAATTCATCAATCTAAAACAAAGAAAAACAAACACATGAAGTGCGGCTTTGTTTTAGATTGAACACAACAAAATCAATTGAGGATCAAAAGAAAATGAAACAAAGAAAGATTGATCATCAATCGAAAAGTAACGATCCGACTTCTAATATGAAACAGAACAAAAGAAGAAGTCGGAAGATTAAAACAAAAAAAAAAAGGTTTGATCTCATCTCTTCTCTGTGAAAGATACTATAGAGAGAACAGAGAGGAGAGAGAGAAACCGTACTTTATACCTTTAACTTATATATGCTATATGTTATTTGTAAATATTTTGAAAAGCATGAGCTAAATTTGTTTACTTATAATTATTTTCTTGAATTTTTAAAAATTAATTATTATTTAGTAGTTGTATTTTTGTGTTAATTTTTGAAAATTAGTTATATATTAAGTTAAGTTCTAAATAGTTTTTACTTTTGTAAGTTTTTTTATATTTGATATTGATTTACATTTTGTTTTGAAATAAATAATTTTTGGTAATATTAAAAATTTTAGAAATAAAAAAATAACATAATGATTTATCATAATATGATTGACGGCGGTTTGGCTTATAGTTTCAATTTTTATATATTAAGAATTGCTTATAAATATTATTACAATAATATAATTAAATAAAAAATTCTTGGTTGGCCCATAAGTGTATAGGCCCATAGGTTTTTTTTGCGCATAATAATAGATCCGTCTCCCTCTCCCTCTCCCTCTCCCTCTCCCTCTCTTCGACCAATCAAATTCTGAAAGTCGATCTCCTCTCTCTCTCTCGCTCAATGTCGTTGAAACTCAACACCCCCACTTTCCCAAATTTAGCGTCATCTCTGTTCCCAAATTCGAACCCAAGAGGACCCAGCCAGATTCGATTCTCTAACCGATGGGGCAACGCTAACGCCGATCTCCTCTCTCTCTCTCTCTTGGATCAACGTTGCAGAAGGGATCAAATTCGTTGTTGCGGGATGGCAGGAGGAGGAGGAGGAGGAGGAGGAGGAGGTCGGTAGTTATGGATTCAAATTTACTTGTGATTAGATTTTAAAATGGTGGTTGTGTTTGGTTTTAGGTGATCATCATCATGTGGGAGTGTGGTGGGACCTGAACACGTGTCCGGTTCCGGCTGGTGTAGACCCTCGTTGTGTCCGTCCGTGTATAGAATCTGCCTTGGAGAAGCTGTTTGGTCGTCGTTCTGCAGTCAGCATCTATATCTATGCCATAGGAAACCTAGAATTCATCTCTACTGACCTCTTGCAAAACATCTCTTCCTCCGGAATCATTGTTACTCATGCCCCCTGCGGTAAAGTCAATCAAATCAATCCTAATCGATTTGTTTTGTTTAGTCTAATTAATTAGAGAGAGTTAGTAGTCTCATGATCTGATCTGGCCTCCTTCTCTACTCTTAGGTATGCACGACTTACATGATTTTCTTATCGACTGGTCTGCGGATGAGCTTAAAAACCCACATCCTCCTGGTTACGTAATGATCATCTCGAGTGATTATAGACTGCTTTACCCTAAGCGTTTTCGGCTTTTTGGATTCACTACTTTTGTTGCATATCCAAAAGGTGTTCGCCTACTTGCCCATCTTACCCAGCTAAAATTTATTGGCCGAGAGTTTGACGAAGTGTTTGCCAAAGAGTTTGTCTGGGAAACCTTATTGAGTGATAATTTGGATGAAACTTTATTATTGAGTGACAACAACACATGTGATGAGAAACCTCTCTGCATTTGCAACATATGCTGTTATGATTACGAAGTATGTGACGAATTCATCACTCATCTCAAGTGTGAAGAGCACAGAAACCAGGTAATTAAGCAAGCAGCATGCATCCTCAGCTTTTTTTTTTATCATTTTTTTTTCATGTAACTGTGTGTGTGTGCAGTGGTCTGAAATTGTGCACGACCGCAAGCTTAAATATTTTTGCCAAGTTTGCAATTATCCCGCCTATAGCCACTATAACCTCTTTCTCCATAACCAAAGTGAAGCACATAATCGCAAGGTAAGCGCAGCTTGTGATCATTATTATACAGTTTAACAACTCTCTGTATCGCTAAAATTGGATCCCCATTTTGGTTTGTTTTCAAGCTGGTTGAGAAACAGGCTCAAGAAGAGGAGGATTGCCAGAGCAGGAAGACAAATCCAGAATTGGATCTCTTCTACGAGAGAAACAAGGAGCAATCTCTTTGAACCAAGGCAGCCTAAGGAAGAAGCAGCAGCTAGAGTGCGTGCATCCCCATGGGGTCTTTGTGTTAAAGAGTTTTACTAAATAATGGACTACTTAATTATTATTATTATTATCCTGAATACTTTGTTTTTCTACCAGTCAAAATATTTTCAAGTCTGGTTTGTTTTTCTTTTTCTTCATTTTTAATCATTACATGACAAGATTTATTTGTATGTATGTGAAACTTAAAACAAACTCACTTAGAAATAAATTTCATTTCTATCTTTGCACATATTTTTGTCTTTTATTTTTGATTTCTAGGATTACTTTTGGGTATTTTTCTGTGTCTATCAAGTTCTAGAGGAGAAGTTGTGGCAGTCAGTTGTGGCAGTCACGGGCGGACCAAGGAGTGAAATTGATTGGGGTCAAGAAAATAATTAAAGTGTCTCTGCTGCGTAGAGAAGTCGGGTTATGTGGTGTCAAGCACTCTGCTACCAATTCTTTACTGTTTTTCTATGTAAAACATATTTTTATGTTTTTTGTGGTGTCAGGTGAACCCATTCCTCTTCAACTGGGTTCGCTTTTGGTGGCACTACACGAAATAAACACAGTCATATACAAAAGGAATAGAGATAATGCACAAACTTTGAAAAACCAAACATTGATAAGACAAAAACAGAGTCAGTCATGTCTTAAAGTCTTGAACTTTGAGTAGTATACTAGTCTTTTTGGATCCTTCTAAGGTTACATTAGCAACATCAACGAGCTTAGACTTCAAGAACAGTCTAGCAATTTCCCTAACATCATCCCCACCGCATTCATCAACCGCCACCAAGCAAAACCGGCCTTGCCTCACCGTCCGCTCCAACTCCTCCACGACCCTCCACGGAAACAGAGCATCATCAAGATGCGCAGTAAACGCGAAATCAAACGCACCGTCGAAAAAATGAAGGTTATGAGGATCAGCTCTTCTCACGAGAGGAAGCGAATCCACCAACTCCACGGCGGTAATGTCATATAACTCGATCTGGGCCATCTCCATCGGAGCGTGTCCGGCGGCGGCAGAGAGGCAGAGAGCTTTGGTGTGGTTGCAAAGCGATCCGAGATTGCGGAATCGGAGGAAGTAAGAGGAGAAGGAGGAGAGACGCGATGTCCAAGCCTTGGAGGACCAGAGGCGAGCGTTCTTCTTCGGTAGGGATATTGATTTTGTAAGTTTTTTTTATATTTGATATTGATTTACATTTTGTTTTGAAATCAATGATTTTTGGTAATATAAAAAACTTTAAAAATAAAAAAATAACATGATGATTTGTCATAATATGATTGGCGGTTTGGCTTATAGTTTCTATTTTTATATATTAAGAATTTTTTTTAATTAATTGTTTATAAATTTTATTACAATAATATAATTAAATAAGAAATCCTTGGTTGGCCCATAAGTTTATAGGCCCATAGGTTTTGTGCATAATAATAGGGTTGAACTAGGGTTGGCCCGCCCTACGGGCGGTATATTAGTTAAAAACCCAAGTTCATGTTGGTTTGACTGAGAGGTTGATTGTTTGCTGATTTTGGATTAGATTCTAGTTTTTGTTTTTCTAAAATCTACTTTTTACCCAATCAAGATTTAACTAAAATAGATTCCCTAAAAAACCAGTTTTTTTACTCCTACACCATTTTATACATAGAAACCAAAATCCACTTTTTATGTGCTTTTGTGGTTTCCAAACGACTGACTTCATTCTTTCAAGAAATTAGTTTTTCATATATATAATTATATCTGCCATTCTAGAAAACAAACAAAAAAACTTACAAATAATAATCTTCTCTACGAATTAAGTTATTTTAATTTTTATATAAGTTATTTATAATTTTTTAGTCAATATTTATACCATGAATCTTATAGAAAAGTTAAATAATTTCTTTAGTTATAAGTATTATACATTTATTACACTGGAATTTATTATTATTTTTTTAAATCAGCTTTTAATTTTATATAATATTTAAATTACAAAAAATTATTATTTTTACCAAAGTTATAAAATATATTTAAACTAAAACTACACTAAAATAAAAAACCAAAATTTAAAATAAATCTTTATTATTTTTATATCATTAGTTTTAGAAAAACTAAAAATTTACAGAAAATAACAAACCATAGAAATATATATATATATTATTTTTGCATTTAACCACAGTTTTATTTTGTATCTACAGTTTTGTTTAAAATAATTTTATTAAATAAATTTATATGTGTTTAAAATAATAAGAATTGTTTTTAGAATAGTTTTTGGTTTTTGTTTTTCCAAAAACCAATTTTCATCCAATCAAGCGTTTTGAAAAATGATTTTCCTAAAATCTAAGGAAACTAGTTTTTTTAAATAACTGTCAATTTCTAAACAAAAACCAAAAACCAGTTTTTTCTAATTTTCTTGCCAAAAACGTTTTTTACATTTATGCATTATTACAAATTGACTTACGTAAGGCATTTTGGTACTATGGATAAAACGTAAGAAATTTTACCTAAGGCATTTTTGATTGCTAATAATAATTCCTAAGTACATCTATATAATACCTAAGATCCCCATTTTTGTTTGTTTTCAAGCTGGCTGAGAAACAGGCTCAAGAAGAGAAGGATTGCCAGAGCAGGAAGACAAATCCAGAATTGGATCTCTTCTTCTACGAGAGAAACAAGAAGCAATCTCTTTGAACGAGGCAAACAAGAAGAGGCAGCCTAAGGAAGACGAAGAAGAAGAAGAAGCTAGAGTGTGTGCATCCCCATGGGGTCTTTGTGTTAAAAGAGTTTTACTAAATAATGGACTACTTAATTATTATTATTATTATCCTGAATACTTTGTTTTTCTACCAGTCAAAATATTTTCAAGTCTGGTTTGTTTTTCTTTTTCTTCATTTTTAATCATTACATGACAAGATTTATTTGTATGTATGTGAAACTTAAAACAAACTCACTTAGAAATAAATTTCATTTCTATCTTTGCACATATTTTTGTCTTTTATTTTTGATTTCTAGGATTACTTTTGGGTATTTTTCTGTGTCTATCA
>NC_027748.1:1644688-1661630 GCF_000695525.1 Brassica oleracea var. oleracea
ATCCATCTGTGTGAATATGCAAATTGATGTTCGTTTTGTGCATTATAATGCTACATCCAGATGGATTATCCAGCTGAAGTTTTAAAAACTCATCTAAAATTCTCACTCAAATGAAGGTGAGTCTTGATGGTGCATCTGGATGCAGATGCATCTAGTTCAGTCCAAAATGATAAATGACAAAAATGACATTTTAAAATCAAAATATTATTTTCAAACCGTAAATTCTATTTTTTGCATATACATTTTTCCTATATAACCAAAAAATGCATTTTCTCGCAAAAACTGAAAAACACATTTTTCCGCCAAAACCGCAAGATGCGTTTTTCCACCAAAAAAACACAAAACACACATTTTCATAAATACACATTTTCTCGCTAAACCAGTAAAACCGCACTTTTCGACCAAAACCGAAAAATGCATATTCCCGTCAAAACAAAAAAAACGCATTTTCCCGCCAAAACCCAAAAAATGCATTTTTACGCCAAACTCCAAAAAGCATTTTCCGGCCAAAACCGCAAAAAGCATTTTCCCGCCTAAATTGGAAAAACGCAATTTTCTCGCCAAAACCGGAAAAAACGCAATTTCCCGCAAAAACCTGAAAAACGCATTTTCCCGGAATTTTCCGGCCAAAACCAAAAAACGGAATTTTTTTCGCCAAAACTATAAAAACACATTTTCCCGCCAAAACTGAAAAACACAATTTTACCGCCAAAACCGGAAAAACGCATTTTCCCGCTAAAACCGGAAAACGCATTTTCCTGCCAAAACCGGAAAAATGTATTTTCCCGCCAAAACCGGAAAACTGTATTTTCCCGCCAAAACCGGAAAAATGTATTTTCCCGCCAAAACCGCAAAAATGTTTTTCATGCCAAAATCGCAAAAAAAAACATTTTTTTCCGCCAAAATCGTGAAAAAAATTTTCCCGTCAAAAACACTTTTTCCGCCAAAACTTCAAAACACACTTTTTCGTCCAAACCGCAAAAACGTATTTTTCCGCCAAACCCATAAAACGTATTTTTCTGCCAAAACCATAAAAATGCATTTTTTCGCGAAAAACACATATTTTCTCAAAAACCGCAAAAATATTTTCGGCCAAAATCGTAAAAATGCTATTTTTCCGCCGAAACGTGAAAAATTATATTTTAGTCATTTTATTAACAAGTCCACCTGGATGCAGATGGAAGTTAAAAAATGAAAAGCAAACGAACATAGCTGCATTCAGATGATTCATCTGGGTAAGACATCTAGATGTTCCATCTAGCTGCATGGACGAAATAAAGAAACAAACAACGCCCAGATATTCCATCATCTAGATGGACCATCTGGATGCATCTTCCAGATGTACAAACTAACAGGGCATATCCTTTGGATTCTTTGCCGCAAGAATTTGACCCATGCCACCTAGTTGAACTCAATTTGTCTTACAGTCATCTTCAGAAACTTTGGGGAGGAACCAAGGTAGGTAAACTCGTATCTCTTATTTTATACATTCTTCCAAGTTTGTACTAATCCATTTCCAACTTAATTTTCTGCTCAGAACCTCGACATGTTGAAGACGTGTAAGCTTTGTCATTCCCAGCAGCTGACTGAGGTTGACGATCTTTGTAAAGCTCAAAATATCGAGCTAATTGATCTCCAAGGCTGTACAAAACTGCAGAGATTTCCAGCCACCGGTCAACTACGTCATCTCCGAGTTGTAAATCTTTCAGGCTGCACAGAGATCAGAAGTATCCCAGAGGTTTCACCTAACATTGTGGAGCTTCATCTCCAGGGAACTGGCACAAGAGAATTACCAATATCTCTTGCAAAGTTCAAAGGTAAACTAATGAGTACACCCCATAGATGCAAGTCGGTCACACCAGAGCTTGTGCAAGCAATAAGAGCATCGAAAGGTTCGATTGTCTTGCTCTCAAAGAGCTACGCCTCTTCGAGTAGGTGCTTGGATGAGCTGGTAGAGATTATGAATTGCAATAAAGAGCTGGCTCAAAAAGTAGTGGCCATATTCTACAACGTGGCTCCTTCCGATGTTAGGCTTCAGAGTGGAGACTTTGGGAGGGCCTTTCAAACTACGTGCATAGGCAAATCAGAGGATGAGAAACAGAAGTGGGCGCAGGCTTTGGCCGATGTTGCGTATATACAGAAAAGTAAATCAACTGTATCTATCAGATAATCTTAAAACTTTTTGACGTTAAAACATACTAAGAATCAAAATGGTAAGACTTAACTTTGATTTCAAATGCTTTTATGTTTTCCAAATCTTGCCATACTATGAGTAATGATGTACATTACGCAACCATGTGTTGACTATCTTCGCTTTCCTCATTGTATACGCTTGCTGCTCTTGGACTTACTTGTTTTAGCATTCCTCTTGAGCTACACATTTTCCATTTAACTCTGCTTTAGACAGGCCATGGCCTTGTACTATTATCTATGGCAGATGATGTTCGAGTGTGACACTAGCATGTTCCAGTTAATCACATTAGTTAAGGGTCTTATTGGGGTGGCGGATATTACAGGTTACAGGTGCGTTAAACCAATTTCAATCTTGTGTAACTACGAACTCCGCCTATCGTGACTCAGGGATCACATGAAGATGCTTCGCACTGTTTATTCAGAACTTTCAGTTAAAGAACTATAAACGAGATAGAAATCAAAACTGAATAACGAAATTTAAACTGATAATATGGAGGTTTAATTCTCAAGACAAAGGTCTCAAAGAAGATTATAGAAAATCTAAAGGATTCAAAACAAGGTCTCAGCAAAAATCCAACAAAAAAAGTAAACAACTTCATCATCCTGAAGATTTATCTCCTTATTCTTGCTTGGAGGCAAGAGCAGCAGCTTGACCTCTGAGACGACCAGTCCTCCTTGCAGCAATAAGACCAACCTTTTGCCCAGGTGGTGCATCACGACGAACGGTACTGGCGTGACCAATATGTTGATGGTTACCTCCTCCGTGGGGATGCTCAACAGGGTTCATAGCCACACCACGAACCTTAGGCCAGCAATTCCTCTTCACACGGTACTTGTGGTATGCGTTACCCGCCTTGAGCATCGGCTTCTCGGTTCTTCCACCACCAGCGACTTGACCAATCATGGCCCTGCATCCACTTGGGACAATCTTCTTCGATCCAGATGGCAACTTAACCCTGTCAAAATACAACATGTAACCGTCAGAAACAAGAAGCTATGGTGGTAGATATAACTATTATTTATAATATTGGTTATAACAACTAGAAAAATAGAAAAAAACTAGAAAAATAGATTCTTGAAATGAGGAACTCGAGCAGTCCAAAATTTAATCAATCAAATCATTTATGGAGATTTGTAGCAATCATTTCTAATATGGCATGAAACATAAACAGTTAAACTAGACTCGGTTTATACTAAACCAGACTGTACATTTAAATTTATAGTCAAATCTATTAGAAGCTAAGCATAGATCATAATAACAATTCAATACAACCAAAAAGCAATTTATATAATTATTTCAAGTCATCCCAGATGATTCACGAAGATTAGCAGCAACCACTTCTAATGCGGTATGAAACATAACCAGTTTAATTAGAATCGGTTCAGTATAAACCGGTCTATTCATTTTAATTCATCATCAAATGAATCTAAGATAAGATAACAATTCAACCAAAAAGACATAACATTTGAACAATCCAAAACCGAACCTGGTCGTGTCGTTGTCGGGGTTGTGAGAGATGACGATAGCGTAATCACCAGAAGCCCTAGCGAGCACACCACGATCACCAACATGGTGCTCGACGTTGCAGACAACAGCTCCCTCGGGGATAGATCTGAGAGGCAGAACATTTCCGACAACGAGAGTGGCCTTCTTACCGCAGTACAAGAACTGTCCCGTGTACATACCTTCGGCGGCGACGAAGAGCTCCTTCTGCTTCTTGTAACGGAAAGGATGACGGAAGGCGACGCGAGCTAACGGAGCACCACGACCCGGATCGTGGATGATCTCGGTGACGACACCCTTGAGGTAACCATTTCTCTCGCCGAAGTCGAGGCTCCTGAACTTGGCGGGGCCCTTGCGGTGGTGAGTGTGGGACTTGAAGACGGAGCCTGCTCCCTTACGTTGAGCTCTGATGACACGACCCATGGATGATGATGATGATCTTCCTTCTTCTTGAGTTTACGGCGAGTGAAATGAAGTAAGGTTACAGGTTTTTTATATCACAGTCTCTCAAAACCCTAGTGGGGGTTAATGTGGATCTATTTTAAATGGGCCTAAGCCCAGTTAAAACCCATCATCATACTTTAAATAATAAATTCCGTGAAAATAGAAGATTTGAATGGATTAGTAAACCACGAGTTTTTCTATGCACACTGCATGTATTGTATAACTGGGCTTAGTATAAGCGTCTAATATAACCCAGTCAAAGCCCATCATACTTAAAAATAAAATGAAAATAGAAGATTTTGAATACTTGGATCAGTAAACAATGAGTTTTTAAATGGGCCTAGTCAAAGCCCATGATAAATACCGGGAAAAATCGAAGAATTTGAATCCTTGGATGAGTCAAATCCATCAAGTTTCAAGGAGTTTTTTCTGTGCACCCGCACCCATTGGATAACTGTCTCCTCGTATTCCATTTTATTTATTAAATTAGTTAGCATTAAAAAGATTTAAATAAAGAATAAACTTTTGAAATTGAGAAGTTGTCTGTTTGTGGAGCGTCAAAGTTGAAAAAAAGAAAGAAAAGGGACAGCATAAATCAATCATCCACCCGCTCCTTCTTCTCTGGCACAACAACGCTCCTCCCACTTTCTTCTTCTTCCTTTCTTCTGTCTCTTTGTAGCTTGACGAATGCTCTTTGATCTTCCCCAGCTCTGAAACGTTTTAGTGTGGAATCAAGTCTTGTCTTGGTAAGCTTTGTTTTCTGATTTTATTAAGCTAAAGTCAATTAGTGTGTAGTACTCAGACCCGTTCCTATCTATTGAGCTGCTTACAACTTAAACAATTTCCTTTTTTGGTAAAATGTTAAAAATACACATAAACAATTTGTATGCATATACTAATCTTTTGAATGTCAATGTCCAAACTATACAAAAAATTTGGCTGCATCAAACTGGTGCTTTCTGAGCTTTAGCCACTCTGAGTCATGGAGTCTGCTCTTGTTTTGATTTCTAACGGTTTTTTTTTATGTATTGTCATAACTTATATAACTGACGATGATCGAGATTACGTGATTCCTAGGGTAAAATTTTGAATTTTGCTTCTCTCTCATTATTATTTTTTTTTGAAACTGAAAAAAAAAAACAGGTCGGTGAATATGGTCTATATTCGGAAATAAATCATTTATTGTTGTCATTCATTGTAGAAAAAAAAACAAGAAAACAAAACTGTCACTGCTGAGATATTATAGACCTTGTAGGCATAAATATTGCGGGATATGTTCTTTGTTTGTTGTGATAATAGTATTTGAAAGCAACATTTACGGAAATCGTTTTAAGATTTTTCATTTCCTTTTTTGGATGTTAGTTCAAATTTCAAAACTTTTCTCATGTCGGAACAAATAAGTTATTTATTAAACTTATATTTCTTCTTGCTTTTTTTTTTCAAACGAATATGCAGAGTGTGATCTTGAGAAGGAACAGAAAGAAAATGGACGGTCGAAGTTGGCCATGGAAGAAAAAGTCCACGACCGAGAAACCGGTGGTTGGAAACGAGCCAACTAATGTCTCTTCTTTGTCCTACCTAGCATCTCTAGAGAACCAGGTTAGCCTTTTATATTATAGACCAGAGACCAGAGCTCTCTTCTTTATTTTATAAATCTTTATTGAAGTGTTTTTGTGTTGTGTCAGGAGAAGTGTAAGAACACAAACTATGTTCAGATAACTATGGATACATACACTCATTTGAGCAAAATGGAGGATCAGGTCAAACTGTTTGAGAGCCAAGTCAAGGATCTTAATGAAAAAATCACTACTGCACAGTCAGAGTTAAGCACTAAAGAATGTTTGATTCTTCAGCATGCCAAAGTCGCCGAAGAAGCTGTTTCAGGTAAAGCTATTCAGTTTCTTTGATTACTTGTAAGGGCGTGAGAGCATTAAAACCACTATGTTAAGCCCTGAAATGTTTTTATCTTAGGTAGGCCTGCCGGTTCGGGTAGTTCGGGTAATTCGGTTTAGTTTGGTTTAAAATAAATCTTACCGAATTAACCCACAATAAATTTCGGATTGGTATTCGGTTAGTTTGGTTTTTGAAAATCTTACCGAAGTTTTTGATTTCGGTTATATTAAGCATTCTTGTAACCTATATTAAAATTTGGACTGCTTTTGAAATAGTTAAGTCTTTACTTCTTTAGGATGGGAGAAGGCTGATGCAGAGACTTTGATACTCAAACGTCAACTTGAGTCTGTTACACTCTTAAAGCTCACTGCAGAGGATCGAGCCTCGCATTTGGATGATGCTCTAAAAGAGTGCACAAGACAGATAAGGGTTGTGAAAGATGAGAGCGAACAGAACCTGCAAGCTGTGGTTCTCGCTAAAACCATACACTGGGACAAGATCAAAGCCCAACTCGAACTAAAAATCGAAGAACTAAACCAAGGACTACACCGAGCAGCTTCCGACAACGCGTCGCTCACTAGAACACTGCAAGAGCGGTCAGAGACGATAGTAAGGATCAGGGAGGAAAAGTCTAAAGCCGAAGCTGAGGTTGAGAAGTTAAAAACTAATATTCAGTTGGCTGAGAAGGAGATTAGTACGTTGAAGTACGACGTCCACGTGGCGTCGAAAGAAGTGGAGATTCGCAACGAGGAGAAGAACATGAGCTTGAAGTCGGCGGAGAACGCGAACAGACAGTATCTAGAAGGAGTGAAGAAGATTGCGAAGCTTGAAGGAGAGTGTCAGAGGCTGAGAGGGCTTCTGAGGAAGAAGCTTCCTGGTCCTGGTGCTATGGCTCAGATGAAGCTAGAAGTTGAATGCTTAGGACATGAACTCACAGATCATAAGTGGGAAGAGTGCAAAAGAGAGAATGTAAATCTCACTAAACGTACACTAGAGATGGAGGAGGAGATTCAGACACTTAAAGAGCTTCTAGCTTCTAAAAACAATGAGCTGAATGTTTCTAGAAACGTGTGCGCCAAGACTCTTGGGAAGCTTAAGGCTCTTGAAGCACAGATGCATGATCAGTATCATCCGCCTAGTGTGACCTCGGTGTCAGAAGATGGATTTGATGAAGAAGGAAGCTCAGCAACCTCAGGAGATTTTCATAAAGTGAGAAAAGCAAATGTTGATGGCTCCACAAAGGCTAGGGTTTGTAATAGATTGGAGTTGATGGATGACTTCTTGGAGATTGAGAAGTTAGCAGCTAATGACTCAGCTTCAAAGTCTTGCAACAGCGCCTGTAGTAGTAAGCACAGTGAGAAGGATGATACAGCGCTTGATCAGCTGTTAACGGTTCTGCGTTCAAGAATCAGTAGTGTATTTGAATCTCAAGAGGGCATTAGCATTGAGAAAATAGTTGAAGCCATGAGACTCTCCATCCAAGAGATGCTAGGATCATCATCACTCAGACAGCTCCCAAGTCCTTTGTTTGAAGTTGCTGATGAAACTCATGAGAAACATGTTTTGTCATCTCAGGACAAAAAGGTTGAAGATTCAGAATCTAATCCACTAGAAGACACATTTGCTAAGACTGAGGATGATTCATCATGTAAAAGCTTGTTGAAGGAGGTAGAGTTGGAGAAAGAAAAGATTGAACTAGAATTAACAAGATGCTTGGAGAATCTTGAAAGTGCAAAGTTAGAGTTGGAAGAGAAAGAGAAGCTCATATCAGAGATGAAGTGGCAGCTTACTTCATCGAGAGACCTCCAAAGCTTGGCGGAAACTCAGCTCAAATGCGTGACAGAGTCATACAAAACGCTGGAACTCCATGCCAAAGAGTTAGAAGCTAATGTGAAAAGACTGGAAGAAGAGACAGAGAGACTTGAAAGGGCGTTCTCCACAGAAAAGCGTGGACATGAGGAGACTCTAGCTAAGTGCAAAGACCTTCAAGAAGAAATGCAAAGGTATAGTACTCAAATCTTATAAAACCAAGAGACTAAGAGTTTGTTTAATAATCTTCATGTTATGCATAGTTTGTTGTGCTAATCATGACTTGTATTGAAGGAATGAGACTTGCAGAAAGGGTTCAGCATCCAAAAGCCAACCTAATCAGGTACACTGTTTACTATTCTCTTATTGGCAAGATTAGCTTTCACACCTGTTTTGCTTAGTCTATTATCCTAAATTCTCTAATGCTGTTATGGTTCTAAAAATTGGTCTACGCTACATATTGGTAAACAATTTTTTTAAAATCTGATTATATAACTCAAATCGGTTTAAAACTTAAACCATTCTATATTGGTTTAAACAGGTTTAAATCGGTCTAAATCAGTTTAAATCTGTTAGATTAAGTAATATTAATATTAGTACATATCCACAAATTTATCTATTTTTTTATTTTGTATATTTAGTTTTGATAATTCATTAAAATAATTTTAAAACTATATCAAAAAACAAAAATATTTTATGAATGTAAATTATATATAAATAATTTAACGCCTAGGTGGAACTTAGTCCCCTAATAATCAACCTAGTTGTAGTCCTCTACAAAACACCTAGTTACTGTCTAAAGATTCTTGAACATTGACAGTTAACAATAATCTAAAACTTTCTTGTTGGCAGGAGAAAGACATAGCATCTGCAACAGAGAAGCTTGCAGCTTGCCAAGAAACGATTCACTTACTCAGCCAGCAGTTACAATCCTTGCAACCTCAGAGCAACCACATTCCCAATACTCAATCTCCTGAGAAGAAGATCCAACACCACAAAGCCTCAGAGGCAACACCAAACTCTGGACAAGACGATCTTCCTCATGATCATAATAACATTCAGCCATCTCACTCTTTTAGACACACGGTGAATCCAACTGTCCACGCGATCATCAAGTCTAGCTCGGTTTCTTCATCTTCTAGAGAAGATGGTGAGAAGCATACGCGTGGATTAGGCCGTTTCTTCTCATCTAAATCGAAGAACAATGGACGTTAGCAAAGCTAGGAGATAACACGCTCATTATCTGCTTGTTCGTTTCATCTTCATCTTCCTTCTTGATATGTGTATAGGGTTATATGCGTTTTTAAGTGTGTGAGAGAAGATACCAGTTTAGTGGAGATCAATCTTTGTCTTATTACTTACTCTACAGTCCACACAACATCAAGACTCAACAAATTAAAACTCTGAACTTACTGAAAATGAATTAAACCGGACCCTAACCGAGGCTAAATTAGAATTTTACTAAATACAAAACCAAACCAAATATAAATAACATAACAAAATATTTATTTGTTTGTCCCCTTTCCTTTCTAAATAAATCTCAATGCATAAAAATCAAGAGAGCACAACTGGAGGCCAAAAAAAAGTCTGTTTAATTTGAAATTGCTATTTCATATTTTTCAACAATAATAAATGTATGTAGGTGGAAATTCATTAAATGGTAAAACTATGTTCGGTCAATATGAAGATATATTGAAATTATGTTCCTGTCCTATATTCTATGTATGATATTTGAAAATCTGAATGTGAAAATCAATGAAACTAATATAGCAGAGAAATAAAGAAAGCTTTTCTAAAGGGAGCTAGCATTGGTTTATATTAATTTTCTACATATAATATTTTCAGACAAAATGCAAGTAGTTACGTGAGGCCCATGCAGCACAAATACAATGATGTAAGTATTTTATAAATAAAAGTATGAAAGAAGTTTGTAAACGGACATAAAACATACAGATAATGCTTATCAATATCAAGCAGACAGGTATAAACTCAAAAGCAAGCTGAGAGTATGGGCAAGCCTGAGTTTGTACCGACAAATACTTTTCTTCTTTCTTCTTATTTGGTTTTGTGTTCTGATGACTATATTATTGGATTTTATTTGTGTCGTTTGGTAGTCTAATTTAAACCAGAATATATGATAACTCTGTGTGCTTATTGGATTAAACTGCAAAATTCATATATAGAATATAAAGAAACAAAGAATAAAGAAGAGGAAGATGAGAGTCAAGATAGGCGAGACATTGTGGCTTACATGTTCTGCCTTTCAAACAACAGCTGACCTCTCCAAACACATTTTCAAACACACATATTGTCGACTTGTTTCGATATTATATCTTGAATAAAAAATTATCTCAACAAACAATATTGAATAAACATATATGATGCATGAGTGCAAAAAACATTGTCCAAAATTCTTATTTTAATAAACTATGGAATAAATGAAAGTACATTTATACAAAAATATTGACTCTCCTTAATCGTGGAACCGATCATTACGTTATGTCCAGATGTAGTAGAAACAAGACTAGACCCAAAACTGGTAAATCATTCATGTTTGGCCAATTATGGTTGATAGACCCTCATGATTTTTTTTTACTGCATGAAATTATGGACCAAAATCTATAATCTCTTCAGACCAGGAACAATAACCTGTTGTTAAATCTTCCTTCTACAGCTGTTAAGATTCGAACTTGGTATCTATTTCTTTAGACTTTATAAGAACATAAGGTTTTACCAACAATGTTAATATAGTTCCGGATACCGTAAATTTTTTTGCCTGAAAAGATATCATCGATATGCGAAGGAAGAATATTTTGCCAACATGCATTTTCTTGTTTTCTTTTGTGTTTTATTCTGATATTTTCACCGCAGTGATATTTAGTGAAAAAAATTATTATGTTTGCATACAGACATAATACACAACCTAGCCGTGGAAACATTTATTTTTGTCAAAGTAACTCATTTACTTAAATATGACTTTTGATCATCATTCTTTTGTAATCGAAGGTGTTATTGGTTTATATATTTTGATTGATTTAGAAATTCATGTAGTATTTATAAATTCAAGTTAAATATACAGATTTTTTAATTTTTTCGGATTAATATTTACAAATCCGGAAGTTTTTCCTCGGATTTGAGTCTTTGTATTTTTAACAAAAAATTCAAACAAATACATTCAAATACATTATAAAATCAAATTTATTAGTAAATCCGTATGATTGAATAACATATGATTTTAATAAAGATTTGAAATTCATAGAACCAATAACATTATATTTAATTCGGATTTTCAAATCCATTACAATACAACAACCAATAACCACAAAGTTCAATTATTGTACGACGGATAGAACATTAATAAGTAAAATTATAAACAAGAAAATAAAATTTATTGATTCAAAACAATACAAGTAAACTAGCTATTCCTCTCAAGAACCAACGGTCAACAATACACGTTGACTTGAGGGAAAAGTCGCCCACCCAATATACAAAATATTCGAAATAGACAAGACACCGAAAATAATACATAGGAAAGATAAAAATTCGAAGAGAGTGGTTAATTAAACTACTGTTAGATACATTGGCATAGTCACAAATCTTGAGTCGATGCTTGACGCCATGCCCACCATTTGCTTCCGTCTTCTTAAGAGAATAGAAAAAACCTAAATCCCATAATATATATTATATATTTATTATTCCTTGTTTCTTGATTTTCTTGATAATAGAGTTTGACGTTTCTGTCTTCCCAGTCTAAAGTGTGATAATGTGATCAAACCCATTAAGGGGATCATAATCTCGAGAGTTTACCAATTGAGAGTTAAATCAGTCTCTCTCGAGATTGAGTTCTATCTGAACATGGAGATGAGTGATTGAAAGACGGCTTCATCACAAGGGATAGTGAGACCCATCTCGTGCTCAAACCCAAACTCTTCCTCAGCTAGTTGGAGGAGTGTCTGAAACTCTGGATGAGCTAGCCATGCGATTGGGACCACGTAACGACTTCTTTGTTGACCGACGTAGACCGGGAAGTGACCTTTCGGTACGTCGCTGAAGTAGCAATTACCTTGATTCTTCTTTCCAAGACTTGAGCATCTCTTCAAGAGTTTCTTTATAGTTGCTGCTTGAGACGCTGCCACTTTGTTCGACTTCTTTATCGCCATGAGTTGAGCTTATTGAAACCTAACTTTGATAGAGAGTGAGAGAAAATGAGAGAACAGAGAGAGAGAGAGAGTTTGGTATGTTTGAAAGAAAGGTGTGGATGTGAAGGTGATGGGGAGGAATGGAGGGTTATATAAGGGCGCAATGAGAGAGAGAAAAACTGGAAGAGTTTAATAAATTTTAAAGAAAAAAAATCTTATATATATATAAAGATGTGTTTTCTATTCACATAGATTTTTAAGTTATACTTATGACTTTTAGAAAATATAATTTGTGACTAGGTTATATGTATTATGTACACAACAACGACTAATTCAATGCAGAAACACATGTTGTGTTTTCCTTGGTGATCAATCATATTAATGCAAACCACAAACCCGCATAACATATAAATTTAACAAACTCAAAATACTTTCTAAATCCAAACACTTTAGCGTCCAACGTTTATTTACATGGTTAGCTTTCTTTCTTTCATAAGCCTCTAGACAAATTCCCTAGACAGATAGTCTAAGGTTTGAACTCAGGGTTAACACCCCAAAAGTTTCTTATAATTCTATATATATATATATATATATACATATCAATTTATCAACGAATGTAATTGAAAGCAAATATCATGTGGGATGTAGGAAACAAAGGCAATTCAGAGACAAAAGCCATACGGGAAATGTGAAAGAATGCATACAAATTAAATAAATAAAACTAGAAGTCTTATAAATAAGGTAGGGACACTATAACAATGCCCTACAGTGTCTCCCTCTTTGTGTTGTTATCTAGACACAACTCTACAAATTAATATGAGTATTGTCAGTTTTCTCTCCACTTAATATACACTCTTGTTCAGATTCTGTCTCTACTGAAACTTCCAAGTTTATTACAACTAATATGTTCATATAAATCAACGAAAACATAGTATGGCCGTTAATATGTTATATATACCCGTTTTGTCGTAAATTGATTCCGTTGCAAAGGGATTACGGACGAAGTATAAAGGGGTGTGAACCAAAGTACGTACTTGCAATATCACATGCCTTTTGCTACAACTAGAGTTGCCAACACTTTAATGCCCATTCGTTCTCGCTTCTTCTTATATACCTATAAATTAATATGGAATAAATTACACAAAATGATTGTAGTTCGGTGGTTTTATAATTTTTTTCTTGGTTGAAGTCGATAAACCAGTTTTAATTGAGAATATAATGGTTATTGCAAAGTTCACTGTTACATATCTGGTGACGAACTGAATATATATTATATGAAATATCGGCCATCCCAACAAATTCAGTCCCATTCGAAAAACCACCTTAAATTCTGTTGCAATTTCAGCTTGGTTCAGTTGTTTTTGATAGCTTTTTTCTTATAATATATTCACATTTCAAATATGAACTATGTATATAATTAATAAATGTACGAGAAAAGAAAAACATATATAGCTAAAAATATAATAAATTGTCCCCATGTGAAAATTTGAAAACGAAAACAGATGCTTAGGTTGGTGCCTAATCTTTTGTTTAATTGATAGTATCAAATCCATGCAAGTTCTCATCTGATTCCTCCGACACCTTGTGTTCCACGTACTTCTTTCCTTTTCTGTTCAGTTTTTTCCCTTATTTTTATTCATTAATTTCAATCTGATGGATCAATCAGCATCCACAAAATATTTCACCTTTGGATTTGTGATCATTCCAATCTAATTATTGCAAATTTTGCGTGGTAGAACTTGATATATCGTGTATATAGAACTTGATAGCCAAAAAGGGAAAATCTAAAAGGTTGGTTGAAAATGACTCTTTGGCAGTCTCTACACTATTTTGTCACCTAACCGACTTTTATTTGATTACAATCAGTTTATTGCTTACAAATTTTATTTGTTTGTAATGGTTGGAACATATATTATAGACATGAAGTCAAAACATCAACCCCAACATGATCATCTTATATGTATGATGATTGATGAATTACCAAAACTTATGTGACATTAGGGTACGTATGCCCGTATATCAATAGTTTTTTTTTGAGTAATCAAGAATTAGCATAATATGTTTTTTTTTTCTGACTGAAGGCATTAATATGTTTTTCTTCTTCTGCTTATTCAAACAAATACAAATACGATGTATATGTATATGTATATATATTTGAAATTAATAGATCAACTGGTCAGTGTTAGAAAAAAAAGTACAATACTTAGGTTCTTTAGATATGCTTTCAACTCTCAAAACAATTTAAAAAAAGATTTGTATTGTCTTAAGGAACTTACAGAAATAAGGACAAAAGAAAGATCTAAGGAAGAAGATCTTTCAATCGACAATAAGAAAATAGATTAAGAATTTGGCTTCAACTGAAACATTAAACAGGGGAGGCATTGTGTCTTCTTATTTTTTTTTAAACACTGATTGATTATATTGATTCAGAAGATTACATCAAGAACTTATACATAAGAACACAACCATAAGTACGGCGGAATAAACATATATCCCCGGAAACATTAGCCCACAAGAGGGAGACAAGATGAAACAAGAACATAAACTGAGAAACAAACAAAACACAATAAAACTTCTAGAACATCAAGGGACAATCAACTAAATCCAGAACACATTAAGAACTATTTAGCATGTAAACTTTAAAAGAGAATCTTGGGAATAGACAAACCGATGGAGACAAAGCTTGATCAAACCACCGAGATACGCAACCTCCTATAGAGAATAGCCCAAACAGGATAGAGAACAAAGCTTCAAGACCCAGGAGACAACTGGACAATCTATTTACATAGTCTTCAAACCGGATAAGGCGATGTCGATGAGGAGACGACTTTAAATACCAACTTGAAGCTTGACGAAAGAAGATCTCGATCAGATCAAATGGTAAATGACAAGGAGCAGTTGCAATCGACTCCGGATTCTGTCGCATGCAAAGGGCAAGGAGACAGAAGATCGAAACCAGAGAAGACCCAAGAAATCTCAAGACATACATGCAACAACAAAAGGCTAAAGATACTGGATAGAGAATCAGATCCGCACAGATAGATCTAAGATCTAACCGAAGACGCCTAGAAGAAGATTGTACCGATCAAAAATTTCTCTTAGTCACGGAAAACAAAAGAAAATCCGACTCCGGCTCTAAGAGAGCAGCCGGAGCCGGTGATCGGAAAGAAACCAAAAACAGATCAGGCATTGTGTCTTCTTAAAACTATATGAAAACGTTAAAAATGACACTATTAGTGAAAATGGAAGAGAGGAAAAAAATAAAGACGTCGAAGTAAGAGATAGTGTGTGTAGGGACAAAGGACCAGGAGACAGCGAGAGAATTGATCAGGTAGAAATGAAATATATATAATGAAAGGAACAACAGTCAACACATATGGCTGTCCTGAATTGATCTTAATAAATGTAAATTCTAAACAGTCAACTTTTCTTTAACGGAACTCTCTTCATCACGGCGAGTTACACAACCTAACCATTGTGTCTTCTTAAAACTATATGAAAACGTTAAAAATGACACTATTAGTGAAAATGGAAGAGAGGAAAAAAAATAAAGACGTCGAAGTAAGAGATAGTGTGTATAGGGACAAAGGACCTGGAGACAGCGAGAGAATTGATCAGGTGGAAATGAAATATATATAATGAAAGGAACAACAGTCAACACATATGGCTGTCCTGAATTGGCGCTTCTGTTGTGGTTATAACTCGTCGTAGACATGATCCCTCACACTCTTCCCTACCCCACACCCAATTCATCATCATCGTTGCCCCTCTTTTCCACAATAATAATTCTCTAGACTCTTTAACTCTAAATTGTATTGACGTTTAACCCAAATTGTGACATATTTGATTTTTTTTTTTATTTACGTGTTAATGGCTATGATCCTATCTATTCCTATCTATTATAATCTTATTTGATTGGATTTGTTGTTAAAAATTATTCAACATCTTCGGAGTTTTTGAAAGAGTCTTTCAATTTACACTACAGTTATTTTAGGTTTGATACACTAAGAAAAAAAAGAGTTAACCTAATTTAATAGTATTAGATTTTTGAAGTTTACATTAGGTTAAAGGTTCTTAAGGTCTCTATTCCCTTCATTATTCATAAAACTATTAGTTACAATCCCTAGACATATATAGAGTTCAACATCAGTTTTCATTATTACTAGTAGTTAGGAACTTTTAGGATAACCAATCAAGCACACACATATATATGCATTTGTTTTCTCTCTGCCCTCTTGTTCGCCAGTGTATTTTGGCAATTGATTGTTTCTATTTTACGTATAGGATAGTCAACAAAGGCCAGCCGTCGCATGTGGAAATCTGTCCCAACTAATCACGCAAATTTAATTATATAAGACACCTTTGATTGTATTTAGGTTGCGTGTGTCAAATTACAACGTGTTTTAGACCTCACATTTTATATACTAAACACAAATGCAAAATATTTACATTTGAAACATGCTTAAATTTTGTGATTTATTAAGCTGGGATCTCTGTCTAAAATAAATTGAGATACTTATGCTTTGGCAGCTTAATAATGTCAGTATTTTTTACACCTTCTACAGTAACATGTATAAAAGACTTGATCTTAAAAAACACATTTAATATTCTTAAAAAACACATTTAAAGAATAATGCAAAAGAGGCTAATTGGTTTTGTAACGTATGATATGTGATGTAGTTATCAGGAGGAGGCTTCGGTGATAGAATTAAAAATTGTTTTTGTTTGTCCTGAATATTTTTGTTCATATTTGAAACTACAAAAGGGACAGCACCTAGCGACAAAATGTATAAAACAAATACTATCATAATTGATATATTTATTTTCCCCCGATTTCGAATTCAAAAATTATAAAATGGACAGCTCCTAACGACAAAATGCATAAAAGAATATTTGAAACTAAGATTTTTTTTCTTAGGGGTTTTTGCCAAAACTAACCCACAACTTGATTTTAATCCCA
>NC_027748.1:1661730-1692156 GCF_000695525.1 Brassica oleracea var. oleracea
TAGTTTTGTGTTTGACTTTAAGTTGTAGGTCAATTTTGCAAAAAACCATTTTTCTTATATATCCTAATATGTGTATATTTAAAACATAAAGATAATTGAAAGTCAATTGAAAAAATTCTCCATATTGTTCTCAAAATAAAAATCTCATATTCCTCCCACAAGTTATTTTTCACTCCAATTGTAAAGCGGAATTGTGAAGAAAAATACCTCAAAAAACAATGGAAGAAATTAAAAAGATATATAAATATATATACATCCAGATATTAAACAAAGGCTGACAAAAAAAAAGTTAAACTAAGAGATATAAAAATGTCTGTGCTAACTCCACAATAGTACAACAACTAAAGAAATTCACAAAAGAGTTGCTCATATCCCTCAAACCCTGTAGGGATCCATGTCTGCAAAAATAGACATGACTCTCCCATGTGGCATTTACCTTCTAACAACAACTCAGCAAAGTCTTTCCTCATATCCCCTAAACACTGTAGGATCCATGTCTGCAAATAAATATATCTCTCCCATGTGGCACTTACCTTCTAACAACAACTCAGCAACGTCTTTAGCACCACAAGCTGACATATACCCAATAAACTCTAAGCCACAAATTTGATTTTGGATCACTTATGACGAGAGAAGTTTTTTCTACCACCACCATGTTCTAAGGCCACTAGAGTAGCATTTTCTTCTGTCTTTGAACCAATTACAACTCTTTTTGCAGTTTTCATGTCACATTTGATGTGAGTCTCCCCTGGTAACTGTCAGTGTCACAATTTGTACTCCAGTTTCTCCTTCCCTAGGAAAAAATGAAGTGAATGTGTTTATTCTTCCAGATTTAGAGAGACTAAAAGAAGTCACTTCAAGGTGTCCTGTTTGTAATTGCCTAGAATCGGTGGATATACTCTCATGTTCTGTGACTGAAAATGACCATAGGAGAAACGTCGTAATAAATATGTTTACACTAAATTGAACACATGTCACGTGTAGAAATATTGTAATAAATGCGTTCACACTAAAATGGACACATGTCACATGTAGAGAGCTTCTCAGCCAAACTCTACATAAATATGTTCACACTATGTACTTTACGTTTTTTTAATATAAAACTCACATGCATGGTTCTTCTTTACGTTGTTTTGACTGTTTACGAATAGAGCTGAACAAATTATTCATAAATTTTGATTTGATTCATTATATGTTTTGATTCGAACCGAAAAATCCGGATATTCGTTACTCTACGAAGCAAATCAAATACTAAAATGCAATATCCGTAAAAAAAAATTAAATCACAAGTATCAATATTTATAGGAACGAATATCCAATTTGATCCGTTATATGCATATATATACATATATTTAAAGAATTATGTAAGTTATATATTATAGTTTATATAAATTTTACAATATTATTGTTTATAAATAATTTTATTTTTCATGTATTACGTTGAAAAATGTCATTTAATATTAATAAACAATATCTTTATATATTTATCAACTATCTTTATATACTTTTACATACACATACATGTGCACATTGACGTGAACAACTTATAATTAAGTATTTACCACAACTGAAATATCTAATTTGTTTGGAAGTTAAAATATTATTTTTCTTAATGTTTTTTTCACTATCGACCAAATTGTAGTAAAATGATTTGTTTTAATAATTTTATTTTTCATGTATTATTTTGAAAAAATGTCATTTAATATTAATTAACAGTGTCTTTATATATTTATCAACCATTTTTATATATTTTTACATACACATACATGTGCATATTGACGTGAGCACTTTATAACTAAGTATTTACCACAACTGAAAAATCTAATTTTTTTGGAAGTTAAAATATTATTTTTCTTAATGCTTCTTTCACTATCGACCAAATTGAGTAAAATGATTTGTAGTATAATATGAAACCATTGGTTCGACATTACGACTATCTAAGATTCATAACACGAAAACAAACAAATAATAGTAATTTTTGATTATCACGGTAAAAAGAAATAAAAACATCAAACATTTAACCGAACAAACCAAATAAATATTGATTTTAAATGATAGTTATATTTTAGGAGATTAAAAAACAACTTAAAACCGAACCGATAACCAGATTAAACAGATTAATGTCTTCTTACTAAAAAAATAACAAAACCAATAATCACTTTGCAACGGATTATTACCTAGTCTTATTTATATAGGAGACAATGCCTGTCCATGTCACAATAATGGAAGAATGTTTTGATCCTTTCTACTTGTATTCTCCCACTGATTTTTTCTTCTATACAACGAAAACATGATTAATTTGTGGAAAGTTTGGTTTTGATGATTTGACTCCATAACGAAGAAGAGATGTGCACAGCCTCTCTTTTAAGATACTAAGTCAAAACATTATATTCATGTATCCAAGTTTGACATTCTTAAAGCGTTATCTACAATCTACATCATTGTCTAAAGTAATTGTACTGAAGATTCTTCAGAGACTAAACTTCATTATATCATATAGAGCAATTGATGCATGTCCAGAGACAATACCAACAAATAAGCATAAACTATTAACAAATGAGTAGCCAAACGGATCAACTTTTACTTGCTTATTCAAAGCCATGATTGTACATAGTTACCAGAATGTCATACATAAGAATCCCATAAGGCCATTAGCAAATTAAGTACGGCTGCTACGTCCAATGATATCCTCTCTTTTGCCAAGAGATAAGAGATGCAGAATCAGATGTTTGAACCATTCAAAGCCATGACTTTGCATTGTTCATTCAAGGCTTGAAGCTGCGCTTCTTTCTTGTCAAGAAGAGCGGTTAGCTTCACGTTCTCCTCCATCAGCTTTTGAACCTCTACCTCTTTCTGCGCCTTCTCACCTTCCAGCTGTGCAGACTTGGCAACCAGCCTGCTTTCACAATAAAAAAAACATATTCCCTCCGTTTCAAATTAAGCGTCGTTGTAGCATAAAAATTTTGTTACAAAATTAGTGCCATTTCAATTCAACTTTTTCTATTAATTTATCTTTTTGCCCCTAATTAAACTAAGATAAACAATAAATGTTATGCAATTATAATAGCCAAACAAGAGCAAATTTGAACATTTGACTAGTTTCTTAATTTTTCCGTTCTTTAAGCTATCCTAGACATTGCTTTACACAATTTGCAATTGAACAATCACAAACCTGTCTCATCATTTACACAAAAGAGCTTAGAGTTGCATAACAAAAAGAGAGAGATGAGATTCACCGTGCTTCGATAGTTTGGAACTGCCTCTCCGACGAAAGAAGTGTTTCCACAACATTGGTGGAAGTATTAACATAATTTCTAAGCGACTCAAACTCTGTCTTCACACGACGGAGCTCCTCTTCATTCTCAACAGCTTTCTCTCTATCCTTCCTACTATCTTCAACCAGTTTCTTGATTATCTCCACTGTCTCGTCGAGAACATCTTTATTCTCATGTACAATCTGTTTCATCTCTTCTAACCTCAATGACAAATTCTCGATTTGGACTGTCTTCCTTCTATTTTCTTCCTCGCTTATGATCACCCTCTCCTTTTGAAACGACACTTCAGATTCTGCTGCGGTGACCCTCCTCAGAAGAGACTCCAGCACATCAGAGACCATCTGTATGGACTGGAGCATCTTCAAAGTAGAAGATCCATCCTCTGTAACCAAGGAGTCTTGGTTCTTGCTAGTTCCAGTAAAAGTCAGAAGACTGATGATGTCCTTGACCACTTCAGAAACTGAACCATCATCTTCTACACTGAGCGACACATGTGGTAGACCAGGAACGGGCAAGATCGTAGCTTTTGACCTCAAGTAGTGTAAGCTGGCTGCAGCTGATTTGACTCTATCCAGCAGCTCCGCTTGTAAATCACAATCCACTTGCAGCTGACCAAATTTCATCTCAAGGGCTTCTCTTGATGATGGATCATGTGCAGCAGCCATAGCTATTCCCAAGATCTTTGTCCAAAACTAAAAGCTAAGAAAACTTGTTTCTGCAATAATTAAAAAGAAGCTTGAGAATCCAAACTAAAAACAACATTATCTAGTAGGTTGGTTGGTTGGTTGACATAGAAAAAAAAAAAAGAATATCAAATGGTGCTCATAATAATGTGTTAAGTAAGTAAGCCTCCTATTGACTAAGCAATGACAATGATTGATATGAAGATCAAGACATAAGCAATTAAAAAATATATATTCTATAAGTAGCTTCACAAGATAAATCATCTAATCTAAGAGCAACAACACTAATCATACATAACCCTTTTCCACTGATTTTGAAACTATTTGGACAGTCTCAGAACAACAATTTACACGAATATCAACAAACTATGGTGCATTAGACACCATGATCAGTGGCATTGATTTGAAAACAAGCACGAGCCATATTTAACACACTAGAGTCAAAACATGAAACAGACAAACGAAGAAGATAAGCTAAATTCACCAAGAGAAACCGTGACTGTAGTTGAGATCGAATGGTCGTGGGCACGAATCTAGAACGAAAATGAACAAACTTATGGCACAAAATAAGGATCCGTACGATTACCAGAAGATTAGGTTTGATTCGAGTCTGTCGCCGATTGGCAGAGATAATTACAGAGATTAAGGGAGATGAACCAGTTTAAGACCAAACATGTCTGAAAGTTTGTGTTCGAGAAATTGGAATAATAATAATTAGATTTAGACCCCAATTACAATTAATGGTGTCGGGCTGTTATCAGATTTTAACTAATGGGCTTTGAAGCCCACAAGGATCATAAGTGCCGTCGGCGTGTCATAACAGACTGTAGATAAATACCGAAACTACCCCTAGTGGGTTTTATAGTCCGCCCCAAAAAGAAAGTAAACGAACCTACGAATATCACTCGGTCCGTACAAACCGAAACTCTGTTTTTTTGTGCGATTCTTCGTGTGTGATAAAAAGATAATGGAGCCACTCGACGACGACCTTTTCCTCGGCAAGTATCAGCCATCGGATCTCAAGATCGCTTCGGAGTTTCTAACCACTTGGCTGCCTTTCTTATCTAGAGATCTCTGCTCAGACTGCGTCCATGTTCTCTCCCGTCGAATCCGTTCTCTACATCCAGGTTTCAGTGATTCTTCTTCTTATCCGTTCTGTTCAAACGGAAACATCATACTAGCCACGAACGTTGTGCCTGCTTGTTTCTGGTTGGCTGTGTTCTGGAAATTTTCCAAATTTATTGCACTCTTGAATACAATATGATCAGTTAGTATAGAGATGGTTGTGTTTTTTTCCTGTTATGTCTAATATTGTTTTTTCTTTATTACAGATAATTCTTGTAATAACAACTCAGAGACTGTTTCTAGAGATGACAAACCGATTACTCATCTGGTGGTGGAAGACATGGATTCTGAAGAAACCGATCGTAACGTAGAGGATGACCGTGACGGCAAGTTCAATGCTTCTGTGACGACGAGTCCTAAAATGTCATGGGCTGATATGACACAAGAGGATGGGCTTAATGAAGAAGAAGAGGAAGAAGAGCAGAAGGTGAGTGAAGACTGGACGAAGACTCCTCAGAAGCGTAAGTTGTCTAGGGATGAAAGAGAGCAGTATCGGTTCATTAACGTGAAGAGGATGAAAGTGTTTAGCTGTTACGAGAAAGTTAAAGGGAGACGCGTTGATATCCTCGATGGACTTGAATTGCATACTGGTGTTTTCAGCGCTGCTGAGCAGAAAAGGATCGTTGATTATGTCTATGAGCTACAAGAGAAGGGTCGCAAAGGAGAGCTCCAAGGTTAGTTAGTTAGTTTCTAAGCATATAATGCCAATCATTGAAACTCTTAACGTGTACTAATATCTTGTTTTATTCGTGTATCTATAGAACGTACTTTCACTGCTCCACATAAGTGGATGAGAGGCAAAGGAAGAGTTACTATTCAATTCGGATGTTGTTACAACTACGCAACAGTAAGTGACATCTTTCTTTCTTTTTTCTTACAGTTTCATCAACTTTGGTTTAGGCTGGCCATAAGGTTGAGGGAGGCATAGACTATTTCTTAAAAATTTCAACTATTTTTTCTCTTAAAACAGATTTAGTGGCCTAAATCATTTTTGGAGAGGTTTAGTGGCCTAAATCATTTTTCAAAAAAAAAATTGGGGGCCTAAGCTCAATATTTCATTGGATTTTGCCCATGACCGGTCTCTATCTAATCAATGTGGTAAGAGTTTTTACTTTCTGTTTTTTTTTCTTCTACAGGACAAAGCGGGAAACCCACCAGGGATCCTTCAACACGGAGCTGTTGATCCAATACCATTACTTTTCAAAGTAATAATCAGAAGGTTGGTCGGGTGGCATGTGCTTCCTCCAACGTGTGTACCTGATAGTTGTATCGTCAATATATATGACGAAGGTGATTGCATACCTCCTCATATCGATAACCACGATTTTCTACGACCTTTCTGCACAGTCTCATTCCTCAGTGAGTGCGATATACTCTTTGGAGCTAATCTCAAAATCGATGGACCTGGTGAATTCTCTGGTTCTTACTCGTTGCCGCTTCCTGTCGGGTAAGAAAGCTCTATGCATTGGTTTGCCACACTCTCTTCAATAATTTTCTACTAAAATTTCTATGGCTTACGCTTTTTTTTTATTTCACAGATCAGTTCTTGTGTTGAAGGGTAATGGTGCAGATGTAGCTAAGCATTGTGTACCTGCGGTTCCTCAGAAGAGGTAACTATTTGGACACCTAAATGAACTTTTGGTAACGTTTATGTTCGGTGTGCACTTTCTCATTCTGTTTTTGTGTGTTGCCTGGTTGTGCTTTTAGGATATCGATCACGTTTAGGAAAATGGACGAGTCCAAAAGACCAGTTGGGTTCACTCCTGATCCCGATTTGCAAGGGATCAAGCCGTTGCCGTACGAACAGACCACGCAGAGCACTCCTCCTGCTGTTGCAGCCATTAGCGCTTCAAGATGGAACAACAACCAAAACGGTGGTAACTACAACAGTCGAGGAGGTGGTCAATGCAAGCATCGTGAGTCGAGTTGAGGTTATCATCGTTCCGAGAGTCGAGAGTGGTCATCATCAAGTAGAAGAAGAGGAAGTTCACGACGCTCTCCTAACACAGCTTATAGACCCAAGGTTCATAGTAATAATACTAGCTCCGACAATGTTTGAGTATAGAATTTGCTTTCTGTTTGTTATATTTTTATGTTTGTAATACGAACTTAATTATTTATTTTACCAAATAATAGAATAAAGGATAACTCATAAACCACGACTGAAAGTAAATGTAACACTTCTAAAATGCACTAGCAGGTTTTATATTCTAGATTTAAAATGGAGAAGGTTATCGAAGTTTTATAATATAGGATTAAGAAAACCAAACGAAAACTCAGATAAAATATGTAGTTAAATAAAATATACTTTATACAAGATATGAGCCGTTGCGTTGCAACGGATTTTTGTTTGATGTTTTAATTTAATAAAAACCATAAAATAATAAATCATTTTATTATAGTATTATGATTGTTTTGTGCATATGTTGTTTGAGATTTATTTTATAATTAAAATCCGTTTTCAAACATAAGTTCAAATTAATATTTGTATTTTATAATCATGGTGCATAGATGAGTTGTTATAAACTTTATAATAAAGATTAGAGAAAATATTATATATAAACATTTAAACTGAACACAATCCGAAATAATAAATGAAAAGTAAAAAGAAATGAAAGTTAAATACATCAATCGAATCAATGACAACATTATACATGTTTTTATGTACTAATTTAATGTTTTATTAAATAAGTCATTAAAATTTTATTTTGGTAAGATGTTTTAAAAAGGAAAACATTCTATTTTATAAATCTCTTTTTTATTTATAATTAAAAAAATATTAAATACTTTTTTACCATTTTGTTTAAGATTTTAGAAAAGATAAATTACTGTTATATAACCTATTACAATTATCTTTTCTTTACAATTTTAGAAAAAATATATTGCTATCAACTAATTATTTTTAGCTATTAATAAATATTTTCAAAATTGCTATTTTTATAATTCGTATCAATACTAATTTTACACTTATTTCGTTAATTAAATAATTTTTAGTATCATGTTCATTATCAAACGCTCTCTTAAAAATAATATCAAATAATTTTTAGTATCATGTTTATCATCAAACACTCTCTTAAAAATAATATCAAATATCATACAAATTTCTTTTGTTTAGGATTTTTTTTTTATAAAAAAGGAAAACAACTATCAAATATATTTTTACAGTTTTGTAGGATTTTAGAAAAAGAAATTAGTAATACATAATATTTTACTATTATATTTTGTCTAGGATTTAAAAAATAAAATTTCTATCAAATAACTATTTCCAGTTAATATTAACTATTTTTAAAAGTTGCAATTTTCGAAATTCCCTTTTTTCAATATCATTAATATTTTTACAATTTTTCTTGTCAATTAAATAAATTTTACTATCATGTTTAGCATTAAAATTTTGAAGTAAAAATGACTATTAAATAAAATTTTACAATTCTCTCTAGTCACGATTTAAAAAAAAAATTCTTAATTGGTTAAGATTAGAAAAGAATTTTCTTTTAGAAATCTCTTTTATTTAATATTTTAGGAAAATAAGAAGTTGTTTTCACATAATGGAAGTTTTTATTAACACATTCACAATCTAATTATTTGAAGCTAATTTTGGTTTATATTTTTTAACAAAAAATAATTAAAAAGTAAAGTTAGTTAATTATAAGAAAAATAAGATTACTTTTAAGTTTTTATTTTATTTTGACTTTTAAAAAGGAAATTAATTATTTTATTTCTTTTAGATTTTTATACAACAATTTTATTTTTAATAGAAAAATTTTGTTTAATTATTTATATATTTTTTCTTATACATACAAACACATGTCTATCATATTCACACATACTCATGTACAACAATAACATTAAAATTGAAAGTTATGCTAGCATCATAAGATGTAATAAGGATAATAAAAAGTTGAGTTGTATCAAGAAATTTTTTAAAAAAATACTCAGGAAATACTTTTCATGTAAATATTATTGTGTTCTGTAAAAATAATATGTGGAAGCTTAAGTCAAAATATAGATGTGAAATATTTATAGTTGTGTTTTTCAGAATTTTTTAACATACAATTATCTATTAAAAATAAAAATTATTTACTTATCAGAAAATAATAAGAGTACTTTTACAATTTTCTTTTAATTAGGTTTTTATAAAAGTTATATTATTTATTTTGAAGTTAGTTTTCTTCATGTTTTTATTAAATAATTTATTGTTAGTTTTATTCATGTTTTAATTAAATAATTTATTGTAATTGAAGGATTTTACAATTCGTTTTTGTTTAACATTTTTTATTAAAGTTAATGTTTATCTTTTATAATTTTCTATTTTTAGTATCTTTTAAAACAAACATTATAATGAAAATAATAATAATAATAATAATAATAATAATAATAATAATAATAATAATAAGACTATTAAATAATATTTATAATTAATTTTTAAGAAAAATCATTTTTGTTATTTTAGTATATATATTTTTGATTATGATATAGTTTAACACATATCAAAATTTTAAATATATAACTACCATGTGACACAATCATGTTAATTAACAATTTTGAAGAACCAAGCTCAATATAATCTTTTATAATTATATTTTCATTAAAATTTTAGAAAATAAAAATTATATTAAATAAATTGTTTTCAAATCTATTTGTTAGGATTTTGAAAAAGGAAAATTTCTAAAAAATCACTACTAAATATGTTTTTTTTAAAATCATGTTTACTATTAAATAATTTTTAAAAGTAGTTTTTTTTATTCGTTTTTATTAATTTATTATATATATTTTTAATCATTATATATTTAAACACATGTCACAATATTAGAAAAAAAAATATTTTCAAAAAATATTTTGCAATTATCTTTTGATTAGGATTTAAAAAAAATTACTATTAAATAATATATATTTTAACTATGAGATAGATTAACACATGTCACAATCTTAAATATATAACTGTTATGTGTTGCGATCATGTTAATTAGCAATTTTGAAGAACCAAATTTTATATAATAAGATTCTAGATTTAGAATCATTCAATACGATAAAACCGAACCAATTAAGACCAAACCGAACCGAAATAGATAAAATTGTTTAGATTTGGTAATACCGAATGGATACAATTTTTAAGAAACTACAGTGTATGGATATGATTTTAGTATATAAACCGATTAAACTAGTTAATTTAAATATAGTAGTATATTTATATGTAAATTATATAGCATAACTAATAATATATCTTAAATTTATTTTTATTGATATGATCTTCATTATTAAAATGTTGATTTTAGTAATTTAATATTTTGTTTTAAGTTGTTTTTTTTTCATTTTTATCAAATTAAACAAAATACAATTTTTTTTATTTTTCGTTGACAAATACGTGTTAATATTTAGTTATTTAAGATATTATGGATTACTAATTTTTCTTATTTTTATTTTATATAAATTATTATTATTAATAATTTAATATATCTACTAATAATAAATAGTAAAAAAAAGAATAATGGTCTATTTAAAAATTGAAATATCTTTATGTTTTATTAAATCCGATATATAATTAAAATTCACAAAATGTTATAAAAAACAAACATATTTATGGGTTTTGGTAGGGGTGTTCAATCCGGATATCGGTTCGGTTTAGGTTCAGTTTTTTTCGGTTTTCGGTATTTCGGTTAGTTAAATATAACTACCATTCTAAATCCATATTTACTTCGGTTCGTTTCGGTTTATATACCGTCGGTTTTCAGTTTATTCGGTTTTATACCAAAAAAATATAATTATTTAGTTTGAGATCATATTATATGAATTTTAGAGTCATATTGTCAACACAGTCATTTATTAAAAATATATTACATGTTCAAATAAATGAACAAAAAGTAAAAATGCTTCTACCATCAAATAAAATAATCAAATCTATGACTAAAATCAAAGCTTGAAATTTTGAAAATAAAAATATGAAACAAAACAGAAACATGAAAGAAAAGTTTTTCCACTCTTTCATATTTAGTGTTCACTAATAACTCTGTTTGTTTATAGATAAAAAAAAAGTTGTGAAAATTTTCCATTAATTATTTTCCATCAAATTTATCATCTTCATATTAATTTAGTGAATACTAAAATAAAGCAAAAAGATAAAAAAAAAAGACTTAGAAAATAAGATGTCTGAATTGCGATGTATTGTTATTTAATTATAGTTCAAGTGTTTTACAAATTAAGGTTCTTTATTACTATAAAATTATGGTATTAGTTATTAACACAAATTTAACTTATGTAACAAATAGATTTTCATGTATTGTTATAAAATAGATACATATTTACATGTTTCTACTTTTAATCGGTTTTGTTCGGTTTATTCGGTTTAATCGGTTATATACCAAACCATATCCAAATCCTACGGTTTTTATAAAATTATATTCATTCGGTTTATATGGTATATAACAAAACCAAACCATATTGTCTATTTCGGTTCGGTTCGGTTCGGTACGGTTCGGTTTTATCATATTGAACAGTCCTAGGTTTTGGTAGAAAACCAAATAAACCAATTTTCGGTATATATAAATCTATGCGATCCGGGTTTTAATATGATAGCTATAGTTTATAAACTGAAATACCAAAAAACCGAAAAAACTGAATCGAAATCCAGATTAAACGCCTATAATTTAGACCATCAAATCCACGAAATGGCTGAATCTAATATTCTCTGAAGAACTAATCAGAAACGAGAATATCTCGCACCAAAATCTGGATTGATCAGACATTCAACATTTCATTAATTTTAGTCAACAAAATATCTTTAGTATCCTTCTTAGAATATTTTCTTCTCTTTTCTGCACTAATGAAATTTTATCATTTGGATTAATAATAAAAAACGAGACCTTATATAAACAAACTCGGGCTTGACCATCAATTTCGTTTTCACTGTAACGCTCGTGTTCTTAAAGCTTCTCTCTTCTACAAGGGAGAGACTCGTCTCGCACAGAGACAACAAAAAAAAAAAGAGAGGGAAAATTGCGAATAAGCGAATCATAAACCGTCTCCCCAATCGTTTTCGTCGAGAGAATCAACGAACCCTAACTTTCTGACCTAGTCGTCGTCGTCGTCGGCCACCTTGAGCTTGCCGAACAAAAAAGCCCCAGGCTGAGACGACGCAACACAAATCTCCACCGCGACGGAACCCTAACAAACCGTCTCGCTCCTCTTTGCTTCAGCCATGAGTCCGATTCAGAATTTCGAGCAACACTCGGCTCGTCTCGTCGAGCCTGACCTTCGTAAACATCTCTCTCACTCTCTCCTCTCTCAGTTTAATAACTTCGAATCGCGTTCGTGACACTTAATCGTTTGTTGAATTTGTATTCCGCAGCTACTCAAACGAGGCTTGAGATGGTGGTGGAGGTCAGAGACAGCCTAGAGATCACACACACGGCTGATTACTCGAGTTTTCTCAAATGCTACTTCAAGGCGTCTTCGCTGATTCTTCTCAAGATCACAAAGCCTCAGTTCGTTGATAATCTCGACCACAAGCTGCGCAACGTGGTTCTCGAGATCCTCAACCGTATACCTCACAGCGAGGTCCTCCGTCCCTATGTTCAAGACCTTTTGAAAGTTGCGATGCAGGTGCTCACGACGGATAACGAGGAGAACGGGCTTATATGCATCCGCATAATCTTCGACCTTCTTAGGAACTTTAGGCCCTCGTTAGAGAATGAGGTTCAACCGTTCTTGGATTTTGTTCGTAAGATTTACCAGAATTTTAGATTGACCGTCAGTGATTTTTTGGAGGAGGTTAAAACGGAGGAGGCGAAGCCTGTGGAGATATCCGCGCCTTCTGATCAGTCGCTGTCTCTTACAACGCATTTCAGGAATGGGAAGATTAACCCGAGTACGCGTTCGTTTAAAATAGTCACGGAGAGCCCTCTCGTTGTTATGTTTCTTTTCCAGCTCTATAGCAGGCTTGTCCAGACCAATATTCCTACTTTGTTGCCCCTGATGGTTGCTGCTATCTCTGTCCCTGGACCTGAGAAAGTGCCTTCACGTATGAAGCATCAGTTGATTGAACTGAAGGGCGCTCAGATTAAGGTGAGACGATGGTTCTCTCGTAGGAACTAAACCGTAACTTATTTGAACTTCGAAAAGAAAATTTCAGTAGTGCCTGCATTGCCTTCTTGTTCCGCCTTAATTATGGAATGTCATATTGACTTTTAGCGTTTGTCTTCCTCTTTTGTTTATATGCAGACGGTTTCTTTTTTAACTTACTTGTTAAAAAGTTATGCCGAATATATCAGGCCGCATGAAGAAAGCATATGTAAGAGCATTGTGAATTTGCTTGTCACCTGTTCGGATTCTGCATCTATCAGAAAGGTAAAGAACCGTTTTGTTCCTGTCTCTTCAGTATGTTTTCACCTTGTGACCCAATCATTTGCTCGCAACTATAGATATGTCTTTTGGTCTATGAAACGCAGGAACTATTAGTCTCACTAAAGCATGTACTTGGGACGGATTTTAAGAGGGGTTTATTTCCCCTTCTTGACACTCTTTTGGAAGAAAGGTATAATACATTTTCGCCTTTCTGAAATTTATAATTTCACACCTTTCAGGAAGCTTTTTTGGTATCAAGTAAACCTTTATCTGCCCACCTTCCATGCTATCTATCAACAAATCATGACTTGTATTATCTCTTCGCGATTTTTTGTGTCAGGGTTCTAGTAGGAACGGGGCGAGCATGCTTCGAGTCCTTGAGACCTCTGGCTTACAGCCTACTGGCCGAGATTGTTCACCATGTTCGAGCAGATCTGTCCATTTCTCAGGTTCTTCCCGTTGTTTATTTGCAATTTGTTTGCTTCTGCTTTTCTTTTTTAATTATTTGCTTAGCTACGAGAGTTTTGATTCTTGCACCTATGCAATAATTGACACTGGATTATATAGTAAGTGATGCTGATGTGTTCCAGTACACAGTAATTGCTTTGAATATGTAGATTTGTGGTTGGGTATAAACTAGAATTATTTATCAACTGTGATAAGAAAGTGCTCGAGCTTGCCAACCTCAGGAATCCCATTTTTTAGATTTTTTGCGGGTCCATTGTCTGCTCTGTGGACGATCTTTCTCTTACAATTCTTTTTATTTTACTGTAAACAATGTGCAGTTATCGCGGATCATCTATTTATTTTCAAGGAACATGCATGACTCGACCCTCTCTCTTAACATCCAAACCACTTGTGCACGACTGATGTTAAATCTGGTAAAGCTTTATATTCCATCTTCTTTGCCTTATTTAAATTTGATATATTACTTAACATTTATGTGGCGTAATCTATCCACTATGCTGGAATCGAGATTTTGGTATAACTTTATGTTGGGTTCAGGTGGAACCCATATTTGAGAAAGGTGTTGATCAGCAGTTAATGGATGAGGCGCGGATTTTGTTGGTATAGCTTTACCCCGACAGCTCATTCTAGCATTGGTTGCTGCTCTAAAATTAACTTACTTTACTCATCATCTGTTTATTATAGGGACGTATCCTGGATGCCTTTGTTGAGAAATTTAATACCTTCAAGCGTTTTATTCCTCAGGTAACACGATTATGTAATTATTTGAGAAATGAGTTTTTATATTCCCAAACTCCTTTCAAATTTTCCCGTTATGATATAGTTTGAGATATCTTGAATTAGCTATCCTGATTGTCAATTCTTTTAATTCGCTGATGTGTTACTTAGTCTTGCTTTCTGCTTCATAGCTTTTAGATGAGGGTGGGGGAAAGAATCTTATCACTTTGAGGTCGAAGCTTGAACTTCCTGTCCAGGTAAAGTCCATACTTTCAATGATGTCTGTTTTGTCTTAACAAGTAGCCAAATTCTAAGGCAATGTGAGATTGTGTTTCACTGTGTATATTCAAACTTGCTAGTTCACAGCGTTCTGTTATTCTATTAAATAGGGACTCTTCTTTCTTTTCTAATTTGGATTATATTTTAGCCGGAAAAATATATATAATCTAAGCCGTTATTATTTATCCTGAAGCATTATTTTCTTTATAGATAATGTCTGGTATTTACTTTAGACCACGCTGGTTGCAGGCAGTTTTAAATATGCAGGTTCCTACCGAACATTCCAAAGAAGTGAATGATTGTAAGAATCTGGTCAAGACGCTGGTGATGGGTATTGCCTGACATTTCACCTTGGTGGATCAGTTATTATACATGTTGATTATGTTTCTACATGTTAAGGACTTTTCCTGATTTGTGTTCAGGAATGAAGACAATCATATGGAGTATAACCCATGCACATTTTCCCCGACCTCAGGGAATGCACCCACAAGCTCTTGCTTTACACTCATCAGTTACTCAGGCTTTTAAAGGAATGCGAGAAGATGAGGTATTGCATGTCAGATTGTTTAGTGTAGACAATAATATTTTATGGCTGATAAACCTCTAGTAATCTCTACCCTTAAGTAGGTGCGGAAAGCCAGTGGTGTTTTAAAGAATGGTGTCCATTGCTTAGCTCTCTTCAAAGAGAAGGACGAGGAGAAGGAAATGTTAAATCTTTTCTCCCAAATTTTGGCTATTATGGAACCTCGAGATCTAATGGATATGCTCTCTTTATGTATGCCTGAACTTTTTAAGTGCATGGTTGACAATACTCAGCTGGTTCAAATATTTGCTACTCTTCTGCAAGCTCCCAAAGTGTACAAGCCATTTGCAGATGTTCTGATTAATTTCCTAGTAAGCAGCAAACTTGGTGTTCTGAAGGATCCAGATTCAGCTGCAACAAAATTAGTTTTGCATCTGTTCCGGTGCCTCTTTGGTGCTGTGTCTAAAGCACCAGCTGATTTTGAACGAATATTGCAACCTCAAGTGCCTGTTATTATGGAAGTCTGCGTGAAGAATGCGACTGAAGTTGAAAAGCCTCTTGGTTATATGCAGTTGCTCCGAACTGTTTTCAGAGGACTTGCTGGATGTAAATTCGAGCTTCTTCTTAGAGATCTAATCCCCATGCTGCTACCTTGTCTTAATATGCTTCTGACAATGCTCGAGGGTCCAGCTGCGGAAGACATGAGAGATCTTTTGATGGAGCTTTCTTTGACGCTTCCTGCACGCTTAAGCTCTTTATTGCCATATCTTCCCCGTCTCATGAAGCCTCTTGTATTCTGTTTGAGAGGAAGTGATGAACTTGTGAGCTTGGGGTTACGCACCCTGGAATTCTGGGTGGATAGTCTGAATCCTGACTTTTTGGAGCCAAGTATGGCAAATGTAATATCTGAAGTGATCTTAGCATTATGGTCTCACTTGAGGCCGGTGCCATATCCTTGGGGTGGAAAAGCGTTACAAATCGTGGGAAAATTGGGTGGTCGCAACAGGCGATTTCTGAAAGAACCACTTACACTAGAATGCAGAGATAATCCAGAGTATGGGCTTCGGTTAATTCTGACATTTGAGCCGTCCACTCCATTTCTTGTGCCAATGGACAAATTCATTAATCTTGCTGTAGCAGCTATTATGCAGAAAACCCCGACCACAGATGTCAACTACAGAAAGCAAGCTCTGAAATTCCTCCACGTTTGCTTGTTGTCTCAGCTTCATTTGACTGGGAATGTCATTGACGAGGATCAGACGCGTAAACAATTATCAGTTTTGTTACTTTCCTCTGCTGAGTCATCTTGGCGCAGGAGTGAATCAACAGAAGTGAAGGTTGGTTTTTTGTATTACTCTTGTGATTTTTATACCTTTGTCGTTATACTATGTAGCTGTCTGGTCGTATGTTAAAGTTGCTACTAAGTTGGCTGACGTTTACGTAAAGTATTGCGTTCCGTCTACTGGTAGTCCTGGCACATCCTAAAATATCGATTGAACATGAGTCATGATGAGATTTTGTACTTGTTTATTTGTTGCCATGGGTATGTCCTTCCTGAAAAACGAGCTAGGACTGTTTCATGTTCTCTCTCCCGCGAGTGACCTATTTTTCTCCTTAAATTTTCTGTTCTACTTGGTGTAAAATGGCTTGTTTATTAAGAGGTCTTTTTGTTGCTGCAGGCTGAGTTAGGGGTTAAAACAAAGACACAGTTTATCGCTGAGAAGTCAATTTTCAAGATGCTATTGATCACTATAATTTCTGCTAGTTCTGATCCAGATCTCAGGGATGCAGATGATGACTTTGTTGTAAACATATGTCGGCATTTTGCAATTATTTTGCATGGGGACTGTACCTCGTCGTATGCTTCAACTAGTACTGGTCGACCTGGGGGTTCTGTGATTTCAGCAAGTTCCAGGGCCAAGAATAATTGGTCTTCTAACTTAAAACAGCTGGATCCTTTGATATTTTTAGATGCACTTGTTGATGTGCTTGCAGATGAAAACAGGCTTCACGCAAAAGCTGCTCTGACTGCATTAAATATATTTTCTGAAACTCTGCTGTTCCTTGCTCGTGTCAAACATGCTGATGTGCTGGTGGCCAGGGGTGGTCACAGTGCCTCTATGATTGTCTCCAGTCCTTCTACAAATCCGGTATATTCACCCCATCCAAGTGTGCGAATACCAGTGTTTGAACAACTTTTGCCTCGGTTGTTACATTGCTGTTATGGGAGTACATGGCAAGCACAAATGGGAGGTGTATTGGGGTTAGGTGCATTGGTAGGGAAAGTGAATGTTGACATATTATGCGTTTTCCAAGTAAAAATTGTACGCGGTCTGTTCTACGTTCAAAAGAGACTTCCGGTTTATGCTAGGAAAGAGCAAGAAGAGACAACTCAGGTTCTTATGCAAATTCTAAGAGTGGTTAATAATGTTGACGAAGCAAACAGTGACGTCCGGAGACAAAGCTTTCAAGGTGTTGTAGGATATCTCGCTACTGAACTGTTCAATCCTAATTCATCTATCACAGTGAGAAAAAATGTTCAGAACTGTCTTGCACTTTTGGCTAGCCGGACTGGTAGTGAGGTATCTGAACTGCTTGAGACGTTATACCAACCTTTGCTGCAGCCACTTATAATACGCCCACTTCGATCGAGGACAATTGATCAACAGGTAGTCTGCTATTTTTTGGTTGTTGTATCTCTTTCCATACTTCTTTGACCTTCTTCAATATGTCTTATAGGTTGGAAGTGTGACAGCTCTGAATTTTTGTTTAGCACTGAGGCCCCCCCTTCTAAAATTGACTCCAGAGTTGGTTAGCTTCTTGCAAGAAGCGTTACAAATAGCTGAGGCTGATGAAGGTGTATGGGCTGTGAAGTTAATGAGTCCCAAAGTACTCACATCACTGAACAAACTTCGAACAGCTTGTATTGAGATTCTGTGCACAGCTATGGCATGGGCTGACTTTCGAACTCCAAGTCACAATGAACTACGTGCAAAGATAATTTCCATGTTTTTCAAGTCGTTAACCTGTCGAGCACCAGAAATTGTGACCGTTGCCAAGGAGGGTTTAAGACAGGTTCTTAGTTATCTGTCTTTTGTTTCCAATTCGTGTGCACACATTCATTATATAGGATTTTGAAGAAATTCATGGAGGATTATTTTACTGTTCTGAAATTCTGTTTTCTGCTCTAGGTTATCAATCAACAACGGATGCCCAAAGAGCTTCTTCAGAGTAGCCTCAGACCTATACTAGTTAATTTGGCACACACAAAGAATCTCAATATGCCTTTACTGCAAGGTCTGGCACGTCTTCTCGAACTACTGTCAAATTGGTTCAATGTGACATTAGGAGGTAAGTTGCTGGAGCACCTTAGAAAATGGTTAGAGCCAGAGAAACTTGCACAGTCCCAGAAATCATGGAAAACTGGCGAAGAGCCTAAAATTGCAGCTGGTAAACCTTGTTCTCTGAAATATATAAAAATAGATGTCTGGTCATGTGAGTTTATATGAATAGATGTTTTTTTGTCTGTGGCAGCTATTATCGAGCTCTTCCACTTACTTCCACCTGCTGCATCAAAATTTCTGGATGAGCTTGTAACATTAACTATGGACTTAGAAGCAGTTCTTCCTCAAGGGCAAGTGTACAGTGAAATTAACAGCCCATACCGCCTCCCACTTACCAAGTTCTTGAATCGATATGCAACCCTAGCTGTTGATTATTTTCTTTCCAGATTAAGCGAACCAAAATATTTCCGAAGGTAAAAGTAAAATTGATTTTTACATTGCATGGTAGGTTGAGTGTGAGCATGGGGTAATGACTGTTTTCTTCATTTCATTATAACCTCAGGTTTATGTATATAATCCGGTCAGAAGCTGGCCAACCATTAAGGGAAGAACTAGCAAAATCTCCTCAGAAGATACTTTCGTGTGCCTTTCCTGAAATTTTACCAAAATCTGATGCTTTACTGAGTGTGGCAGCTTCAGTTCCTCCAGCTGCATCATCTGGAGATGAAAATCTTGTCTCTACGCAGTCAGAAAGTTCTAACAGGACATCAACAAAATCCGATATAGCATCAGATGCGTATTTTCAGGGTCTATATCTTATCAAGACGATGGTAAAACTGATACCCAGCTGGCTGCAGAGTAACCGTACTGTTTTTGATGCCTTGGCTCTCCTTTGGAAATCACATGGAAGGACAGCTCGTCTGCAGAATGAGCAAGAGCTGAATTTAGTTCAGGTATCTATTTCTGACTTTATAATTTATGCAATAGCTTTGTGTTGTAAAATAAATGCATACATTGTTCCTTATCTAAGGCTGGTGTGGGCATCCTCCTGGCTTATTTCTGAACGATCTTGTTTTGGGGTTACTTGAGTTCCTAGTTACCTGATGTTGTTGTGGAAATTAAGTTTGCCTTTCAAAAACTTTCATTTTTACTTCACTACTCGATACTATTTCTAATGAACATATCTAAGACGTCGACCTCTAAATAATCCTCCTTCAAAAGATTAAATGTATTCAGAAAAGTAGGCCATCTCAAATGTATTATTTCCTCAACTCGCAGGTTAAAGAGAGCAAATGGCTTGTCAAGTGCTTCCTCAATTATCTACGATATGAAAAATCTGAAATGAACATTCTTTTCGATGTTCTCTCTATTTTCTTGTTGCGTAGTCGTATTGACTACGACTTTTTGAGGGAGTTTTACATAATTGAGGTATCTTCTCCAGAATTTTTAGTTACAAGTTTGTCTATATTCTTAATTTTCATATTTTGCAGCTCTAGTAGAATAACTGGGTCCTTTCATCAGGTTGCAGAAGAATATCCGTCCAACCTGAAAAGAGCACTTGTTTTGCATTTTTTAAACCTTTTTCATTCGAAAAAACTAGGCAATGACCATCTAGTTCAGGCAATGCAAATGCTCATTCTTCCAATGCTTACATATGCCTTCCAAAACGGCCAAACTTGGGAAGTTATTGACCCTAATATAGTGAAGACCATTGTTGAGAAGCTTCTCGATCCACCTGAAGAGGTACGTTTCTTTTCTCTGCTAAACAACTAAAACTTTCGGATAATACATAAATTATTGTGGGGTAAATTGCTGTTATTTCTGACATGGTCTTATTGTAGATTTTCTGATTTATATTTCACTAGGGTTTTTGTTGTTAATCACATCTCAAATTTTGTAGGTTTCTGCTGAGTATGACGAACCTTTGAGGATCGAACTTTTGCAGTTAGCTACTTTGCTTCTGAAATATCTTCAGGGTGAGCTGGTTCATCATCGAAAAGAGCTTATCAAGTTTGGATGGAATCATCTCAAACGGGAAGATAGTCCCAGTAAACAGTGGGCATTTGTTAATGTTTGCCACTTCTTGGATGCGTATCAGGCTCCGGAGAAAATCATTCTGCAGGTATCATTTCAGTTGTTACTGCAATTTTTTTTTATTGTTTCTATGGAAAGGTGCAAAAGGAAAAATACGTAACTTCTTATATCAGTGTATATAATTTGATCCATAATAAACCTGAAAGTAAGCATGTGCCTAACAATTCTCCTCCATCTACTCCAGTGATATAAACATGCTTTTGTCAATTGGATATAGGTTTTTGTGGCGCTTCTCAGGACATACCAGCCGGAGAATAAGATGCTAGTTAAGCAAGCCCTGGATATTCTAATGCCAGCATTACCTAAAAGGCTTGCGTTTGGAGATTCAAGAGTGCCTATTTGGATAAGATATACCAAAAAAATTTTGGTGGAGGAGGGTCACTCAATTCCAAATTTGATCCACATCTTCCAACTCATTGTTCGGCACTCGGATCTGTTTTACAGTTGTAGAGCACAGTTTGTACCTCAGATGGTGAATTCCTTGAGTCGCCTAGGTTTACCATCTAACACTACAGCAGAAAATAGGCGGCTCGCAATCGATCTTGCTGGACTGGTTGTTAGCTGGGAAAGGCAAAGACAGACTGAAATCAAAGTGGTTATTGATGGCAATGCAACCAGTGAGGTTGGTGATGGGCTACATCCTTCATCCGTAGCTGTTTCTAAGCTTCCGTCAGATGGATCTTCCATATCTGAAGACCCAACTAGACGAATTAAAATTGAAGGTGGTATCCAGTCATTGTGTGTTATGTCACCTGGTGGTGCATCATCACTGCCCAGTATAGAAACTCCTGGATCTGCTACCCAGCCTGATGAGGAATTCAAGCCAAATGCTGCTATGGAAGAACTAATAATCAATTTTCTTATAAGAGTAAGGCTCCCACCTTCTACCAATGAGCGTGTTTATAACTTTCCCGTTCATTCTTTTTTTATTTATTTAGGGAGGGGTGATGTTCTGAAATTTCAGAGCCCATTCTTCTCTGAGCAATTTTGTATCTATAGAGGTGGCGTTTGGCAGTAGCAGTCCTACAGCAGTATTGTATTCTGTATAGAATTATATAAGCGGTTGTGAGGAACGTAGGTTTTCTAAGTTTTGGATCTGGTTAAGTTCTAGACCTGTAATAATTTCGACATGTTAGTTGTACGTGACATTGTTCTAGCTATAGAACTCTTTTATTAGTTGAGTTCTGTTTATTACTGTACTTAAAACTTCCTTTCCTCTTCCTTCAACAGGTAGCAGTGGTCATCGAGCTTAAGGACAGGGAAGCCAACACTATGTACAAACAAGCTTTAGATTTTCTTTCACAAGCTTTGGAAGTTTGGCCAAATGCGAACGTCAAGTTTAACTATTTAGAAAAGCTGTTAGGCAGCATGCTACCGTCTCAGTCAGATCCGTCCGCAGCACTTGCTCAGGGCTTGGATGTCATGAACAAAGTTCTGGAGAAGCAGCCGCATCTTTTCATTAAGAACAACATCAGCCAAATAGCACAGGTATACTTGCTGCAGTAAGCTGCACCCTAATATATTAAACATCTCTGCTTTCTGCCTCGTATTGACTATTATTTCCTTTACCAGTTTCTTGAGCTGTCTTTCAAACACAAGATGTTGGATGCTGGTAAATCGTTATGCTCTTTGTTGAAGATGGTCATCATCACCTTCCCACAGGATGGAGCTAGTACACCTCCTGACATAAAGCTATTGTATCAGAAAGTCAGTGAGCTGGTACAGAAACATGTACATACTGCTTCACAAGCTTCAGGAGATGATAACTCTCTCGGTTCATTCAGCTTTGTACTTAATATCCTCAAAACCTTCGCAGAGGTACAGAAAAACTTTGTTGATCCATATGTACTGGTGCGTATCCTTCAGCGACTGGCACGGGATCTGGGATTGGCAACGGGTGCTCATCCTAGACAAGTAAGTTATTCTTTATTAATAGCTACTTTTTGTAAGAGATAAAATTATATGCTTGTTTTCTTTCTCATTTGATCTTCACTGGACCTTTTACATGGTATTTACCACATCTCATTGGTTGACTATTGGAATAACTATGTAGCACTTTCGTTCATGTTTGTAAGATTTTAGCTTTTATAAATATTTCTCTCTTTCATCACCTTGGCTCTTACTCATCTGCCGTTATATCATCTGCCCTTTCCAGAGCCAGCGGACAGATTCAGATTCTGCAGTAACTTCTTTTCGTCAAGCTGCTGACGCTGGGGCAGTTATATCTAATATAAAGTCAGTCTTGGAACTTATTGACGAAAGGGTTATGCTTTTGCCGGATTGCAAAAGACCCGTGACTCAAATATTGAGCACATTTCTTTCAGAAAAAGGTATTGATTCTAGCGTGCTTCTCTGCGTGCTGGACATGCTAAAGAGGTGGACTGAGGATGGTTTCGGAAAGATAGGTTCATCTGGGTTCTCTGGTGCCTTCTTTAACCAGAAGGATATAATTTCTTTTCTTCAGAAGCTTTCACAAGTTGATAAGCAGCACTTCTCGTCTGTTTCTTTGGAGGAGTGGGATAAGGCGTATCTTCAGCTTTTATATGGACTTTGTGCCGATTCTACGAAGTAAGTTTTTTTGCTTTCTAGTCTTATGTTGAACCTTGAGTTATGTCAAAGTTTGTTATGAGAAGGATGATATTATACGTTTCACTAATAGGTATCCGCCGGGCCTCCGACAAGAGATCTCTCTGAAAGTTGAAAGACATTCCATGCCTGGTTTAAGGGCAAGGGATCCTGATATGCGAAGGAAGTTCTTCTTGTTATACCACGAGTTTCTCGGGAAAAATTTATTCGCACGATTGCAGTACATTCTTCAAAACCAAGACTGGGAAGCTATGAGTGATGTCTTTTGGCTGAAACAAGGTCTTGATCTCCTTCTAGCCATCTTAATCGAGGATAAGAAAATTATTCTAGCACCCAATTCTGCCAGTATAGGATCATTTTTGGCATCAGATAACCCTGAAATACACCACCAACCACCTGCCATACCGGAGGGACCTGAAGAAGTTGCTTCAATGTTTGATGGCATAGTTCGGAAGCACGCACAATTTCTTAGCGAAGCAAGCAAACTTCAGGTGCTTGCAAATTATTTTGAAAAAGTTGCTCAGTCGTTGTGGTTCTTTCTTATGCCATGTTAAACCATAATTACATCATTGGATTTTAAGTTCTTTCTATTTTATCCATTTTGGAAGCTGGATTGATCTAAATAAACTATATGTACTCTTTTTGCGCTTTAGGTGGCTGATGTTGTTATCCCTCTAAGGGAGCTGGCTCACACAGATGCCAATGTTGCTTATCATTTGTGGGTGCTAGTATTTCCAATTGTGTGGGCGACCCTACGCAAGGAAGAGCAGAGGGCTTTGGCTAAACCTATGATTTCTCTTCTTTCGAAGGACTACCACAAGAAGCAGCAAGGTCAGAGGCCAAATGTAGTGCAAGCACTTCTAGAAGGTCTTCAGTTGAGCCAGCCTCAACCTAGGATGCCTAGTGAGCTTATAAAATATATCGGAAAAACATACAATGCCTGGCATCTCGCATTGGCTATGCTAGAGACCCATGTTATGCTGTTCATGGATGACTCAAAATGTGCCGAGTCTCTTGCTGAACTTTATCGTTTGTTAAATGAAGAAGACAGGAGATTTGGATTGTGGAAGAATAGGTCCATCACTGCCGAATCGAGAGCTGGGCTTTCAATGGTTCAACATGGTTTTTGGCAGCGTGCTCAGAGCCTTTTTTATCAGGCGATGATCAAGGCAACCCAAGGCACCTACAATAACACAGTACCGAAGGCTGAAATGTGCTTGTGGGAAGAGCAATGGCTCCATTGTGCCACTCAACTTGGTCAGTGGGATGCCCTGGTAGATTTTGGAAAAACCACTGATAATTATGAAATTTTGCTTGATAGTCTTTGGAAAGTACCAGATTGGGTATATTTGAAGGATCATGTAATACCAAAGGCACAAGTGGAAGAGACGCCGAAGCTTCGTTTGGTTCAAGCTTATTTTGCCCTTCATGATAAAAATGCTAACGGTGTCGGAGATGCTGAAAGCATAGTTGGGAAAGGCGTTGATCTTGCCTTGGACCAGTGGTGGCAGTTACCTGAAATATCTCTCGAGGCTAGAGTGCCTCTACTGCAGCAATTCCAACAACTAGTGGAGGTGCAAGAGTCTTTTAGAATCTATGTTGACATCGCAAATGGGAGTAAAGTTTCAGGAAATACTGCTGTTGGTGGACAGGGATATCAATATGCAGATCTGAAGGATATTCTTGAGACTTGGAGACTGAGGACTCCAAATGAATGGGACAACATGACTAACTGGTATGATATACTGCAGTGGAGGAATGAAATGTATAACATTGTCATTGATGCATTTAAGGACTTCATAACTTCAAATACTCAGCTTCATCACCTTGGTTACCGTGACAAAGCATGGAACGTTAATAAGCTTGCTAGGATAGCTCGGAAACAAGGGCTGTCTGACGTTTGTGTTCAGATACTTGACAAAATGTATGGACACTCACAAATGGAAGTACAGGTACAGTTCTGATATCTTTAACCTCCTCTTTGGATTCGGCATGTAGTTCACATTATTTTTCGTTTTTGCCTTTTCATCTTTACGTAGTTTGTTAATTATTTTCCTGGCATAGCTGTAAATCGTCCCATTAACTTATATGTGATATTTGAAGCATGTATGCAACCTTATCCTTTCCCTGATCCTATAGAATCTGTTTTCTTTCCCTGCGTATTTTTCTTTTGGGGATTGAAATATCGTTTTTTAAGGTGTCTAATCGCCTCATCCGTGTATGCAGGAAGCCTTTGTTAAAATTAAAGAGCAGGCAAAGGCCTATCTGGAAACGAAAGGAGAGCTTGCTACTGGTATTAATCTGGTTAATAGCACAAATTTGGAGTTCTTTCTAGCTAAGAATAAGGCAGAGATATTTCGGCTAAAGGGGGATTTTCATTTGAAGTTAAATGACACTGATGGTGCCAATCTTGCATATTCCAATGCAATCAGCGTATTCAATAATTTATCCAAAGGATGGATAAGCTGGGGAACTTACTCTGACATGGTATTTCTTATGATTAGATGCTGTTTCTTTTCTCGGGCTATTAATATTCCCCCTCTTCTCTTATTAGATAATGTATTTTTCTTTCGTTTCGCAGGCATACCAAGAAACAGGAGATGAAATCTGGCTAGAATATGCTGTCAGCTGCTTTCTTCAGGGTATAAGATTTGGAGTTTCCCATTCCAGAAGCCACATGGCTCGTGTTCTTTATCTTCTCAGTTTCGATACGACAAACGAGCCTGCGGGTAGGATATTTGATAAACACTTGGACCAAGTACCTCACTGGGTGTGGCTTTCTTGGATCCCGCAGCTGTTGCTTTCCCTGCAGCGAACAGAAGCACCCCATTGCAAATTGGTTCTACTGAAAATTGCTGCAGTATTCCCGCAGGTAAGTTCCCTTTGGTATATTAGATGAACTCTTTTTTGATCATTTCAATTGAGTATGAGACTGTTTCTCATCTCAGGCTCTCTATTACTGGCTCCGCACATACTTACTGGAGCGTCGTGATGCGGCAAATAAAACTGAACTTAGCAGAGTGATTATGGCTCAAAGAATGCAGCAGAATGTTCCGGGTGTTAGTGTGGGTAATTTATCATCAGAAACCCAAATCCATCATGGTGCTCAAAGTAGTGGGGCTCTTGGAACCCATGACAATGGTAACCCACATTCCCAAGAAAATGAACGTTCCACTTTGGATAACAGTTCAACTATTAGTGAGAATAGTCAAAACGCAGCCATACGGAATAGTGCTTCGTTGGCAATCGCGGCTGCTGGTGCTTTTGATGCGGCAAAGGATATTATGGAAACTCTTAGGAGTAAACATACCAACTTGGCCAGTGAACTTGAGGTAATATTTTGTTTGTGAAATCTGTAAATTCTCTCAATACATTTTCACCGTTAAGATTAACTAAAATGGGGGAAAAGGATAGACATAATACTGTCTGGTACAAATAGCTTTCATTCAGATTTCGACTCAATTGCACATTCCCTGCTTCTTTACTTCAATAGTCTAATAGATTATTTTTTCCTCGTAGATTCTTCTCACAGAAATAGGTTCGAGGTTTGTTACTTTGCCAGAAGAAAGGCTTCTTGCGGTCGTGAATGCTTTGTTACATCGATGTTACAAATATCCAACTGCCACCAATGCGGAAGTTCCCCAACCGCTCAAGAAAGAACTCTCCGGTGTATGCAAAGCTTGCTTTTCTGCCGATGCCATCACCAAGCATGCTGACTTTGTGAGAGAATACAAACAGGATTTCGAGCAAGACCTGGATCCAGAAAGTAGTTTATTCCCTGCCACACTCGCAGATTTGACAATAAAACTGAAAGAGTGGAAAAGCATTCTTCAGAGAAATGTTGAAGACAGGTTTCCTGCTGTGTTGAGATTGGAAGACGAGAGCAAGGTGCTGCGTGACTTCAATGTTGTTGATGTGGAGATACCGGGACAGTACTTCGCTGACCAGGAAGTAGCACCTGATCATACAGTAAAGTTGGATAGGGTTGCAGCAGACATACAAATTGTACGAAGGCATGGAAGCAGCTGCAGACGTTTAACTCTTATTGGCTCTGATGGCTCGCAAAAGCATTTCATTGTTCAGACATCATTGACTCCTAATGCGAGGAGTGATGAACGAATGTTGCAGCTTTTCCGTGTGATGAACCAAATGTTTGATAAGCATAAGGAGTCAAGAAAACGCCATTTAGGAATTCATACACCGATCATAATTCCTGTGTGGTCTCAGGTATGCCTCTGAAAAAAAAAAATCAGCCTAGTTCCCCTTTTAGTTCTTGATTCAGCTCATTTTTCATTCAATGAGTATATATGTGCGGTTCATTTTATATGCTTTCACTCTAGTTCTCCTTTTGGTTGTCTAGGCATGCTAACAAATTTTAGTTTTCAGGTCCGAATGGTTGAGGATGATCTCATGTACAACACTTTCCTTGAGGTGTATGAGTATCACTGTGAAAGGAATGGTCGAGAGTCAGATCTTCCTATTACCTACTTCAAGGAGAAACTCAATCAAGCCATCTCAGGGCAAATATCACCAGAGGCAATTGGAGATCTTCGGCTACAGGCTTATGGTGAAATCACAAAGAACATAGTCAGTGACAGTATATTCTCTCAGTACATGTACAAGATATCGATGAGCGGAAGCCATCATTGGGCTTTCAAGAAGCAGTTCGCCGTCCAGCTAGCTGTCTCCAATTTCATGTCTTTCCTTTTACAAATCGGTGGGAGATCTCCAAACAAGATCTTATTCGCCAAAGACAGTGGAAAGATATTGCAGACAGACTTTCATCCAACTTATGACCCCAATGGGATGCTCGAGCTCAATGAGCCGGTGCCTTTCCGCCTCACAAGGAACATGCAGTCGTTTCTCTCTCATTTTGGTGTTGAAGGCCCTCTCATGTCAAACATGTGTGCCGCATCTCAGGCCGTTTTCTCCTCCAAGGTAAATAAGAATATTACCAAAGCTTGAGTGATGATTTGGCTTCTAAACCTCTTTTTTTTGAAATATTACAGCAAAAAGAACATATTCGATATCAGTTAGCCATGTTCTTCCGCGATGAGCTTCTGTCTTGGTTTGGAAGAAGGCCTCTCGGAATGCCTATTCCTCCTGTTACAGGGGTTGCTACTTTGAGCTCGGCAGAGCTAAAGCACAAAGTTGACTCAAACGTAGACGATGTAATTAGGCGACTCAGAGGAATAGCTCCACAGTATTACTCCGAAGAGGTACAATCATCATTTGACAACTCCACCTCTTAGTTTTTTATGCTACTAGCATTCTCATAAAACTCGTAAAGAGGGGTTTGTCGATTTTCTGAGCAGATGAATCTGATGATATGTTTCCTGATTTTTATTCCAGGATGAGAACTCTATTGAGCCGCCACAGTCTGTGCAAAGAGGTGTGAATGAATTGGTGGAAGCAGCTTTGTCGCCTCGCAACCTATGTATGATGGATCCAACATGGCATCCTTGGTTCTAACTTTGCTTTGGAGGAAATATTTAACCATTTTGGGGTAGGATTTGAGTTTGAAGTGGATGATAGGTTTGTAAATAGTTAATTTATGTGCTCAAACTCATCAGGCTTTTCTTTTTATTTGGATTTTTGTCGTGGAACATTCCCATCTTATGTAAAAAATGATGGAAGTTCGGAAAGCTTAATTGGTAAAATTGCAGATTATATTTTTACATCTTTAATCGAGATGAAAGGCAATCTGAAGAAGATAATCATACTAATGACTCCCAGATCATTTTCCGATAGCTGTTGATAAATTCTATGGGGAACAATCTTGTACAGCATGAGATGATGAGTAGTAACTATTCGATGAGCTTGCAGTGACTGTAGAGTTTCCTTTCTCCTCTTTTCCGGAAGCATCCTGCACCGAAGCAACTTTGCTAAGTCTGAGAAAATAAATGTTATCGAGCATGTTGGTCAAAACTGTCACTCACATGAGCTGAAGAAGAGGCATGGATTTTAAGCTCAAGCTCCAAACCAACATCATCTTTTCGTTCCATTTTAGGACCAAGTGAGGCTGCTAAATATGGCATAAAGGTGGTGGAGGGGTTAGGTAAAGGTGAAGGAGTTTGAGTGCCATTGAGTAGAGAAGGCAGAGTGGAGACTTGACCCTGAGTTATTGCTACTACAGGGAGAGGATAAGCGTAGTGTGGAATCCATGGGACCATGACTCTATGCTGACATTGAGCACTAAGAATCTCGATATCGGATTTAAGAGATGAATTTTCTTCTCTCAGCTCGCTCTTGTCTTGATTTAGCTGCTTAGCAATGGTTCAAAACAAAGTGGAAGATGATGAAAACAAGTAGTATCCAATAATAATAACAAGAGCATTGGAGAAAGTTAAATCAATCAGTCATCAACCTCACGAGACTCTTGAGAGAGTGTGACATACTCAGCCTTTAGTCTATCGACTTGAGTCATTAGATCTTTCAGGATCTGTACTGTGTCAATGAGAATCGAAGCTTTGTCACTCTTAGGCCTGTTAGGATCTGCAACAAACCATTAATCTCAATCCAAGAGAAGAAAGTTAATGAATTTGAAAGAAAAAAAAACAGTTTTTTTTAGATAGTATACCAAGTGCATCACCGAGCTCAAAAACATGTTTCTTGAGCTTATCTCTACGTATCTTCTCTCTTTCTGCCTTTTGAATTTTCCGTGAAGAAACTGGTTCCTCCTTCCCGTCCACCATTTTCTCAGGCCTGAAACTAGACCAAGACAAGAAAAACAAAACACAATATGAAAAGAAAACATGAACTTTACATGTCCAAATCCATTTCTTTTATAAGCCTCAATAACCTGATGTTATGTCCCCAAGAAGAAGAAGCAGTTGAGGATTCATCATCAGAGGAAGTCTTCAGCTTCTTCAATTGCTCCATTGCAAAGTAAAGCAATAACCACTCAGAGAGAGAGACCAAAGACTAGTTGGTTTCATCTTCTTCATGAATCATGAATATATAACAAAATATAAAAAATAAAAAAATCCGTTTGATAATGGTGGTGGACGCCGACGCGGCAAATCAATAACTAACTTATGCCCCCCCCCCCCCCC
>NC_027748.1:1692239-1706705 GCF_000695525.1 Brassica oleracea var. oleracea
CCACGCGCCACCATTTCAAAAAAGATACAATCCTCTACATCCAGTTCCAGTTAATAATCCACGTGTACATCCTCTCAACCGTAGATTCAAACACTTTTGTTTTCTCTGATCTCAACCGTCCAAAACCTCACAATATACATTTTTTTTGTCGAACCACCTCGGGTTGTGGAGACGAAGAGAAGAGGAGGATGAAGGTAGTGACTTACAACGTCAATGGCCTTAAGCAACGAGTTTCCCAGTTCGATTCCCTCCTCAAACTCCTCGATTCCTTCGACGCCGACATCATCTGCTTCCAGGTTCTCAAACATTCGATCCTGAAAGTTTCTCAATCCTCTTTGTTACAATTTCGGGGTTTTTGAATCTAGGAAACGAAGCTCAGGAGGCAAGAACTAACATCGGATCTAACGATAGCCGATGGTTACGAATCGTTCTTCTCGTGCACTCGCACGTGCGAGAAAGGTCGTACCGGTTACTCCGGTACGCATCACATCAGACAATCACTCTCTCTCTCTCTCTCTCTCTCTCTCTTCAGTGTAACTTTGAGTTTAAAAAAAAAAAAGTTTGGAGTTTTTTTTTTTTTTTAATGTTTGTTGAGTGAAATTTTGGCAGGTGTAGCGACGTTCTGCAGGGTGAAGTCAGCGTCTTCAAGCTGTGAAGCTGCTTTGCCTGTTGCTGCTGAAGAAGGCTTCACTGGTCTTGTTAACAGTGGCTTCTCGAGAGGTGGGAAGAGTGATAGTTCTGTTGTAGCTGAAGGTCTTGAGGAGTGTGAGAGAGAAGAGCTTCTTAGGGTTGATCAAGAGGGGCGTTGCGTTATGACTGATCACGGACATTTTGGTATTTGCTCTAACTTGATGTTTTAGTTTCTTTTAGGTGGAAGTCGAAAGGTTTCTTTTTGTTAATTGTTTGTGTGTGTGTGTTTTGTTTAGTTGTTTTTAATGTTTATGGACCAAGAGCTGTAGCTGATGATGCTGAGAGGGTCGAGTTTAAGCATCGGTTCTATGATGTTTTAGAGGTAATAAGTCTTGTCCTTTTCTGAATTTAGCAGTGAGGTACCTCGAACTTGTTTGTTTTATTGTAGAGAAGGTGGGAGTGTCTTCTGCGTCGAGGAAGAAGGGTATTTGTTGTTGGGGATCTCAACATTGCTCCTTTTGCTATGGATCGGTGTGAAGCTGGCCCTGACTTCGAGAAAAACGAGTATGTATATATACCGATACTCATCATCTTCTTATATCATCTTTTACTCAAGACCTGTCAGATCTTTTCATTGTCATGGCAATTTAAAAAAAAAAATGCAGGTTCAGAAAATGGTTTAGATCTCTGCTAGTTGAACGTGGAGGCTCCTTCTCTGACGTTTTCAGATCTAAACATCCTGAAAGGTTGAAAATGTTGTGATCAAGCGATCCATGTTGAGCTATTTGACTGTCACTGATAGCTTCTTCCTGTATTTATAACAGGACAGATGCATTCACATGTTGGTCTTCTAGTAGTGGAGCTGAACAATTTAACTACGGTTCCAGAATCGATCATATCTTAGTTTCTGGACCATGCTTCCATGGAGGAGATCGAGATCAGGAAGGCCATAGTTTTTTAGCTTGCCATGTCAAGGAATGCGACATATTAACAGAATATAAGCGGTTTAAGAATGAAAACATGCCAACAAGGTAAAGTCTATTATAGTAGTTTACTCATTGATCTCACTTTTTACTTTGATTATCTCAAATTTAGTTTGTGAAACCCTACTACAGGTGGAAAGGTGGATTGGGTATAAAACTCAAGGGATCAGACCATGTTCCTGTCTTCACAAGTTTTGATGATTTGCCTGACATCCCCCAACACAGCACACCTCCTTTAGCTTCAAGATATCTTCCCATGATTTTCGGTTTCCAGCAAACTCTTGGTACGAGAAACTTATTGTTTGTTCATTCCTCTGTGGTGGATTTGATGAGAGAGTTATCAACTTATTTCACTCTTTTAAAAACTGGACCAGCGTCAGTGTTAATGAAAAGGCAAGCTAATGAGCAAGCCAAGTCCATTGAGGTTTCATGTTCATCATTGAGTCAAAGTAGCACTACACCAGGTTGTGGAGAGATCTCAATAGGACCACTCAGAAACTGCAGTATGGTGGGTATTTCACATGAGGACTCTTGTTCTTTAGAGAAAGAATCCACTAAGAGGGTGAACACAACATCTGGAGGCTCGAGTGATGGAAACAAGAAGAAAATGAGGAGGATCCAATCTTCTCAGCAGCTTTCTTTAAAGTCCTTTTTCACTTCCAAATCTGCTGCTTCATATGCTTCCTCAAGTCAGAGCTCCTCCCAAGTCGAGAGCATCGCAGAACCGACTGTTTCCAGCAAAGGAGACGATGAGTTGACTGCTACTTCATCACAGGAACTAGATCAAAGCGGTTCTCCTGCTAAACAAAAGAACGATGCAGCATTAATGGAGTGGCAGAGAATACAGAACCTAATGCAAAACAGCATACCTCTATGCAAAGGACACAAAGAAGCTTGTGTCGCTCGAGTTGTAAAGAAACCAGGTCCCACTTTTGGACGCAGATTCTACGTCTGCTCTCGAGCTGAGGTTTGAAAACAAAAACATAACTAAGTTACTCTCTAAAAGTGAAAACAATACTCTAATCTCTATACATGTCTTTGCAGGGGCCTTCCTCTAATCCAGAAGCAAACTGTGGTTATTTCAAATGGGCTTCATCCAAATTCAGAGACAAGTAGTATTAATGATGTTTCATGTGAATGGTTAAATATTCAGGAACGAGGGATTTAATCTAGTGAGCTCAGGTACACCGTAGAACCTCAACAATGTCGGTATATAGTAGTTAATGTTATCTGTCTCTCGAGTCTTGTACCGATTTGTAGAGAGTTGCTCTAGATTTGGCGTCTTTCGACGTTCCTGTCTCTATCAATGTATCCCTCTTTTAATGTGATTTAGATATTTAGCTTCGTTATCAATGTATCCCACTTTTAATGTGATTTAGATATTTAGCTTCGTAACGCAGCTAAATATCTATATGGTACTTGATAGACTTAAGTTTGGCAGAAATATTGATTATAAGGTATTAATGTTAATTCACATGATGGATACGTATACGTATGTGTTGTGGAATGATATTTTATTAAATGGACGATGATGAGAAAACGCAAAAATGCTTATGTAAGGGAATGTGTCACCCACGAATTTGTGGTGCATCACTTGCTATTGTTCTATTCAGTTTTTTATTATACAAGTAAAAATGTATGATGCTTGCCTTTTGAAGACGTCAAAAGTACTTGATACTTTTTATAAATTCTATAATCGGGAGCAATTGTTTTTTCCAGAAAAAAATGTAACAAAACCTTCCTTTTTGAATGTATTTGTCATTATCATTCACACTTAAGGTTAAAAGTGAACAAAAAACGATTAGATAAGTATGATCAACAAGGTTTAGATAAGTTTTATCTAAAAACTATTGAATCGACTGGTACTAACCACGCCAATTGAATTTTGATAGCAGTTTCTTTTTTTGTTGGGCGTATCAAAAGATTAGCAAACACGTGGTTGGAGTCTTGGAGAAGAAGTAGAGACTATCCACGACTACACTAGTTTGCTTTAAAAAAGCTTACTCAGTCACAATCTTCTAGAACCGAAGTATGGTCTATTAGTCTCTACGTGATGATCGACTTCCATAATAAGTAAGAGAGATCAGTCGAACTGAATTGTAATGGGCACGGACTCTTTTCATACTCGGTCCTGACATATCTACGTAATGGTTTTGACAAGAGCTTAAAACGTGTGAGATTTATCTTTGAAATTGTCAATCTGAAAACACTTGTTTTGGATAATCTTCCGTAAAACTTCCACGTGATAAGGTTTGTTCATTCAAAAAAGTTACCATGCACATCGGCTAGTTGCATTAATAAAAATACATACAAATTTCAAAAGCTTTATAAAAGTCAAAATTCAGTGAGGGACACTTACTCAAATGTGGTTAATAATCACCATCCCGTGATTCCGGTTCTTTTAAATTACTTCCTCAAAAAATACACAATATTTTTGAAAAGAGTAATCCAGTCGACTTCATTATCTGATCGTAATCTAGTAAATAAAGGGTGTGTTGATATCATTTAATTTCTGTGAGAGGGGAAATAAAATTCCACCACAAATTATATATTATAAATTTTCATCTAGAATAAGGGAAAAAGAAAAAGAAAAATTCACATATATATTTAAATAGATGTTTGTGTGGTCTCAGGCAATCCTAAATACGTAGCAGTAGAGACTAGAGACTTTTCATATATCATCTAAAAATCTATTCCTGTCTTCTCATTATCCAACAAACAATGAATGGTTGAAATAAAGTCTCCATAACAATAACGAACATAATAAAATAAATATCCCCTCTAGAAGAAGAATCCAATTTTGAGTTTCCGTATTTAAATAAAACCACAGCTTTGGAAAAGAAAACACAACTTATAGACAATTGGTTCGTAGATTTTTTCTGGGTACAGGGGTTAATCAACTTATCAACCCATGTGCAGTACGCATATCAGCACAAAAATGCTTATGTAATGGAATGTGTCACCCACGAATTTGTGGCGTCGATCTTCGACATCAGTCGCCATTGTTTTATTCAATTTTTGATTATACAAGTAAAAAATGTATGTTGCTTGCCTTTTGAAGACGTCAAAAGTCTTGAATTACTTTTTTTCTTTTACTTTGATAAATTCTAAAATGGTAACACTCTGTTTTTATTTTTGTCAAGAAAAAAAATAATCTGGTTTTATTTTCTATCTTCCTTTGAGCGCATTGATCAATGCCTTTCACATTTAAGGTCAGCGATAAAAGGAAAAGATAAGATTAGTATGATCCACAAGGTTTAGATAAGTTTTTATCTAAAAAAACAATTGAATCGACCGGCACTAACCACACACCAATCGAATTTTGATAGCAGTTATTTTTGGTGGCCGCGTATCAAAGATGAGCAAACACGTGGTTGGAGAAGAAGTAGATTCTATATATGATTACAATTGTTTGCTTACAAAAGCTCACTCGATCACTATCTTCTAGAACCGGAAGTATGTATGGTCTGTTAGTTTATACGTGATCGGCTTGCATAAGGATTAAGTGAGATCAGTCGAAATGGATTGTAATGGCCACGAGTTATTTTCAAAGTTGGTCCCGTTTAGGACATGTCAACGTAATAGTTTTGACGAGAGCTTAAACCTTGCGAGATTTATCTTTGAAATTGTCAAATTTGAAAGCACTTATTTTTGGATAACCTCACGTGAAAAAAGGTTGTTCATTCAAAAAAGTTACCATGTGTACCTGCTAGTTTATTAATTAAAAAAAATCAAATGTCAAATGTTTTATAAAGTCAAAATTCAATAAGGGACACATAAAATGTGGTTACTGATCTCCATCCCGTGATTCCGGTTCTTTTGATTAGTACCTCGTCCTCCAAAAAAATACACAAAATAGACAAAATAATACTACTATGTTCCTAAATGTAGGATTTTAAAAAAAATTGATGTTCCAATATATAAGATGTTTTCATTTTTCTAGGTAATTTTTTACTTTATTAAAAAATTGTGCAACCAATCATATTTGATAATCTATTTTGTAATTAGTTGAATAACATTAATTTATAGTTCTAGTGATATTTTCTAGACAAAACAATGATTTTATTAATATGCGTATTTTTACGTAAACATCTTATATTTAGGAACAGATGGAGTAATAATTTAGACGACTTTTCTTTTACGAATATTTAGAAGCCATTAAAAGCATGATTTTCAATGATCAAAGATATCTCTAACCATGGCACCAAATTTCGTGTTAAAATATATTACCAAATTTAGTGTTTTGGTGTCATATTTTTTTAGTCATCTACAACATAAACTAAAATTACACCAAAAATAACATCATATATTATTTGATGTTTTCAGTTTTAATAAAATTTTATATTTTTGTAATTGACAAATAACTATTTTACCACATTTATATATTATGTTTGTTAAATTTCTATAATTTTATGTTTATAAAATTTATTTACATTAAAATTTTTGATTTAATAATACTATACTTATATGTATTTATTTTATATAAAATGCTATATTAAGAAACTACTAAATATTAATTATGAAAAGCACATAACAAAATAATATATTTATTTTATATTTTGAGGGCTTGTTTCAAATTTAAGATGCATTTTAATCTTATCTAGCTTATATTATTAATTTTTATATTTTATAAAATACTAATTAAATTTTTTATATTATTAAAATAAAATATAAAATTCTATGATATTTCTTTTACGATATAAAGTATCATTTAGTGATATCTTACTTGAAAAGAAACTAAAAATATTTTAATTATGAAAAATAATTAAAAATATAATAACTAAAAAGTATCATTTAGTATATTTATGTTTAGTTACAAATTTGAACTAATTAATAATAATAATTAAACTATGTTATTAATTCAAACACAATAAATATGTATATTAAATATTTGGTGTAATGGATATTATTACACCAAATTTGCTGAAAAAAGTGTCACTTTTAGTGTTTCGTTGAAAATGAAATTATACTAAATTTGGTGTTTTGGTGTCCCACTAGAATTGATCCAAGAAAACCGTAATCTCTCAATCGTAAGAAGATAAATATGAAAATATGTGTGTTTTTGATATATTATTTAATTCATGTAAGAGAAGAAATTAACTTCGTCACGAATTATATATGCTAGATCTCCATTTCTATAAGGAAAAGATCACAGATATTCAAATATATGTTTGTGTGGTGTGAGGAGCAGTAGAAGAAACTTCGTATCTATCTTCTAAAAAATCTATTTCTGTCTTCTCAGTGTCCAACAAAGAATGAATTGAATGGTCGAAATAGCGCCTCCATGGAAGTATATAACAATAATGAACATAAAGATATCTCCTCTGTAATTAAAATCCAATATCAAATTTCCATTAAAAAAAATAAAAAAAAATAATCTTTTAAATCAAAATAAATAACTAAAAAACCACAGCTTGATTTCTATTTTTTTTGCAATGAGTTACTTTGATATAATTTGTTTTAATATGACAATTACATCCACAGCACAATTTGGCCACTATGAAGAAAATCTTACTTGCATTCTTATCTCTACTGCAATAATTCCAACTGGATAAGCTCTTTCATCTGACTCAGCTCCACAGGATCGGACCCGCTTTTACTCTACTAAACCCGACCCGTCTTTTAATCATACTTTTTAAGTCATTTAGGTCTTCTAACCTTATTGTAGTATGTAATTTAAAACTAATCAAGAAGTTAATGACTAATCGCATCTGCCCCTATAAATAAATCTCTCCATTTCTTTCCCTCTCTCAAACCAAAATCAATCAAAACTCCGCAAACGACATCGTTTTAACAGCAAAGATGCTTTCTTCTTCTTCTCCAACTTCCTTCGCTCATCCCTTCCTCTCCTCTTCTTCTCCGCCTCTCTCCCCCGTATCTCCACCATCTCGCTCACCTCGTCTCCCGCCTCCTCTCGTCTCCGCCTCTTGCTCATACACCTGCACGGAAGACACCCCGCGATTACACCAGATCCCGCTTCGATCGACGACGGCGGCGACCGCCTCGCTCTACGAGATTCTGGAGGTTCCTCTCGGCGCGACGAGCCAGGACATCAAATCGGCGTACCGGAGACTGGCCCGGATCTGCCATCCAGACGTGGCGGGAACCGATCGGACGACGTCGGCTGATGAGTTCATGAAGATCCACGCGGCGTACTGTACGCTTTCCGATCCCGAGAAACGATCTGTCTACGATCGGAGGATGCTTCGCCGGAGCCGTCCCTTGACCGTCGGTAACTCGGGGATGGGCAGTTACGTCGGCCGGAACTGGGAAACCGATCAGTGCTGGTAGTGAGTTGACTCGGTGTCCGAGTTGGCTCGCGTTAATTCGAATCGGTTGTGCAAGTAGGAAACGATAAATGTGGAGCTTGACGTTGTAATTAATACTAGTCATTTTAGCTAATACGAACGAGAGGATTAGTGTGATAACATATGCTATGCGACGCCGTTTGGTTCGTGTTACGTGGGATCTAGGATCTATAATAGTAGTCATAAACAAAATAAATTTTATTTACTTTCAGTTCTTTTGATTATCTAGTGCTGATTTGTTTAACATATTGGTTCGAATATACCTGGTTTGGATGCAAAATGTCCAAGTAACCAATAAAACAAATCTAATTAATATGAATATTCTTTGAGCAAAATTTCAAACAATCAAATTTTGTCCAGGTTCATCATGTATGTTAGTTAAGTCACTATTTGCATTTTTCCTATCATTTTGGCTTTGTCTCAGTTCTCTGGATATCGAAATTAGGAATCTCGTCGACTGGTAGAACGCATCCAACAAATTTTTGTTAGGATAATAAATCCATACGTAATTATATTAGCTTGGCCCACAAACCGACTTGATGTTCTAGTCTTCTGGAACAGGTGAACATGGGCAATGCAATCAGTTTATTTCCCCATGTGATCAGAAGAAATAATATTACTACAATGTTATCTGTTTGCGTGTTCAAAGCCGTGTGACCACCGACAGATAAAAACAAAACGGAAATCAAAATTGGGATAGACACGATATAAGCTAGTTTTCTTTAAAAAGAAGAAGATATAAGCTAGTTTTGTCTATACGGTAGTACCGCGTTAATTGGTGCGATCAAATATCATTCTACTGATATGCTCAAACTGTAATCTCTTGAACTACTGTTACAGGAAGAATGATAAGTTTGAACCCTAGACATTGTGAGATGTAACTTGGAAGTATATTGGGACATAAGCCGATGCATAAGTTTCTTAAGTTGACTCAAAAAAAAATTAGCACGAAATTGTTGATAAATACTAAGTAATAACCATAATAACATCCACATCATCATTAGGTTCATTGGGGCCTAGAGGCGACAAAAGTGCGGGCCCGCAAGATTGTGGAAACTGGAAAAGTACATGTTGCCAAGTGGTTAGATCGTATTTTATCCTAATTTGTCGGGATTTAATAGTATGATGATATTCCCTTCTAGAAGCCAAAGGATAGTGTGTCATTAGTTTGTGTTACTGTTGGTAGAATTTGATTCAGCGTCTTTTATGTATAAATGTTTTTAACTGAAAGACGTGCTCCAGTGTATCATATGTTCATATTCATTGCAACCACGATGTCTTCATTTGAAATATAAAGTTGTATTTTATTTATCTATTTAGTTTTTATGAACAAATATAAATCAAACGAGGCAAAACCCCGCACAACACTCAGCAGTCAGTTCTTAAATGAAATATTTTTTTTATTAAGTTAAGCTCTACATGTGTGTATACATAATTACAGATAACATAACCAGTGGCGGAGCTAGATCTCACGTTTATATGGGTCATAACTCATTTATTAGAGACAAAAATATACATCTATGTGATTTGAACCTAGGAACATGTGGGTCAATAGGAGAGAACTTGACCAAATTACCACAATAGCAACATGTAAAATGGCCTTACAAGTTTATATTTACTAATTTCACATGGGTCATTTGACCAACATGCTTCTAAGGTGGCTCCGCCACTGAACATAACCACATGTGTTGCAAACTTGTAACATCTGTTATACTGCTAAAACGAAGTGATGAGTACATTATTTCATAAAATTTATCCGAATCCAATAAATGAAGTTTTTTTTCTTGTCAATAAGCCTATAGCTATAGGATAAAAAGAAGAAGAAAAATTATCGTCAATCAACCTTATATGAAATTTTATTGACTTTCTCTGCAGTTCATCTTTTAAATAAAACTCAACAATATAAATACGGAACATGTAATATAGTTGGTTATAAGTTATAATAATTGATGAAGAAGCCACACACACAACTTCCAACTTGGCTTACCCAATTAATGCATCTCTTTAGAGGGGCCAATATAACCTATTCGGTCACATCTTTATAGACTTTAACAAACACACATATATATATATATATATATATATATATATATATACCAAACTATATCCATATTAGGCCCATCGAAGCGAAACTCTTCGGCCCAATATAATTCAAGTACAGGCCCCAATCTTATAAAATGATTAGTTTTAAAAACGAAGGGTCACGATTAAGATCAAAGGTGGACGCGTGCACACCCGATAACCAGCGCCGATAGAGTAATTAGGGTTTCCTCTCTAATTAACTTTTTTTTTTCTTTATTGTCGGCTCTCTAAAACAGTCTCACCTCTCTATAAATTAACGAAACACGCCGACGAATCTCTTATCATCCCACAAACCCTAAATCAACTCAATCCGATGGCGCTAGAGAATCAATCGGCGGCTACTAGATTCACCGGAAAGGTGAATTGGTTCAACGACTCAAAGGGATTCGGTTTCATCACCCCCGACGATGGCACCACCGAGGAGCTTTTCGTCCACCAATCCTCCATCGTCTCCGAGGGATACAGGAGCCTCGCCGTCGACGATCTGGTCGAGTTCGAGATCGCTCAGGGAACCGACGGGAAGACCAAGGCCGTCGAGGTCACCGCTCCCGGCGGCGCTCCTTTGAAAAAGAAGGAGGCCGGCTCACGCGGGAGAAGCGGTCGCGGCGGAAGTTGTTACAACTGCGGCGACGCTGGGCATCTCGCGAAGGATTGCCGCGACGGCGGGGAGCGAGGAGCGTGTTACACGTGTGGTGACACTGGTCACTTGGCTAGGGATTGCGTTAAGAAGTCTGGTGGTGAGCGTGTGAGCGGTGGAGGTGGAGCTTGCTATACGTGTGGTGGATCTGGTCACATGGCTAGGGAATGTCCGAGTAAGAGGCAGTCTGGTGGTGGTGGTTGTTACGAGTGTGGTGGCGCTGGTCACTTGGCTAGGGATTGTGACAAGAGAGGTGGAGGAGGGAGAAGCTCTGGTGGTTGTTATGAATGTGGTGGTGCTGGTCATATGGCTCGTGATTGTGACAAGAGAGGAAGTGGTGGAGGTGGGAGAAGCTCTGGTGGAGGTGGTGGCAAGTGCTACAAGTGTGGTGAAGGAGGTCACTTTGCAAGGGAGTGTTCTGTTGCTTGATTGCTTCCCTAATCAACAAAACAATAAGATGAAGATGGATTTGAGTAATTAATTACTCTTCGTTTTCGTTTTATTATCTTTTGCTGATGGGAATGATGAATTCGCCTGGTCCTCTGTTGTGTTTTTTTTTTGAGTTTTTGGTGGTACTATTATTATTATACAATCTTTAGCTAGATTTGGTTTCTGTTGTCCTTTTTTTTATGCGCTATATGACTTTGGTTGATTTGCTTATGTCACTTTTGAGTTAAGTGTTTTGTCCTTTTTGTTTCAGTTTATTGCTTTCTTTGTACGGGATGAACTGAAAGTGAAACCCAAGTTTGGTTTGGTCGCCTTTTCATGATGTCCCACACAATCTAATTATCATTGTTTAGCTTATACTACACTCGTATATAAAAATCTAAGTAGGTTAACATCAGCCTTGCCGAATTGTGTTCAAATCGTTGGAGGATTGGATCAATTAAAACCAAACCCACTCATTCGTTCACATCGCGTTGATCTGTTATTTAGGAAGTGTCCAGTACCATGTCTCCTGGAATTTAATTGTGTTTTTTATGACAGGACAATAAAGGGTTCTGGATCAAGTGTTGATGATAGATTTGGGTAGTTTTCACAAAAACGGGAACCATCACACTTGACATGAAATCCTAATGGACTTATGGAACACTTTTATAGTCCACCACTTGCGTAGAATCAGCACAAGTTTTGTTTAGGATGCTAAAAGTTTGTAGGTGGTTCATCTAAAGCACATTTTTCATATTAAACGTAAACGTAAGTGCAGACGCAAACAACAATCGATGCCGTAATTAGCCGGCTAATTGTGATTGGATTTTAGAGAAGATCATATCGAGTTCTCAGGAATTTAATGAATTTTTATAGTAAGAAACACACATGACACCTAACCCAAGTTGTTGTACTATTTGTTAAACATATACGAGCATAAGTAACTTGTAACAACGAAAGAAGCATGAACCAACCAAGTTGATATCTCCACATCACACAACTAAAGCTTTCGAATGTCGTTGACCCAACACCTTCTCTTTTTAAAAACAATCTTGCAAAAAGTATTATCTAACATTAGCCATTATGTCTTTTTTTCCCATAATAACTCAAAAATAAAATAGTAATTGTAGTCCTCTCCTGAACCTTTTATTCTATATTCCAGTTTGAATACTAAAATTGAGAAAGACGCGAAATATCAAACATCATTTTTTTGTCATCTTGTAATAATCATTAATTATTACAGTGACACAGCACAGTTTGGGTGGCTAGTAGATAGATACTCTTAAGACCGTGTCCCTTGGAAGAGAGAAGAGGACGGAAGAATCTAAAGGATGCATCATCACACCACTACGTCTTCTCTTTCTATCATTTTCTGTTCACCGCCTCTTTTGTTCAATACATTTATATTTAGATACTATTGAATTCTTTTGTGAAAAATAGCTATATATCTTATAAACATTTTCGTAAATTATTCACCAGCGTCATATAAACGATGTCTGCTCATGTACATGTAAGAGCATCCACATCAATGAACCCTCAGTTGGGGTTCATTGGAATTTTTTATTATTTTTTTGGTGGGGTCGGAAATAGTAATGAACCTGTATTGATTTTCTTCTTCCATTAGTGAACCCGAACATGGGGTTCTTAGAATTAAAAAAAAAAAATTTATTTTTTTAAATTTTTCAATACATTATTATTCAATAGTAGGAAAATCATAAACATAGAAAGATTATTCATCTTGATTACCGAACATTTGCCATATATTTTCAACTAGATCAGCTTTCAGACGGTGATGTATCTGTTGATCCCGAATTTGATTGCGAATGCCACGCATTTGACCGACATTAGAAAGGCTTTCCGTAGAGGAGACGACATCAACCTCGGAACTTCTGCTTGATTCTCCTGATTCGAATACATCTGTATCATACTGAGTGAATCTGTCTCGTTCGTCCTCTACTATCATGTTGTGCAGTATGACACAACATCTCATAATCCTTCCTATCTTTTCCTTGTCCCATAGTAGTGCTGGGTTTTTAACTATTGCAAACCTCGCTTGCAATACTCCGAAAGCACGTTCGACATCTTTTCTTACGGCTTCTTGATGTTGAGCAAATAGCTGTGCTCTTGGAGTTTGAGGAAGTGAGATTGATTGGATAAATGTTGACCATTTCGGATAAATTCCATCGGTAAGATAGTACGCCATACGATAATTGTGGTTGTTGACCTTGAAATTAACTTTAGGAGCTCGACCTTGTAAAATGTCATCAAAAACTGGTGACCGATCAAGAACATTAATATCGTTGAGGGTACCTGGAAGTCCGAAAAATGCATGCCATATCCACAAGTCTTGTGATGCCACCGCCTCTAAGATAATTGTCGGCTTTCCTGAACCACGTGTGTACTGTCCTCTCCAAGCTGTTGGGCAATTTTTCCACTCCCAATGCATACAGTCGATGCTGCCTACCATTCCCGGAAACCCGCGTAACTCTCCAATATCCAGTAGTCGTTGAAGATCATCAGCTGTAGGTCTTCTTAGATACTCATCTCCAAATAATTGTATTATCGCATTAGTGAAATTGTCCAAACATAAAAGTGCAGTACTTTCACCTAGTCGGAGATATTCGTCATACGTATCTCCTGATTGACCATACGCCAGCATACGTATAGCTGCTGTACACTTCTGAAGTGTAGATAGTCCGTATCTTCCATGGGCATTTCTTCTTTGCTGAAAGTATGGAACTTCATTTGTTAGAGCATCCACTATGCGAAGGAACAATGGCTTGTTCATTCGAAAACGCCGCCTAAACATTTCCGGTTGGTAAGTGGGATTTTCCTTGAAATAGTCGTTCCATAGTAGATTGTGTCCTTGTTCCCGATCTCTTTCGATATAAGCTCGTCTCTTTGGTTTTTTGGCTTGAACATCAACTAGGGAGTTGACAATATTATCAAATTCTTCATCGAACCATTCTTCAACAGCTTCATCTACGCCATCTGACTCTGATGACGACATTTTTTTTTAGTAAAAATATGATTTAAGTGTTTTAAAAAAATGGAGATAGAAGAAGAATTTTTTTTTAAAGTAAAAAGATGATTTCGTGTTAAAAAAAATTGAGATAGAAGAAGTATAGGGAAAGGGAAAGAACTTAAAGAAGATAGGGGATGATTGTTGTGTTCTGATTGTTTTAGAGAGAAGCAATGAAGAACAAGTTTAAGACCAATGCATAAATGAGACAATAGATTATATAGGCATTGTTTTACAATACACGTGAAGTGTAGAAACCAACAAAATGCTACACTTTCACACCCGTGACACAAACATAATTCATCCCTGAGTGTAGAAACCAACAAAATACAACTGTTTCTCACACCCATTACACAACATAATTGAAAACGTGTT
>NC_027748.1:1707750-1740309 GCF_000695525.1 Brassica oleracea var. oleracea
TTGTCACTACACACTACCTACTACACCCCGTGACAACTACTTAGCTAATACCACCCGTGACCTGCAGAAGCAACAAAGAACGCCAGTTGAAGTAGAACCCGTGACCTGCAGAAGCAACAAAACCACGCCAATAGTTAGTAAGCAAGTAAGCAAACCAAAGAAACTACTACTACTATTTATTGTAACAGGCATAGTTCCAATTAAAGCCAACGAAACTACTACTACTATTTGATGAACTGAAATAAAATGACTATACAACTCAAATTCCAAACCAGTCATAGTTCCAATTAACATTCATTATCAGCAAAACAACCTAAAACAACTACGCAAATACTCAAGAAAACTACCTAAACTACTACGTTTATAATCACTGACCAGATCAAAGCATCTCAGCTACGAGTTTGTCCTTGAGAGACACCTCACTATCAGTTAGAGTATCTTTTTTTTGAGAGGAGACGATCTAGTAGTTTCTGTTTGGATATGTTCTGTTTCATGTCTATAATGGTCTGTAGTCGATCATATGCTGCTTCATTCCCATGCTTCTTGCGTTTGGCGGCTGCTTTGCAAGCCTTAACACCAGGTGGTCTAACCTCTTCTTCTGAGTCAGGCACCGTCTCTGTAGCTTCCTTTCTTTTCTCCTTTGCACCATCTGTTGTTAAATAAGTTGACCTCCACTTTTGATCGAACCGCAGCTCCCTCCACGCATGTTCAAGTGTGAACTTGCCCGTGTAGTCGTTGAAGAAGATGTCATGGGCAGCCTTCATGACATCGTTCTCATTTTGGCCACTAGCTTGCTCCTTCAAAGCGGCCTCATAGCTTCCCACAAACTTACAAACCTCGGAATTTAGCCTTCCCCACCTCTGCTTACATGTACTCCACTCTCTTCCAGAAGAGCCTGTTAGCAGAGGGCTTGAATTGAAATATTCCTCAATTCTTCTCCAAAAAGACACTAACTTCTGCTGGTTACTAACTATGGGATCTTTGCTGGTGTTTAACCAAGCACTGATGAGGACTATATCTTCTTGTGGTGTCCACTTTTTCCTTTCAACCGGTTTGGGAACACGAGAAGACCCGGGAGAATTAAGGGAAAACGGATCCATTAAGGTTTCCGTAGGTGTGTTTTAAAGTTGGTTTCTGTTTCAGAACTTGGTTTGAGTTAACCTCAGTGGGATTTACTATGTATTTAAACTAATATTTTGGGTGATGTAACTTGGTGTGTTTTAAAGTTTTAACTCAATGTGTTTTAAAGTTTCTAACTACCAACCACGAAAACAGATAGCATTCATCAAAACACAACCACTATCAGAGCATCACATCACTTTCAGAGCATTCATCACTGCCACCAACCACCCTAGTTCAATTAATACACGGAAACTACTTCTAGTTCAGTTCACTTTCAGAGCATCACTTTACTTTCAGAAAATATCAATTAATACACTGAAGTTACTTCTACTTCAATTCACTTTAATTAATACAACACGGAACCTACCTACTCAACTTCAGTTCTAGTTCAGCCAGCAACCTAGTCAAGTTCAGTTCTCGTTCAGTTCAAGATCAGGTGTTTACCTTTTGGATTTTAATCGAAGCAGACCTTCTCCATAGTATCCACCTGCACAGTGAGGTTATAAACGTCACCAGTGAGCCTATCAACCAGCAGAGCGAGCCTTTTAACCTGTGCCTGCACAGATAAACCTTCTTACTGTTAAAAAAAAATTACTTCTTGTTACTTCCTATTAGGTACACTTAAAAAAATAAATACACTAACCTCTACACTCTCTATCTGTCTCTTGAGATTGGGCACCCACTTGATCACCTCCTCAGCCTCGTCCACACGCTTACGCAGATGTTCGATCTCCTCCTGGACACCTACAACCCAAGGCTGACGATAATGTAACCCATCAGCCTTGGTGACAACATTATAAAACATTAGACAACATATTTCCTACAAATTATACTACATATTATACGAGTGCTCTGAGGTATCTCTTACCTCGTAGTTTATGCAGGTGAAGAAGCGCTTTCCAGGATGAGTCTCGTGCTCCTCCTTCACCCGCACCTCGTCAATCATTCTCCCACCACAGGGACATCGTCTTGGAATTCCATATTCTGAATCGTAAACGTTTCCCAACATGTTTATGTACTCCTGATGCCTCTTTGTATCTCTCCTCTCCTCTGCGGGATCCATCTGAACCAGATAACCAAACGGATTACAACAACATCACAAAAAATATTGATTTAAAACCTAAAATCGAAAATCCCCAAAATTCAAAATTAACCCACTAATCGACAAGGAAACGCTTCGATCTAGCCCTATATGAAACCCAGATGCCCATTTATAACCTACAATCGAATACCCCCAAATTTGAATATGAACCCTATTTTGAAAATCACACTAATCTACAACGAAATGCTTCGATCTACCCCTATATGAAACCTAGAAGACGATTTAAAACCTAGAATCGAAAACCCCCAAAATCGTACACGAACCCTAATTTTAAAATCCCACTAATCGAACTGAAACGCAAAGATGTATCGGTGAATCCACTCGATACTCACCTATTAACGTGGAGGAGACACTCTCTACTCGAATCGATGAAGAATAGTGAAGAAATTTGAAGAAATGAGATGAGAGGAGACGATCGCTCGAGAAATCACCTCTCGGGAGCAAACCCTTGATTTTTTCAGAAATGAGGGAAAGTGATTCTCTACACGCGATCCTCCTCCTCACGTCAATAACGCGTCGCCAATAGCTGCGTGACACCTGGCGTGAACCCGTCTCCTACGGGGTCACTGGGAAGGTCCGGCTCGCAAAATAAAACCCATTTTTCTATTTTTTTTTTAATTCCGGCCCTATGATACTGAGCCCATGAACCCCTTTACAAGTCTCAATGTGGATGCTCTAAGGTGATTAGTCTACTGATGGGTAACCTACCGAACAAACAAAGTTATGGGTATGCTATGCTCTGTCACAATCAAAAAATTTATATTAATAATCAAGAGGGACAAGCTCTACGTAGATCACCGACATCAATAAGACTGATGACAGCCATATGCAACCCATACTGGCATATATTGCACGAACCATATAAAAGAAATTACAAACAATATAAAAAATGTTTCCTGTGATTTAAAGTGGAATTGTTTCTTGCATATTTTACGTATAAGATATTACTAATAACGTGAACATGTACGGCACATTGGCCGACTAAGGGGGCACGGAGTCACGTGAAAGCCGACCTTCCTAAAAAATATCTTAAGCCCTTTAAAAGATTAATATCTCTCCATTCTCTTTCTCACTATAGGTTCTTGTTTCGATTTCGCCGAGGGGATTTCAACGGAGGAGATTGGGTGAGACGGTTTCGATTTCGCCAAGGGGATATCGACAGAGGAGATGGACTTCTTCTTGTTTCGATTTCGCCGAGGGGATTTCAACGGAGGAGATTGGGTGAGACGGTTTCGATTTCGCCAAGGGGATATCGACAGAGGAGATGGACTTCTTCTTGTTTCGATTTCGCCGAGGGGATTTCAACGGAGGAGATTGGGTGAGACGGTTTCGATTTCGCCAAGGGGATATCGACAGAGGAGATGGACTTCTTCTTGTTTCGATTTCGCCGAGGGGATTTCAACGGAGGAGATTGGGTGAGACGGTTTCGATTTCGCCAAGGGGATATCGACAGAGGAGATGGACTTCTTCTTGTTTCGATTTCGCCGAGGGGATTTCAACGGAGGAGATTGGGTGAGACGGTTTCGATTTCGCCAAGGGGATATCGACAGAGGAGATGGACTTCTTCTTGTTTCGATTTCGCCGAGGGGATTTCAACGGAGGAGATTGGGTGAGACGGTTTCGATTTCGCCAAGGGGATATCGACAGAGGAGATGGACTTCTTCTTGTTTCGATTTCGCCGAGGGGATTTCAACGGAGGAGATTGGGTGAGACGGTTTCGATTTCGCCAAGGGGATATCGACAGAGGAGATGGACTTCTTCTTGTTTCGATTTCGCCGAGGGGATTTCAACGGAGGAGATTGGGTGAGACGGTTTCGATTTCGCCAAGGGGATATCGACAGAGGAGATGGACTTCTTCTTGTTTCGATTTCGCCGAGGGGATTTCAACGGAGGAGATTGGGTGAGACGGTTTCGATTTCGCCAAGGGGATATCGACAGAGGAGATGGACTTCTTCTTGTTTCGATTTCGCCGAGGGGATTTCAACGGAGGAGATTGGGTGAGACGGTTTCGATTTCGCCAAGGGGATATCGACAGAGGAGATGGACTTCTTCTTGTTTCGATTTCGCCGAGGGGATTTCAACGGAGGAGATTGGGTGAGACGGTTTCGATTTCGCCAAGGGGATATCGACAGAGGAGATGGACTTCTTCTTGTTTCGATTTCGCCGAGGGGATTTCAACGGAGGAGATTGGGTGAGACGGTTTCGATTTCGCCAAGGGGATATCGACAGAGGAGATGGACTTCTTCTTGTTTCGATTTCGCCGAGGGGATTTCAACGGAGGAGATTGGGTGAGACGGTTTCGATTTCGCCAAGGGGATATCGACAGAGGAGATGGACTTCTTCTTGTTTCGATTTCGCCGAGGGGATTTCAACGGAGGAGATTGGGTGAGACGGTTTCGATTTCGCCAAGGGGATATCGACAGAGGAGATGGACTTCTTCTTGTTTCGATTTCGCCGAGGGGATTTCAACGGAGGAGATTGGGTGAGACGGTTTCGATTTCGCCAAGGGGATATCGACAGAGGAGATGGACTTCTTCTTGTTTCGATTTCGCCGAGGGGATTTCAACGGAGGAGATTGGGTGAGACGGTTTCGATTTCGCCAAGGGGATATCGACAGAGGAGATGGACTTCTTCTTGTTTCGATTTCGCCGAGGGGATTTCAACGGAGGAGATTGGGTGAGACGGTTTCGATTTCGCCAAGGGGATATCGACAGAGGAGATGGACTTCTTCTTGTTTCGATTTCGCCGAGGGGATTTCAACGGAGGAGATTGGGTGAGACGGTTTCGATTTCGCCAAGGGGATATCGACAGAGGAGATGGACTTCTTCTTGTTTCGATTTCGCCGAGGGGATTTCAACGGAGGAGATTGGGTGAGACGGTTTCGATTTCGCCAAGGGGATATCGACAGAGGAGATGGACTTCTTCTTGTTTCGATTTCGCCGAGGGGATTTCAACGGAGGAGATTGGGTGAGACGGTTTCGATTTCGCCAAGGGGATATCGACAGAGGAGATGGACTTCTTCTTGTTTCGATTTCGCCGAGGGGATTTCAACGGAGGAGATTGGGTGAGACGGTTTCGATTTCGCCAAGGGGATATCGACAGAGGAGATGGACTTCTTCTTGTTTCGATTTCGCCGAGGGGATTTCAACGGAGGAGATTGGGTGAGACGGTTTCGATTTCGCCAAGGGGATATCGACAGAGGAGATGGACTTCTTCTTGTTTCGATTTCGCCGAGGGGATTTCAACGGAGGAGATTGGGTGAGACGGTTTCGATTTCGCCAAGGGGATATCGACAGAGGAGATGGACTTCTTCTTGTTTCGATTTCGCCGAGGGGATTTCAACGGAGGAGATTGGGTGAGACGGTTTCGATTTCGCCAAGGGGATATCGACAGAGGAGATGGACTTCTTCTTGTTTCGATTTCGCCGAGGGGATTTCAACGGAGGAGATTGGGTGAGACGGTTTCGATTTCGCCAAGGGGATATCGACAGAGGAGATGGACTTCTTCTTGTTTCGATTTCGCCGAGGGGATTTCAACGGAGGAGATTGGGTGAGACGGTTTCGATTTCGCCAAGGGGATATCGACAGAGGAGATGGACTTCTTCTTGTTTCGATTTCGCCGAGGGGATTTCAACGGAGGAGATTGGGTGAGACGGTTTCGATTTCGCCAAGGGGATATCGACAGAGGAGATGGACTTCTTCTTGTTTCGATTTCGCCGAGGGGATTTCAACGGAGGAGATTGGGTGAGACGGTTTCGATTTCGCCAAGGGGATATCGACAGAGGAGATGGACTTCTTCTTGTTTCGATTTCGCCGAGGGGATTTCAACGGAGGAGATTGGGTGAGACGGTTTCGATTTCGCCAAGGGGATATCGACAGAGGAGATGGACTTCTTCTTGTTTCGATTTCGCCGAGGGGATTTCAACGGAGGAGATTGGGTGAGACGGTTTCGATTTCGCCAAGGGGATATCGACAGAGGAGATGGACTTCTTCTTGTTTCGATTTCGCCGAGGGGATTTCAACGGAGGAGATTGGGTGAGACGGTTTCGATTTCGCCAAGGGGATATCGACAGAGGAGATGGACTTCTTCTTGTTTCGATTTCGCCGAGGGGATTTCAACGGAGGAGATTGGGTGAGACGGTTTCGATTTCGCCAAGGGGATATCGACAGAGGAGATGGAGTCTGACGGTTTCGATTTCGCCGAGGGGATATCGACAGAGGAGATGGGGTTTGGACGGTTTCGATTTCGCCGAGGGGATATCGACAGAGGAGATGGGGTTTGGACGGTTTCGATTTCGCCGAGGGGATATCGACAGAGGAGATGGGGTTTGGACGGTTTCGATTTCGCCGAGGGGATATCGACAGAGGAGATGGGGTTTGGACGGTTTCGATTTCGCCGAGGGGATATCGACAGAGGAGATGGGGTTTGGACGGTTTCGATTTCGCCGAGGGGATATCGACAGAGGAGATGGGGTTTGGACGGTTTCGATTTCGCCGAGGGGATATCGACAGAGGAGATGGGGTTTGGACGGTTTCGATTTCGCCGAGGGGATATCGACAGAGGAGATGGGGTTTGGACGGTTTCGATTTCGCCGAGGGGATATCGACAGAGGAGATGGGGTTTGGACGGTTTCGATTTCGCCGAGGGGATATCGACAGAGGAGATGGGGTTTGGACGGTTTCGATTTCGCCGAGGGGATATCGACAGAGGAGATGGGGTTTGGACGGTTTCGATTTCGCCGAGGGGATATCGACAGAGGAGATGGGGTTTGGACGGTTTCGATTTCGCCGAGGGGATATCGACAGAGGAGATGGGGTTTGGACGGTTTCGATTTCGCCGAGGGGATATCGACAGAGGAGATGGGGTTTAGACGGTTTCGATTTCGCCGAGAGGATTTACACAGAGAACATGCACAGAGGCGGTTTCGATTTCGACGGATTACAGCTATGGCGATTGAATCGCCGACGAGCTCGAAACAAGAAGAAGTCGAAAATGAAAACACCGAACACGAATTTCTCTTCCTCTAACCCTACACCCACTCATTTTCTGCCACCTGCCCCTTAAGGACGGAGAAATAAACTTCTTAATTAAGAAGTTCTTCGGTCCGTTTGTAATATTTTCACCTATTTTACATTAATTTTTCGACCCAAAATAAGAAGAAATGGGCTTTACATACGGGCGATAATCATGCCCTAAATTCTATTTCCCGAAATATATATACACCAAGCCTACACATTTACACTCTTCAAACATCTCTCACCAGAGCAGAACACAGAGTCACCGGAGAAGTCTCATCTTCGGCGGCGACACACAAACAAACAAAAGTTTATATATTTAGATTCTGGTGACTCTCTGCTCTAATGGGTTACTCTCAAAATTCTCTCTTTGTTTTTCTACTTCTTGTTCTAGTCTACGGCGTTTCCTCCACCACCTTCACCGTCGTTAACCAGTGCAGCTACACCGTCTGGCCCGGCCTTCTCTCCGGAGCAGGAACCGCTCCTTTACCCACCACCGGATTCTCTTTAAACCCTACAGAAACACGTGTCATACAGATCCCCGCCGCTTGGTCCGGCCGTATCTGGGGCCGTACTCTCTGCACACAAGACGCAACCACCGGTAAATTCACCTGCGTCACCGGAGACTGCGGTTCCTCCGCCGTCGAGTGCTCCGGATCCGGCGCCGCACCTCCGGCGACGCTAGCCGAGTTCACCTTGAACGGAGCCGGCGGTCTCGACTTCTACGACGTCAGCCTCGTCGACGGCTACAACATCCCTATGGCGATCGTGCCGCAAGGCGGCGGAGATGCGAGCGGCGTCGCCGGGAACTGCACCATCACCGGCTGCGTTGCGGAGCTCAACGGCCCTTGTCCTGCTCAGCTGAAAGTGGCGACGACGACGGGGACTGCAGATGGAGTGGGTTGCAAAAGCGCTTGCGAGGCGTTTGGGACGCCGGAGTATTGCTGTAGCGGCGCGTTTGGAACGCCGGACACGTGTAAGCCGAGCGAGTACTCGCTGTTTTTCAAAAACGCGTGTCCTAGAGCTTATAGTTATGCGTACGACGACGGAACAAGTACGTTTACTTGCGCCGGAGCTGATTACCTCATCACTTTCTGTCCTTCTCCTAACCCAAGGTAATATAGTAAATAAAAAAGTTTGGTTTGGATTCTTTTTGAAGAATTCCGGTTTCGATTTTTTAATCACATGAAATATTCCAATACTTTTTTGAATGTTGGAGAGAAATAATTCACTTTTTGTTTGTAACGTTTAATTTGAAGAAGGGTGAGGTCAAATCACCGTATAAAAAATCATGAGACGTGTTTGTCATAATGCACCGTGTTGTTTTGTCAATTTGTGAAATGATGAGACAAGACGGCATTTTCATTTTCACCCGTTGCAATAATGATATCAGCATAATAAATAAAATATCTAATGTTCTCTGTTGTATGCATAGATTTTTTTCTTCTCATTCAAACGTCGGTGAACTGTGCCCATGTGTGGTCCGACACGGCTCTTTTGTTCATACAATAATTAATAATTTTGTAACTTTTGTGATTTGTCTCAGTGTGAAGAGTGCAAAGAAGGAAGGAGTACTTGAGCCTGAAGCCGTAAGCTACTCGTCCGCGTCGCCAACTCTATCCACCGTGTTTTCTGTTGGTGTTTTAGCTGTTGGGGTGTGGGCACTACAACGCGTTTGATGACATAGCTGTAACGTATGCGTTAGAGCTTTTGATAACAACATCATTCGAGGTTTTCATCTTAAGAGAAAGAAAAGATCATCAAATAAAAGACGACCAGAAGAAAGAGTTTGATTTGTGTGGGATTCCAAAGTTGCTAAGGATGGATCTGTTTTTAGATTGATTAGTTATAGTAATAGTTATTCATTAGGACTCTCATCTCTTGCTAGTTTTCTTTGTTTTTTATAAGACAAGATGTTGTCTTTACGGATTACGGTGTCTGTAGTAGACGCTGTCTGAAAATGTACGTTGAATAATCATGCAAATTTGGCGGGTAATCACAGTTTTTAGCCAATAATATAATTGTGTATATACAAATGAAATACTATTAAACTTACAGTTCCATATAGTGAGGCGGCTAACATTCTCTCTTCCCTTTATTTCGAAAAGTTGATGTTACTTGTTTATTAATTCACAATCGAATTTTCCACTTTAGATTATATAAAACACAAAGCAGTATCAGTTGTAGAGAATTCTCTCATTAATTTTCACTCAGATCCTTGATTTACGGTTGACACTAGTTTTGTTTTGTTTTTCTCTAAGACCATCTCCAATGAAATATAGAGAAAATTATTGTGTACTATTGGAGATGCGATTGGAGATGCCCTAAAGGTGTAAAGTGTACAGCGTTCATCAATGGCAGTACACTTGATCTAGAATCTTTTAGCTTTGTATTGTTTATAATGTTCTATATCTCCTCCCCTTTAGATGAACGGCTTCCCCTAACTCGTCTATACTTGGGGTGAGGACCTCTCTATAACTGAAAAAAAGAAAGATAAGAGAGCATCTTGCAGAGAGTCAAAAAGGTTTCAACTTTCAAATCCACCCACTTAAATATCATATCCCCTGAAGAAAACACACAGAATGTTAAACAAAGCCAAAAGATGAAACAGTCTTTGGCTATTTATGATAATTAGTAATTTGAATAAGTAAAGGGTAACAGTGGCTCTTGTCATAACTAGGCCAAGATTCATCGTCTCCTTTCACAAGCGTCTCATGGCGCTTCCAAACTTGTTCATCATATTTTTCAGTTAAGACATAATGTAAACCAACGTTTTCAATCTCCTTTAGGAACTTGTCTAAAGAGTCACCTCTCTTAGGGCTGAAGAATAACGCTTCAGAGGGTTCGTTGGCTTTCAGCAGCACCTTGATGATACTTGCAAGGTCCTTATGAAACTCCTTGAAAAATGTACTGGTGAATAAAAAAGGAGACAAGAGGTGAGAAACATATATCAAGAGGAATGAAAAAAAAAGCGAGGGAAGCTACCAATCGCTCGCAACTATGATGTCAAACGTGTTGGTCAACTCTGAGAGTTCATGCTGGTTCCAATGCAACTCCATGGCTTTTACGCTTGTGTTGTTGCTAAATGCCATGGAGTTGGACTCTATGTTACGTTTAATATCTGGATTGTTAGGTACAACAATGAATCCAAGAAGACATCTCTAATGAAAACAGTACACACACAAGGATACAATTGACTACTTGGGGATTTCCATCTGAGATGACCACTTGTGATGCTTCGGTGGCAGCAGCGATAACTAAACCGGCTAAACCATACCCGGATCCAAGCTCAATGACTCTCTTACCTCTGCACCATCCCAAATAAAATGTGTGAAGAAGAAGAAGGTATGAGAACACAATCTTAAAACTGAAGAGAGAAACCTGAAGCGATCTGGCTGAGACATGCAGAAGTAAGCTAGAACTTCTTCTGAAGGCCACTGACCTATATAAGAATGACAGTAACTTAACTAAAATCTAACATATTAAACAGAACAGAGCAGAGACATTGTTTCACATAAAAGTTTCTACCTAATCAAACCTAAGATTAAAATGAAAAACTCACAATTAATAATGTTTATGTGAGCATAATAACACAAGTGGGGGTGAAGAGCTTACAGACAAGTCCTGTGTTATCAATGTTGTGTCGATTAGATATCTCGAAGTCATTGAGATCACTGCAATTATCCACTCTTTGTCTGCAATAAACTCACAGAAAAAAATCTTTTAAGAGTGGAAAATCTAAAGAAGATTGTTTCATTGGATCGAAACTTTGAAAGTGCTAACGTTAGATAGAGTTTGGGAGAAGCAGCGATGGGAATTGAGTAGCAAAGGGATGCTTCCCGAGAGTCTTCTGATTCCGGAGAAGAATCCAGTACTTGACACGGAATCAAGTTGAATCCTTGGGTTGATTTTCTTGAAACCCGCTTGATCTCAGCTTCAGATTGAGAATCTGAGTGACAAATTTTGAGAGACGAGTCGTTAGCTACGAGGAAGTGAAAATCGAGAACTGGATGAGGGGAAGGGAGTCATTCACCAGATCTGTGGATAAGAGCTTGGCGAAGGATTCTCCATCTAAGAGATGAAGAAGAAGAAGAAGTGGGATCCATGGAAAGAATCGTTATCGCTTCCTCCGCCGGCAAATTTTTATTACAGAACTAATCAGCAAACAAGACGACAACTGTTTCCGTTAAGTGTGTGTAACAGAAGTGTTTCACATGCTCTGCCGTTTTTATGCACCGGTCGGTTTTGGGGTGAGGAAAACAGCGTGATGTTTAATTTTTAATTTTTATCCCCGACAAGTTTGTCCTTACTCCTTATTTTTTTTTTTTTCCCCAAATTGAAACTTTATATATATCAAAAGGCTTTTACGACCAGAGCATATCCGATTACATTTCCACAAACCTCCCAAAAAAATTTATGATAACTCAGTACACAGTCATCATCAACACCCAACAAGGGTGGACCAAAAAGAAATCCCCATGACTCTGTTAGCTATCCGATGCTCCACTTTCGTTCACGTACATATGATCCAACCAACGTCGATGGCCAACCGCTACATAAGACTGCATCAGACCTAGCTGCCTGACACTCTGAGCGATGAAAGAGGCACATCTAACTGAAGCCAAAAGTCCAATCCTTAACTCCCACGCCTCGAGAGACTGCAGCTCTCTCTTAATCTCTGTAGCTTCAAACTGTAAGTTAGGCCACAAGGCGGGTTTCTCTATTGCCTCAACCATATCCCCAAAGGTTGAAAGAAAGATCACCTTCTTCTTCCTCAAACTCAACATACTTTCTGAAACCCACAACCAGACCTGTAGCTTAGCCTCATTGATCGACTTCACATCCGAGAAAGCCCTCCTACTATGTAGTAGAACTCTTCCCTTCTCATCTTTCACTATCCACGCCGCCCCCATGAACCCAAGACCTTTCGACCAGTCCATGTCAAACTCACAAAGGACCCATCTTTTGGCAATTTTCGGAGCGTTAACTAGTACTCCCTTCTCTATCACGCCCGCCTCCACTTGGTCCATTCCACTCTGAACTTGTTGAGCCACAAACCAGACATCAGCTTCCTCTTTGGCTTTCTTTATGATTTCATCTGCTTCAAACAATTTTCCTTCAAAGATAAAGGCGTTTCTGTTCTTCCATAAGTACCATAGGACCCACAGCCAGCTTCTGTTAGTTTCAACATCGAACCTTACATCCTTACTAACCTTCAGGATGTATGCAATGTTTTCATAGATCGAATGGTCGCTGAAGCCACCCCGAGGAGAAGGGATATTGGATACCGCCCAACATTTCCTAGGTAGGTGGCAGGAGAAAAGCATATGGTTCACCGATTCACCTTGAAAGCCACACAGCTGACATCGATCATCGCACTTCATTCCCCTTTCCCTTAATAGATCAGCTACCGGCAGGGCTTGAGACACAGCTTTCCATACAAAAGTTCTTATCTTAGGGGCCGTCTGCACTTTTCAGATTTGAGATTTCAGGCTATTGAGGGATGGTAGAGCTTCCGCTACTTGACGTATCTCTTTGCTCTTTTCCTGGGCCGCTACCCAATACCCTGATTTAACAGAGTAAGCACCTGATTTGTTAAACTTCCACACCCAGAAATCTTCTTTAGAAGTCACCGGTTGGTTCTTCAAAAGAATTTGGACGTCTGAAGGCACACAAACCTCTTCCAATGCCTGAATATTCCATCTTCTATTTTGGAAATCTATCAACTCCCTTACCGTCAAATTCACATTGAATGTACAGTTTTTTATCCAGGGAGCTCTCACGCCGTACCCATCAGCCTCATCTTCGACCCATTTATCTGTCCAAACGTGTATAGAATTTCCATTACCAACTCGTTTCTGCAGACCTTTAAGTATCAGTTCCCTCCCAGACAACAAACTTCTCCAAGCAAAGGATGGCTTGTCACCCAGTTTGGCCTCCAAAAAGTTAGAGCTTGGGAAGTATCTGCTCTTGAGGAATTGGGCCAACAAGCAGTGGGGGAGAGTAAGAACTTTCCACGCCTGTTTAGCCAGCAATGCCTGATTGAAGGCTTCCAAGTCCCTGAATCCCATTCCACCACTCTCCTTTGGCAAGCAAAGCTTCTCCCAAGCTATCCAATGGATTTTCCTAATATGCGCATCAGATCCCCACCAGAAGTTTGCCATGGCACTGGAGATATTGGCACAGATTGTTTTCGGGAGTTTAAAGACTGACATCACAAAAACAGGCAGGGCCGATGCTGACGTCTTTAATAAAATTTCTTTGCCGCCTTGTGATAGCTTCCTTGGGTACCAAGCATTCAGTCTACCATTCACCTTTCCTTTTAAATAGCCTAGTAGCTCTACCTTAGAGCCGCTAAAGCATTCCGGCAGCCCCAGATATTTGCTTGAACCTCCTTCATTTGAGATACCCAACACCCTCTGAATTGCAAGTTTAACATCAGGATCGACCTTAGATCCAAAGGATATGGCTGATTTCTGCAAGTTGATCGTCTGTCCTGTTGCACAGCCATACACCTCGAGCACTTGGTTCAGATTTCTAGCTTGATTTTCAGACGCTTTGCACATAAACAAACTGTCGTCGGCAAACAGCAAATGGTGAACTGAGGGTCCCTCATCATCAAACTTCAAGCCATTTAGCAAGCTTAATCTTTCTGCTCTATTCAATAGGTGTGTGAGCCCTTCTGTACACAACACAAATAGAAACGGCGAGAGGGGATCACCTTGACGCAGACCACGTTGCGGTTTGAGCATTCCAAAAGGTTGATCATTCACCAGTACCGCAAAGGAAACAGAAGTAACGCATGCCATAATCAGCTTAACCCATCTGGCGTCGAACCCAATAGCCTCCATCAAACTCCTAAGATAGCTCCTTATTAAACCGTCGATTTCGGTTCAGTTGATTTAGATTTTTGGATTTTCGGTGTTATGCTCATCAGTCCCAGTCCCAGTCCCGTTCGAATTTTACTAATTATCAGGTTGGATTCGGCTTGGTTCTTTCTGAATTCGGTTTGGATCGGATTATAACCAATGTTTGAAATCGTCCAAAAATATATATTTTAAACTTTGAAAATTGACAAATTTTTTTCAAAATATAGAAACTATTCATAAATCTAATTAAAAATTATTTAAACTATCTAAATTAAGTAAAAAATATTTAAAATAACAAATAAAACAAAGAATATTCTAAAATATCTAAATCACCTTAATAATAATAAAAACATTGACATATTTAACTAATTTCAGATACTTTCAGATCCTAGTTTGGATTTTGGTTCGGTTCGGGTTATAACCAAACCTCGAAATACTAAAACTTATAAGTCTTATATTTTTGTATAACCGTTCAGATCCGGTTTTAATTTTTCCGGTTCGGATTTAGGTAGGTACTTCCGGTTAGGGGCTAAAAACGACCGGGCCTACTCCTAATTGCAATAGACATTGAACCTCCGAGAGCTTTTGTAAACTCTGATCAAAACCATAGCTACGTAGCCAGGTCACGTCGTTGTCGTTCTCCTTGAGCAGGAACGCGAAACAGAGCAAACCGCGCTTCTTCTTACACCATGAAAGATGATTACAAGGTGCGTTTCGATTTGAGCTGCGTCATGAAATTCGATTCATAAGTTTTTTTTTTTTTTTTTTTTTTTTTTTTTTTTTAAATTGAGCTATAGTTTCCTCGTTTCCCCTATTTGATCCTCCCTATACCTACAAAAAATCTGAGCTTTAGGAGATGATGGTGTCTTCTTGTTATAGGTTGATGAGAAGAAACAAGCAGCTGCAGATGTATTGTTTAGTTACTCCAAGTTTGCTATGGCCTGCATCGGTAACCAGACTCGTCCTACCGACATGAGGCTGCATCTCATGAAGGAGATCTCGGGATTGCCAACTTCTCTGAAAAGAAGAGAAGCTTCCAGAGCTGCAACTTCTCCTGATCCACTCGGCGAATCTTCCAGCTCCGGCACCGCCAGGCTTGATAAAGTTGATAGCTTCAGAGCTCTTTGATACTAAGTTTTACATTAATCTCCACTCTTGGTTTTGCCCAGTGATAGTGTTATGCTGTAATCTATTCCCATTGTGCGAACTCCGAAAAATAAATGTTATGCTACTACTTTTAACTATTATCCTGTTCATATAATCTCCTTAGATATTATTGGCCATATATTCATCTAGATTGGTATGATTTTCTTATACAATGGATATATACATGATGGTTTCTCTAGTCAGATTGTTTGTTATGGAGAGATTATGCTGACTTACTAATGTTAGGAGGCTGTATGTCATGAATCATTTTTATTTATTGCATTTCATTCAATTTAACATTTTGTAAAGTATTCTCTGTTAGCCTTTTTTTTGCGCATCTGTGAAACTTCATCACTTGCCTAGTCTCCTTACTTCATAGCATATGGTAAAGATGACAGCAGCTGCAGCAACAGCGATTCCAACCGCCTGCTGCGTTACTGTTGGAAGAGTTTTTCTTGGCAGATTGCATCCTAGTTCTGAGAGTTTCTTGTGTGAGATTGCGTAATCTCTGAAGAACGCATCCTCGTCCTGACATATGACATACGCATATCATTATACATTTTATTTTGTTGCTGAAAACCAAACAACCATCCAAACTAATTGTACTGTATTCTAATCTACCTTTGCATACAGCTTCACATAAGGTTCGAACTTGGGGTCACCGAGTAGAGCCTTGTCGGTTTTCAGTTGCAGCAGTTCTGGAGTTTCCCCATTTAGAAGCTCTCTGATAACATCAAGGCATCAAGACAAATGTAAGTTTCAGAACACTCTCTCTCGCTCTTAACTTTGGTGTTTGTTGGCTTACACGAAATAAGAGTTGTCAAACTTGAGAGGATCTCGTGTCCAAGGACCTTCGAAATCTGATCTCTCCTTATGTGCACGCCCCTGTATACAAAAAGCAGCAAACCAAGTTGGTTCATTGTAGCATCTTTAGTGACTTTGAAGGAGAGTTAGTACCAAAGTGTGGCCGCCAGAGAGAGCTACAATGTCGTTATCCGTTAGACCCATACGAGAGAAGAGAGTTCTTAGATGTGAGGCACCTTGATTCGGATCTGGAAGATCTCCTTCATCTGCTGACTCAGCATCCTGGAAAATCAAATGGATCTATATTACAATATGATTCTATATCCTTTAGAGGATAAGAGTGTAATTAAGTGTTATTACCTTACGGCCTGGAGTAAAATGGATTGCAGGGCCACCTGTAACTTCAACTGCAACAACTCCTGCGAGCTGAGAGTTCAAAAACAAAGAATCTCTGTTCAAACACATCCCCTCGATAAAAGGATGAAAAAGCTTTTGATGAGTTTTACTTGGTAAAGGTCTGCGTAAGAGACTCGTGGATGCTTAGCTTTTACTTCCTCTGGAAACCATAAACCAAAGTGTTCATTACATCAAAAAAAAGAAACAGCCAAACCAAAGATGAAGTTAAGTGATCATGGCAAAGCCGAATGAAACATTGACTTTATATGCATCCAAATTTGTAAAAAAGAAAAAGATTAATTGAAATCTTTAATAAATCGCATATGGTCCACTAAATTTCATGGAACTAACCGCAGAAGGCGACCGCTTTCTCGAGACCTTTGTTATGGGGGCGGTTTAGCTCGTCCTTGAACCTGATAGAACCATTGGGACCTCCACTTTTCTTTGTGGCATCATATGTTCCCGCGTCATGCCATCTATATTGTGTTGGGAAACATTTAAAATACAAGAAAGACAAATGTGAGAATAATGATTAGAGAGAAAGGAAGAGAGGTTACGCGAGACGGAGCATAATGGGAGCACAGTTTCGGGAAGAGATGAGAGCTCGAAGGTCCCTACGAGTCTTCTCAATCTCTTTGAGGTACTCTGCATCGACATTCACCACTGCCATTTGTCAGACCTTGAAAGAGAAGGGAAGAATAGGATTAAAGATTGACTCTGAACGAGGAACAAGACTGATCAATATATATATTTATAATTTCAAAATTCAAGAGAGAGGAGTCTATGAGGAGAAGAATGTTTTGGTCAGCTGGAGAAAGCAAAGTATGTTTTGGGGAGAACCCTTGTGCTAATCTTCGCATATGTTCTTTCATTTATGCAAATATATCCTACGTATGTTATGTAATTTATACTATTTGTTTATAAATATTGTATAAAAAAAATAACATCACGATACAGATTAGGCATTTTGAGTACTAAGCCAGATACATGATGATCTTCCGTAAGAGAAATGGTTTGGTTCCGATCGAAGATGCGAGTCTCCTGCGTTATATTTGTTGGGTTTAGTATTTGTATTTGGGCCTTTTGGATTATTGGGCTTAAGAATAAAGTCTGAGAAATGGGCTTTTTTTCCGACAATAGATCTTTTCAAAAGTTATAACCAAAATTTTATAAAAATTAAAAAAATTACATTCTAAGTGGCACTTGTCTATGTTTTCTAAATCATATTTCAAAGAATTTTAGAGTATTTTATATAAACTATAGTCTAAATATTATACTCTCTAGCAAAATAATATTTTGCAGGCTATAGTTGGTCGCATATATCAAATCTTTATTGTTTCGCATGCTTTCCTTAAATAAAACCTACTGAACTACCTAATGTGATTAAAATATGTATATAGCAAATAATGATTTTAAACAATAAAGATTTGATAACAATTTGTATATTTTTTTATCATTTTTGTTTATTTCTTTATTATTAAAATAAATTACATAATTACATTAATCATATAATAAAAATCTAGATTTTTTTGTATATGTTGTATTTTGAATTTTTCAAAACGAGTATAAATTACTAAAACTGTTAAAAGTCTCACATAAACTTTTATGATCAAAGTTTAAATTTTTTTTTATATTAAGATATAATGATTATAAGACAATATGAAGAAATAATTTTATTTTAATAGGTTTTTATGTTAATATATATATATATATATATATATATATATTTTTTATATCGTTTAAATTAAACTATACATTGTATGAAAATGTATACTTATATTTTGATATTTGCATTGAACATATATTGAAAAGTTAATATTTTAATCTTGAAATTTTCATTGTTTTTTAAATGATTATAAATTATTGAAATTATTCCACTTTAAAAAAAAATTTGATGGTGTAAACTTTTGTTACATAAATATGCAAATAATCATAAAATCATATGAGTAGAAACTTCATTTAATCCATATTAAAAGTGTACTATCTATATATATATGTTAATATCATTTAAATTTAATTATATATCATATACAATAGTTAAGATTGATTGTTTTGATTTATTTACCCTAAAATGATTGCGAATAAACAAGAGTGATAGTTTGATTTATATGCACACGCCAATTTATTATATAATAGTAACTGATTTCTTAGTTATTTAATATATATTCTTATTATTTTATTATTTCATAATATGCAGAAAAACATAAAATAAATAATAAATATAAAATATTTATTCTGCAAAAGGTACAGATCTTAGTCTAAGTATGTATTTCTTTAATTATTTTAAATCATAAGTATTTTATAAATCTCAGGTCAAAACAAACAAACAAATGAGAATAAATTTCAAAATCAATATTTATATTCAACAATAACCAAAATGAAAAAGAAAAAAATATTGAAGATATATAGGATTTGCACGTGAACGTAAACTTCTCATAACCATAATTAATTTTTAAATTACTAAATCATGATATAACACCGAAGTGACATAGTTTCTAATCAAATAGACCCAAGATTTTTCGAACTAAACGTTAAGTTCTTATACGATAAGTGACTTTTTGACTTTAAAAAAAAAAAATGAGATCATCTCATCAGTAAACAAATTATGTAATTAACAAAAAGTTAAAAAAATTGTGTGAAAACCAAAATATTAATTCAATCAAGAATATAAATTTATTTTTCCATATAATATTTTTTAAATAGTTTGGAGGAGAAAAGAAAAAGGAGGCAAAAGAATCGGGATGGCAGAGATTAGTCTTCCTCCATTTAACGAACGCTTCAATGGCAATATTTCGCGGCAAATCACTTACTTCTCTTTCTCTCTGTCGATCCAAATCATCTTCCTCACGTTTTTGTTAACAACCCAACAAACAGCATCTTCTTCCTCCTCCTTTGATCAATCACGTCTTTGTGTTTTCCTCTTTACATTTTTTCTTTCTTAGTTTGGGTTTCCACATTTACTTGAGTTTTTGTTTGTGCGGGAGAGATGTTTAATTGAATGTAAATGGTAGACTATTCGGAGGAATAGGATTCGTATTGTGGGGTGGTTCCTCTTCCTCAGGCTTAGATCTGAGGTTGCATTTACGTTTTTCTGTATTGTGTCATTCGTCATCACGTTTTGGGCTTCGGCAATGAGCGCGTCAAGGTTCATAAAGTGCGTCACGGTTGGTGATGGAGCTGTCGGTAAAACATGTTTGCTCATTTCTTACACCAGCAACACCTTTCCCACGGTATCATACATTTCTTCTTGCAATCTGATGAGATCTTTTAATTTTGTCATTTTTTTTTTAAATATCTTTTGTCTGATTGAAAGCATTTTCCGTGGAACAGGACTATGTCCCCACTGTTTTCGACAACTTTAGTGCCAATGTGGTTGTTAATGGAGCCACGGTCAATCTTGGATTGTGGGATACTGCAGGTAAATATGAATTGATGATGACCACCCATTTAATCACCGAGTTGCAGCTATTAATATATATCAATCACAAATTATGTTTTTATCATTGTGTTTACAGGGCAGGAGGACTATAACAGACTAAGACCTTTGAGTTACCGCGGTGCTGATGTATTCATTCTAGCCTTCTCTCTCATTAGTAAGGCTAGTTACGAAAATGTTTCCAAGAAGTGGATCCCAGAGCTGAAGCACTATGCTCCTGGTGTCCCCATCGTCCTTGTTGGAACCAAACTTGGTAACTTACTCTTGCATTTGCTTTTAATGCATTTTATTTATTTCTGACAATCAGCACCTTTACTTATAGCTATTTTCCTTCGACTTTGCGTAAGCTGCTCTGATTTGTATGACATGCGTGGATGTGACTTCACATTTTCCAAAATGAATCATTTAGGTGAAACGGAGGCTAGTTTCATAGCATACATTGGTCAACATGTTTCTTCTTGTATCTTCCATTTCTTGTGAACCATGTGCTATATAACCTTCTCTAGTGACGATCACCTCTTAAACCTTTTAGTTAGCTACATTTAGAGAGGCAAATCCTCCAATCAAATAGCTAACGTATAGCATGTATGTACTGTACCTCCAGAAAAGTCACTTGCAAGAGTTTCGACTATAGATTCCTCTTTGGCTGCATCTGAATCTTTGGTATCTGCAACTCGGATACTTGGTCTTGCCCCTTTTGGTTATTTAACCTTGTTTTTTTTAATCAGATCTTCGGGATGACAAACAGTTTTTTGTCGACCATCCTGGTGCCGTCCCTATTACCACTGCTCAGGTATGAATACTTTTCATTTCCTCGGTGCATTTTTCCCAGTTTTACAAAAACCCGTTAAATCATTTGCCTGTTCTGCTCTGCATAATAGGGAGAGGAGCTCAAGAACCTAATCGAAGCGCCTGCTTACATCGAGTGCAGTTCAAAATCACAAGAGGTAAGTAAAGTAAAGAAATCTTATGAACCATTTTTTTTTCAATGTTGGCTCCCATCTTTCAGATGAAAAACCATGTGGATATAAACTGCAGAATGTGAAGGGAGTCTTTGATGCAGCGATCAGAGTGGTCCTTCAACCTCCAAAGCAGAAGAAAAAGAAGAACAAAGCACAAAAGGCTTGTTCCATTTTGTAATAGCTTTCATGGAGACCAAGAAGCATTTTCATGCCAAAAGGCTTGTTCCATTTTCAATTTTTGTTTTCTTTCCAGTGTTCATTGTGAATGCTGTCTCTTAGTTCCTTTTAAAACGATTTGGGTTGAGTTTAATTCAACTTTATGTTTCAATTGATAGTCGAGAGAGCTAATATTGCTGTACTACTCTCTTCTCCACTCTTAAATATTTTGTTCAACGTGATGATGATGCATATGCAACCAGATTCCATCTTGAAAAGAGAGTCAGCAAGAGAGGATTGGGTCGGAGTACTAATCTTTTACTATATTAAGCAACCGCGGAACTATAACAAACAGTGTTCTTATTCAACCTTTTTAAGGCTAAATAAAAAAAAATGTTTGGTCCGACTCCAGCACATAGGTTCCTTGTTAAAAAATCTTCTTCCTGCTCTTATCAGAAAGGGACGGTGTAAGGTAAGGCGTGGACATCAGCTTCTGGTAAAAGGCGAGCACATGGCCACGCCATTGAACTGCTTATGGCTTGCTTGCTCTCGTTATTTCTGTTAAGTTGTTTGCATCTTTCTGAGCCAAACTTGTGGCAACTTGGCTTCTTCATGAACCACCAACATTCATCATCTTCCGAGCTAGTTAGCTCTACTCTGTTAGGGACCCAGTTCTCAACTACATCCAAGAATTGCACCGCCATTGATGGAGGGCACAACCTGCATAAGCCGCTTGAAGTAGTGGATGACAATTTCCTCTCTTTGCCTACTCTCGTTCTGTAAATTTGGTCTTTTTTTTTCTCTTCATGTGGCTTTGAAGTGGAACAAGGATGTTGTTCTTGCGGCTGCTCTCTAGTTACACTCTTCACGGTATCTAACTTTATCTCCCGGGAGGGACAAGGTCTTTCTTGATCCTTGTTGGTGGTCGTCACCATCACCTCAGGATCATCATTCTGCCTTCGGATAGGCAACCGAATCCGGAAGATGCTTTCTTCAAATTCATATGATAAAACATATTTGAAGAAAGAAGGTCAACAATGTCCTGAAAAGGTAAATAGACCCAACAAGAACACAAACAAACTCACCAGAGTCGTTGTTGTTGTTATTATGTGGCAGCTTCTCCTTGTGCTGCTTAGGCAGCTCATTGCTGTTAAGAGTGCTATCACAAGAGTTCTGAGACGTGGACTGAACCAAGTCACGTTCTACAGTAAGACTACTCTTCTCCAAACAGCCATTCTCACTTGCTTTTAGTTTGGGAACTTTCTGGTTGTTCTTGCCATCTTTAGCAACTACTTCTTCTTTGCGCCTTCTCTTATGAGAGTGTTTCTCGCTTTCCCTCTCCTTCCTCTTTTTATCCTTCTTTTCTCTTTTTCTCTCCTTCTTTGTTAGTTCTTTCTTAGCTTTCTCCTCTGCCCTCTAAAGCAAAAGATCAATGATCAGCTCACAGTACTTGCCAAGCAGAAACAAGAACTCATATCATATAGAGGCAACCCTTAAACCCACAACATGTACTCAACAAGGGACTGTGTAAATATTTTGTTACACTTATTTGTACATTGAATCGGTCTTTTTTTTTTAATATATTCACATTGTATCATCGTTTTCAATAGAAAAAATACATCTTTTTTCATTCATGGCGGCAACACACAAGGAAAGCTTGAGCATTCGAAATCCCCCAATTAACCAAAACCGACGTGTGGTTAAATGCTCAAAACAAACCTTGATCGATTCGATCAGAGCCTCGCTTCCGTTCAGTACATAGCCAGGTGGCGGGAACGGGAAACACCGAGACATCTCTTTCGATTAGGGACAACAATCAAATCTCAGATCTCGCGGAGACCAGCCGAAACCCTAGATCGATCACGAGAGACTACGAGAGTGGGGGTTACAGTGAGATATAATCGGGGGCTTTCTAATAACGCGCCAAAATCATATCAACGGTATCGGAATTGGATTGATCGGAGAAGAGAGAAGGGGGAGCCGCGAGATCTCGAAATCCCTTCGGAAGCTCTCCGATGAAACAAAAAAAGTGTCGCCTCTCAACGCATATAAGGTCTACTTATAGCCACGGAGAAAAAGAAAAAAAAAGGAAAGACCCTACATGGGCCAAAAAGCCTTGTTTATAGACTTTTTCTTCTTTCTCCTTTTATATAATAACAACACGCTTTCGTGGCGGCTGCTTAGCGAAAGAAGTTTTAGGCCCATAATAGTGTATGCGTAGGCCCAAATATATCTGAGGCTTTTTTTTTTTTTTTTTTGAATAAAGTCTTCCAAATTAAAACATAAACTAGTCTACCTCGCTACCACTTTAAGTGATTTTTAAGGTTTTTGCATTTGGATTAATAAAATACAAACTTCTATATAATTTATCTTGATTACATAAAAATATCATTAAATGAAATTAATTCAACCAATAAAAAAAATCAGTATTTTGCAATTGGTCACAAAATTTAAATGATATTAAATTCTATCTAAAATAATGAGAACATCAATTATTTTGAAACAATTTTTTTTTCTCTCTAAACACCACTTATAGTTGGATAAAGTTTGCATGAAGCAAGTTTCATGAATTATTGAATCCCAACCTATGAGCGACAAAGGTAAAGGCTAGAAACCAACAAAACAATAAAAGACATATCTAGTGATAAGAACCATGACCATGACGACCACGTTTTCCTCTCCCTCGAATAGTCTTCCGTTCCATATCTTGGTATTTGATTGGGGTTTTTGTCTTCCTCCCACCTCTTGTCAAGTTGAGCGAGCTAGATGGCTCTGTCTCAAAATCATCTACATCTCCTACCACTTTGAACCGAGAAAGACTCTCAAATGCATAAGGAATATGTGACGTGGTTAAGGGATCAGCAACTAAAATTTTACAAACCTTAGTGTTGATAATTGTTGATGAAGAATACTTCATAATAGGTGCTGTAATGGGAGTAGATTGTGAACCTACTAATATGGTGGCAGAGTTTGGCGAGGCAGTGTGGTTTTCCTGCTCTAAAGTACGTTGCAAAGCCGGAGTGATTTCATATTCATATACGAGACCTTCGATCTCTTTAATATGCTTTTAAGAAAATAAGTTAATTCCCTTAGTGAATATGTTTAATGTAGTAACTAGAGAGGTTTATATCATGGTAAAAAAAACACACTAGAATGTATTCTGTTTAATAGACTTTGTCCTATTTTCCCTTCAGCCAATGTTAATATGATAGGCTTTACTAATCAACTATTCAGCCCATCTGTGTGATGATGAAATATGTTTATGTTCATATAATCCATCTGTAACCAATTAAAACATAACGAAAATAAATTATAATTCAAAAATCCTGAACCTCATTGGCTGTTAGTCAATTGATATGGAGAATTTACTATCGTGTCAGACTATAAATATTGATATAGATTCAACAAATCGTGGGCTATGATTACTTGCAAGTTACAAACTCTTGGTTCACGGGCTCTTTAAGCTACCATGTTACGTTTCGTTGATTAGCACATGAGTTTGTTTTATGTGTGTGTTTATATATTGCATCTAAGATTTTCATGTGTGATTTTTCTTCGGCTTGATTAGACTTGAGTGTTTTATACATGTTTTATGATATCTAACCATTTTAAATATGTTATATTTTGGGCATATCAGTAAAGATAAATGTATTTATATTTATTTTGCGAATGTAGCTAACTTCACCAAATTAAGTTTTCGTAATACGAGGATTGATCCATGAGTGTTTAAATAAAAAGAAATGGTTAGGCTTTCAGAATACTCCTCGTGTATTCCATGTAGAGTCGAAAATTAATTCATCTTGAGGATTGAGTGCTAATCTGTGGTTAACTAGCCTAAGATCAGATTAACCTGTCTCGTATGCCTCTATAGAGTTCATGCTGCAAATAAAAAGACAAATAGAAATTGTATTAAAATTTGGAAACGACTTATACATTTAAAACTCTCATCCTAAATTTTTGAGCTTCAAATTTTTATGCAAAGTGTATTGATGCTTGTTCGACCTAAAAAGAGTGTGTTGGTGATGTTTATAGTTTAATAATTTTATTTGGGTCAGAAAAATGCAGATTTTGAGAGGTACTGTGCCATTTTTATAAGTTCGATTCCGACAAAGTGTTAGACATTCGATGACCATTTACACTAATATAACCCTAAACATTAGTTATAAGTACTGAACATATACTTTTTGTTATGTAGGAGTAATTATTTTATCATGTGAATGGAAATTTTAGCTGGCCCATTTATTGTTACAGATAAGGACATTTTCAGAACATTTGTTTTAAAATAAAGTATGATGCACGATTATTCCCAACTAAACCACATGGAGACAATCCACCAAACAATTAAAACAACAGTTTCTCAATCTTTATTACATCCAATAAGAAGTTTCCTGTAGTATTACTTTTATGATTTTGATATACTAATATAAATTAGTTCGTATTACTTCCTCTAAAACTCTTGTTCAAAAACATTTCCGTAACCTTAATTTGCTGGCTGCGAAAACACATTCTATATATTAAAATCGCTTAGACCTGCACACACACGCATCCTTGCGTTAAAATGCCACAAAACTACATAACTAATAGTTTATTTTGTTTCGGGCATCGTCTTAATTGTCATTGGTGTTTCATTTGAAGTTTTGGGTGCGATGTGTGATGAGCCGACTAGAAAGAAGAAATAGCAGGACATTTACAAGATATATTTATTTTCCAATACCTTGGTCATTGTCATGGAGCAACTGTAATATTAACATTTAAACGGGAACTACTATTTTAATGCTAAAGTCTCATTAGTATACTTTTGGGGAAAGTTGATTACACTAGTAATTTATATATGTAGAGTAAACGCATGGTATATAGGCACTACTAAAAAGGAAGAGGGAGTAGCAGTCGTATTCCACCAGGACCACCACCACCACCAACACCAATGTCCAACCTTTCCACTCATGCATATTGTATACGTGCCAAAATATTTATGATCTCTTGTAGTGATAGGTTATATACATACATCCAACGTAGGTTTATACATATTTAAAAAAAAAACTTACGGTGCATGGATATTCGTAGCGTTTTATCCTGAATTTGCATAGTTTGATTTGGGCAATGTGGTGTATAGTAGGATAGTCATGGAGTGAGTTGGCGATTTTAATCAACTATTTTTGGTTAATATATGAAAAAAGCAAATGCATATTTATTTGTTGGTAAAGTTCTTTGTTCCTTTTCATGGTTGGAGTCTCAAAACCAAAATATGTCTTTGTCCTTAGATGACGCCGATAAATTGGTTTACCGTCCGTTTCGCCAGCTGTATAGAAAACAGTCACGGGTAATCCAAGATCAACCTGGGGGAAATTAATCAAAATGAAAGTTTATAGAATAAAAAGGTAATAATACCAAAGCTGCGTTTCAAAGACAAAAAAATTTCAACCGAAAAGGGAATAAAGAGTGGAATTTGTGATGGGTTACTGATTACCCTTCGTATCTTATAATCATCATCATCATTACTAAGATGACTGTAACTCAACTATATGTCTCGTTTCGGTTGACGATTGAATTCTTGTAAACAGCTTAAAAAAGAAGAAATCATAAGCAAAGTCTATTGTGCCCTTATATTACGAAGAATTACATTATTCGTTTCAGACGAGGGTCCTATTTATGCCGACAACAAGGTCATACGTACATCTCAGTATTTGATTTGTTAACCGGAAAGTAATATTTCAACGGTGTAAAAAAAAATCGTCAACGTTGTTTTAGTACTCAAATATCCAGACATTACTAAGATGTAATCAAGGTAAGTCTAGTCTACACATGGTTCTGTCTTAAAAAATCCACTAGATTTTGATCCATACATTGCGGATAGTTTTCATTTTATGAATATATACTTTTGATTTATTATAAATATTTTAAGTATATAATTTTAATTTTAGTGTTATATATTGTGAATATAAACCTATTATTTTAGTAAATTATATACATGGTAGCATCCATCATATTATTTTATTAAATTTTATTGATATAGAATATTTTTTGGATGTTATGATATTAAACTTTCTTTTTTTGTTATTAAATTAAAACTTCAAAATATTAGATTATTTTAATTTTTATAACATAGTTTGTTTTTTTGTGTTACATTTCAAGAAGTTATTCTTTATTATCTATGATTATACCTTCTGAAAAAATTTAAAAATTATCATTTTAAGTTTGCATACTTATTTTTAAAATTTTATATTTTGTCAAAATTGTTTGGAAAATTACACAACTATATTTGAGGTGGGAGATTATATGATTGTAGAAAAATTTTTGTTACTAAATTAATACATTATTTTATATAAATAATTTTAATTTCGGTAAGATTTTTATATATCTCTCAGAATATTTTTATAATTAATATAAATATTAAATTTATAATTAAAATTGATTTGTCATTAGTACTTTGAATGAATTATTAAAATTTGATAGTTTTCTAATAACATATTTTTAAATAGTATATGAACTAAATGTTAGTTATAAACTATTATATTTTTGTATATTAATTTTTTTAAACAATATATTGTTGAGAGTTTCAAAATAAAAAATAAAATAATATGTAGTTGTAGTTATTAAATTTTAACCTATGTTTATAAATTTAATTTTCTAAAAAAATATAATATATTTTACGAATTTTAACACATTTTAATGATGAGTGATAATTTATTTAAATGAAATTATTTCAAAAATAAAATAGATAAATTTACCCATATTTAATTCATATAGTACTTCTATTTTACTATAATACATAATATAATTAACATATATATAAAAATAGTATAGAATTTTATTTTATTGTTTTATAATAAATTTTTAATTAACTTTGAATTATAAAGTTATATTAGTATTTACGAAATTAATTAAGTATTATTTTATAAAAATACTTAGAAGGTTGGTAGAATTTTGTTAGATTTTTTCTCAACAGAATTTGATATACTTAAAAATAAATTTATATTTATATTTGTTTTATTATTAATGTAAATAATGATATATGTCATATTAAGTAATTTTTTAGATGGTCCTAAATGACTTGTTACAGTGGATAAAAAAATAAGATTCTATTTTAATTGATTAGAAACGTCAATAACTTATTAGTGTAACTATTTAAAAACGCAAAAAAAAAAACAATTAAAAAAACGCACATTAGAATAGAAGGTAGGTTTTATTAAATTGATGGTGGTGAAGTGAAAAAGAAAAGTCACCGGGGGCAATACTGGTAAATAAAGAGAGATGAGCAGGGGCGTATTAGTAAATTACAGAGCAAAGGAGGGGGCACTTCATCTCCGACGAGTGGCAAGTGGTGAAGGTGTGGGGGAAAGCTAGAAATCGACAAAAACAAACCGTCTTCTCTCGATATGACTCATCTCTCTGCATAGTCTTCTTCTCTTAACACAGGAGAATCTTCTCTCTTCTCTCATTTCGAAGACGACGAACAAATCTCCAAGGTCATTTGCATTTTGCATTTCCCAGGGAAACTTAATTATTAGTATTATTTTTTTAAATGTTCTTCAGTCAATATTCTAACATTTTTCAATTTTTTTATAAATCCGTTTTTGTTTATAGGAAGGCGTGAAGAGTAAAAGTATAACTGTTACCTTCCTCAATGCATTAAGTGAGCATTCCAATCCACAATCCTCTTTCCTCTTTCCTCTTTCTCTCTCTTAATTTAAAACTATTTTGACTTGATTCTCGCCGGAGCAGTTTGTTCGCCGGCGCATTCTCTCGGAGGTTATACTGTTCATTGTCTTCCCTCTTTTTCTCTATATCGTCTTTCGCTTCTTTTCTCCTTCCGCTTTCGTCAGCTTCAAGTGTTCAAAGATGAAACCGTTTTTTTTTTCTTTTTGAAGATCTTTGACTGTACAAAAAGCCTAACGACCTGGAGAATCTCTTCGATTCGTATCTTATCAACTTTTTTTTCTTTTTTTTTCCCTTTGTTGTTGTTACAGTCTAAGAAGAATCTGCTCCCTGTTTAGTCAAGCCTCCTCATGAACTGAGCAGACCTCTGATCCGACGTCGTACTCGATCTCAATCAAAAATGTCGTCGTCGGATTAACTCGGATCCGTAATATTACCTCACTCGAAGGTAACAATCTCGAACAATCTCAGCTTATAGATCTTAAAACTTTGCTTGGATAAAACGTCACGTGTTCGATTCCCCTTGAAAGGAATCCTTAATTTTAATATGGTTTGGGGTTTTTAACATGTTTCAGGAACTTTCTCGCGGTTAATTGATTTTGAGAGTTAATGTCACACTCATGGGATGGACTCGGGGAGATAGCGTCAGTAGCTCAGCTCACGGGCCTAGACGCAGTCAAGCTCATAGGCCTCATAGTCAAAGCCGCGAACACCGCGTGGATGCACAAGAAGAACTGCCGCCAGTTCGCTCAGCACCTCAAACTCATCGGCAACTTGCTCGAACAGCTCAAGATCTCGGAGATGAAGAAGTATCCAGAGACTCGCGAGCCTCTCGAAGGGCTCGAGGATGCTCTGAGGAGGTCTTACATTTTGGTTAACAGTTGTCGTGACAGGAGCTATCTTTACCTGTTGGCTATGGGATGGAACATTGTTTATCAGTTCAGGAAAGCTCAGGACGAGATTGATCGTTTTCTCAAGATCATACCACTCATCACTTTGGTTGATAACGCTCGTGTTAGGGTAAGTTTAGCTGAGTTTTTCATTCTAAAGAGATAAGACAATCTTGTTTAGCCCTAGACATTTGGTTCCTGAATCAGTTCGGTTCTAGAGATTTAGGATTGTTTCGGGCAATTAGAAAATTTGATTCGGTTATTTCGGTTTCAGTCTTGTTAGGATAACAAAGTCGGCTAATATCTTACGTAATTTCGAATCTTTATTCGGTTCGGGTTCAGTTCTGGTTTTCGGTTAATTTAGGTTAAAAAGTCAGAAAATTCGGGGGTTTTTGGATTAAATATTAGATTTTTTTAGTGTTTTTGATTCAACATTTTGGATATAAAACCCGATTGTTGGTATTTTTGTTTATAAATTATATTTTTCTGTTTAAGATAACAAATAACAAAGTTGGGAACTGGCTAATATTTGAGTTGATTTCAGATTTTATCCGGTTCCAATATCAGATTTTTTCGGGATTTGGATAATTAGGATAATTTTAAATATCCTAGATAAACATTCTATTTTGGTATTTAGGTTTATAAATAGGTTTGGTTAGGTTCTCCAGTTCCAGATAAATGTGCCCATGTTTAATGTTGTTGATGGGGGTAATGGTTTTTCTTTGTGCAGGAGAGGTTAGAGTACATTGACCGTGATCAGTTCGAGTACACTCTCGATGAAGAGGATAGACACGTGCAAGATGTTATTTTGAAACAAGAATCCACCAGAGAAGCGGCTTCCGTGCTCAAGAAGACTCTCTCTTGCTCGTACCCTAACTTGCGTTTCTGTGATGCTCTCAAAACCGAAAACGAGAAGCTGCAGCTCGAGCTTCAGCGTTCTCAGGAGCATTATGATGTGGCTCAGTGTGAAGTCATTCAGCGTTTGATTGGTGTGACTCAAACTGTTGCTGAGGTTGATGGCGGCTCTGAGAAGGAGCTGTCCAAGAAAGCTTCTAATAAAAAGGCTGACCGTAGTGTAAGCCATAAGATGGAGTATTCGTATGAGGAAGATCCTCCCATGAAAAGCACTAGTCGTGCAGCTTCAAGGTTGCATAACTTCATGTGCTTTATTAAAATGCAATTTGTGATTAGTTTATGTGACTAATGTTTGAATAACGCTGGCTATATAATTGTTTCATGCAGATCCACTTCTTCTGTTACATCAGGACATGATATGCTTTCACGAAGAGCATCACTACACCATGAAGAATGGCACACTGATTTACTAGCTTGTTGCTCGGAACCTTCTCTTTGTGAGTTCTTCCCCTCTTCTTGCTTCCACTGTGATTCCACTTTGTTTTCTCCGTTATATAAGAAAGGTGATTAGCGTTTCACGTTCCATACGTTCTTGTTATTGTGAATGATGCAATGATGGAACTCGCAGGCTTGAAGACATTTTTTTTCCCGTGTGGTACTTTGGCAAAGATTGCCACTGCAGCAACTAACAGACACATCTGTAAGTGGGATATAATTAGTCAACTTTATCATGTTACAATTTGTTAATAAATAATACTTGTGAAAACTAAGATGTTGACTTTGTTTTTGTTGGTCCTTCCAGCTTCAGCTGAAGCATGTAATGAGCTAATGGCATATTCTTTGATACTTTCTTGTTGCTGCTACACTTGTTGTGTAAGGAGGAAACTCCGGAAAACACTCAACATTACGGTACACTCTCTTCAAAACCCCTGAACCCCTTATCCATCTCAATAATCTTTTGATTCCAAACATCTATATATGGCTCCAAGAAAACAATAGATTAAAAAAATAAAAATTAAGTAGGCACCTCTAACACTCTAGTAAATATTATAGGTGAGATTGAAACACTTCATCTCAAGAGCTTCAAATCCGCATTTGTCACATACTTGAGGTTTTCTGATTTGGCAGGGAGGGTTCATTGACGATTTTCTATCTCATTTGATGTGTTGTTGCTGTGCTCTTGTCCAAGAACTGCGAGAAGTTGAGATTCGTGGGGCTTATGGTATGAACTATATAGATAGATACATCTTAACACAACGTTTGGTTTTAGCCTTAAAGCATGAACAAATATCGTTTCTTAATATCCTCGCAGGTACGGAGAAGACGAAAATAAGTCCACCTTCGTCGCAGTTCATGGAACATTGAATTCTTATACAAAAAGGTGAACTAAACAACGTTATGACACGAGCTTCTTCGTGCTACTTTCTTACTGTCTTTTTGTCTTTGCATGTAAATGAGTTTGGGATTCCCATCGACTTTTCAGTAATTGTGCTGTGTATCGTATAGACTATGGACTAACTAAAACCTCGCCTTTGACTTTGATCATATGATGATGATAGTGGTGTTACGTTCAAGGTTTCTTGATTTCAGACAAAAGTTTTATCATTTGGGTCTAAATAGCAATTTTATATAAATTGAGGATTGAGTAGCATATCTTATTACTAGGTGTTTTGTCCGTACATGCGGACATAATCATCTTACAAATACTTATTATTTTATGATTTATTAATCTAAAAATCGGTATAATAAAACTCTAATTGGTGAACAATAAAGAAAAAAAATATGGTAAATTCTTTGTTCCTCGAAATTTATACCAGTTATGTTGAAATTTTAGTTAAATTGTTGAAAGGTAGATCTCACTTTTTTCTTCTAAATTCTTCATGGAAGAATGAATTTATAAGAAAAACCTTTTTCAACTTTATACAAGATCGTTTAAGTAATAGAGTCAATGGGTGGACTTTCAAGTTTTTCACAAAAGGTGGAAAGGAAGTGATCATTAAAACAGTGATTACGGCATTACCAAATCATACGATGTCCTGCTATCGATTGCCTAAAGCAACGGTGAAAAAACTGACAAGCGCGGTATCACAATTTTGGTGGAGTCCAGGGGGAAGTACAAGAGGCATACACTGGAAATCATGGGACAAGGT
>NC_027748.1:1741686-1744516 GCF_000695525.1 Brassica oleracea var. oleracea
AATTTTGATAAGGAACAAATTGAACAAAAATTCATATTTTTTTTTTAATTTTTCAATTCCTCAAATGAAAATTTTATTTTTTTTATTTTGTTCTTTTTTTTTCATTCTTCTAGTTGTCACCAACTGAAGCTATAGTGTTTCACTGATTAAATTTAAATTGGTTTAAAATAAAAGCAAAAAAATTTGTTTTCAACTCAGTCACAAGTTAAGTTATTATTTATGTTTTTAAATAGTTAAATCAAAAATCAAATTATTTATATATGTCAAAAAAAGGTTCATCAAACTATGTACTTATTATTGTGTTAAAAGTTTTAAAACATTCATATATTAGGAATAGTTTAGAATATATCTTTATATAAATATTTTTGTTTGACTAATATTTAATTATAAATTGTTTTATATCTTAATTTTTTAACTTTCTAATAAAAATATTGTTTTCAGATAGCAACACAATATATATAAGAATTCTCTTAATTTTAAATATATTTTCACAATTTTATTATATTAGTTTATAATTAATTATTTAATATAACATATAAGTTTAATATTATTAAAATAAATTCGTGTTTTATTATATATAAAATTCATTACGGGGTTTTTTAAAATTAATAAATACTCAGATAAAAACTAATAATAAATCAATGACCTATATAAAAGCTTAAAATCTAATAAAATATGACAAATAAGAAAATAAGAATTTTAATATAACATATAAATTTAAATATTATTAAATCAGAATTTGTTTTAGTTATATATAATACTCATTACGGATATTATTTTAAATTAATAAATTAGTGATTCAGCTAAAAATTATTAATAAATCAATGACTAAGGTAAAACCTAATTAAAACATGTCAAATAAGCAAAATTGACTAAAATCATGGAAAACATGACAAATAAGCAAAATCAAAATAATTATATATCTAATTACATATTTTATAGTTATATTATTTAAATTCATAAATTATGGACTCAATTAAAAACTATTAATAAATTAATGACTCAGATTAAACCTAATTAAAACATGACAAATAAGGAAAATTACCTAAAATCATGGAAATCATGAGAAATAAGCTAAATCACTTCATAAATAATAGTATAAATATAAAATAAGGTTTGCTCTGTCTTTAGTAAAGTTTTATGATTTGGGTCTAAATAGTAATTTTATATAATATCTTATTATCCTTAGTAATCTTATTTTATTAGAGAGACATGTCAGATTTCACATGGGAAAATTGTTTCATGTTGTTGATGATTCGTTTCATATGTTGTTGAATCATCACTCGTTTGTAGCCTCCACGACGGCTTCTTGTCCTCGTGCTTAAGCTTCTTAAGAGTATATTTAACGCATGTCTCTTAAGGTTTTTTTAGTGTATTTAGTAATTAGAGAAAAAGAAAAAAAAGGCAAATAAGCTAAGCAACGGATCCTCTCTCTCTCTCTCTCTCTCTCTCTCTCTCTCTCTCTCTCTCTCTCTACGAACTCGAGAGCAATCTTTATCTGTTTCTTCATCTTCTTCCCGACGGAAATCTATTCATCTTCGCCAACCGGAGATTGATCCTGTTCGAATTCGTCAATCACCGAATCGTCAAGGAGTTTCCGGAGATTCACGGCGGCAACAAACAGAACTACCCCAACACTGGCTCCTCCGTGCTCCTCCCTCTCTTTTGATTCTGCTTCCAAGTCTAATTCTTTTGATTCAGATTGATAAGAGTTTCCAGATTTTCATATAGTTGGCGATCAGGTACATCGTTGACGATTGGTTCATCATGTATGCTGATTTTGTTACTTTTCCTCTATCTTTCTTAGATTCTCCATCTTGGAGTCTAGCTCTCGCTTTAGCCTCTCTGCTTCTTTCTCCCGTTGCATGAATACTCGCGATGGCAGTGGTCTTTCTAGTTTGGCACCGCCAACAATTCCGTTTTTGACTACTTTCTCGTCTTCTGATCTTTCTTCAACTGTTTTGCTCTTCTGGTTGAGCTTTCCTCCTTGGACGTTGTCAGTCACAGAAGCGGACTCTTCACCTGATTGTACTCCATTTAACTTCTCAGATTCAGTATCCAGCTCACTGGTTCCTTCTTTTTCGCTTGCATCTTTAAGGTTTTTTTCAAATACCTTCCAGTGACAGGCTTCTTCGGACACAAAGACTCTCTGGCTTGGTTCCTCTTCTTCATCCACTAGGATTCTCTTTCAACCATTGATCTCCATGAGCCTCATTGGTGGTTTCACATGTGTCTCATGGTCTCTCGTCTCTATTCTTTTCCTGGCGCTCTTGATTTTCTCTGTGTGTTCTTTCTCTATCTTCTCTTTTCTTGGCCTCTTGCAGCCTCATCTCTTCTTGTTTTCAAGATCCTCTTTTAGTCTTCTCTCAGTCCCCGCCCTCTCAAAAGCATCTATCAGTCTTTTCTCTTTCTCTTCTAGTTCAATAGCTTCCTTTAGCTTCTTCTTATTCTCCTCTATTTCACGTGCTTCTTTCAGCTTCCTTGCGTTCTCTGCCTTCTCATGAGCCTCTTTTATTCTTCTCCGTTCGCTTTCTTTATTTCACGTGTTTCTTAGTGTTTATTCCACCGATTTAGGGAGTATTAAGAAGTTTTACTAAATTAATTGATAAAAAATTATAATGATTCTCACATACCATGAAAGAGAATTTAGAATACATTAATACAAATGTAGTTAGTGGTTAGAAATTTAAAAAAACACTAATGATTATAGGCTTCAATATATAAAGAATTTACCAAAATTCAATATTTACACATACGTTAACACATAGATTTTGAGAAAATTTCAAAAATATGAAAATATTGTTTTATTGCATAGTTGCATCCTGCACTA
>NC_027748.1:1744713-1747164 GCF_000695525.1 Brassica oleracea var. oleracea
TTTTAATGCATAGTTGCATCCTGCACTAACATATGATGATGTTGAAAGAGGTTTTGCAGCCTTTGTTGTCTCCGTTTTTCAAGAAAATAACGATTTTATAGTGGTTATTTCTCGATTTAAGGAGTATTACGAAGTTTTACTAAATTAATTGATAAAAAATTATAATGTTTCCCATATACCATGAAAGAAAGTTTAGCATACATTAATACAAACTTAGAATGTGGTCAGAAATTTTAAAACAACACTAAAGATCTTAGGCTTCAGTATATAAAGAATTTACCAAAATTCAATACTTTTGTAGGCGTTAACACATAGATTTTGAGAAAATTTCAAAAAATATGAAAATATTATTTTAATGCATAGTTGCATCCTGCACTAACATATGATGATGTTGAAAGAGGTTTTCAGCCTTTGTTGTCTCTGTTTTTCAAGAAAATAGATTTTATAGTGGTTATTTCTCGATTTAAGGAATATTACGAAGTTTTACAAAATTATTTTATAAAAAATTATAATGGTTCCCATATACCATGAAAGAGAGTTTAGCATACATTAATACAAACGTAGAATGTGGTCAAAAATTTTAAAACAACACTAAAGATCTTTGGCTTCAGTATATAAAGAATTTACCAAAATTCAATACTTTTGTATGGCACACATAGATTTTGAGAAAATTTCAAAAAATATGAAAATATTGTTTTATTGCATAGTTGCATCCTGCACTAACGTATGATGATGTTGAAAGAGGTTTGGAGACATTGTTGCCTCCGTTTTTCAAGAAAATAGTGATTTTATAGTGGTTATTCCTCGATTTAAGGAGTATTATGAAGTTTTACTAAATTAATTGATAAAAAATTATATTGGTTCTCATATACCATGAAAGAGAGTTTAGCATACATTAATACAAACGTAGAATATGGTCAGAAATTTTAAAACAACACTAAAGATCTTAGGCTTCATTATATAAAGAATTTACCAAAATTCAATACTTTTGTAGGGCACACATAGATTTTGAGAAAATTTTTAAAAATATGAAAATATTATTTTATTGCATAGTTTCATCATGCACTAACATATGATGATGTTGAAAGAGGTTTTGCAGCCTTTGTTGTCTCCGTTTTTCAAGAAAATAACGATTTTATAGTGGTTATTTCTCGATTTAAGGAGTATTACGAAGTTTTAATAAATTAATTGATAAAAAATTATAATGGTTTCCATATACCATGAAAGAGAGTTTAGCATACATTAATACAAACGTAGAATGTGGTCAAATTTTTTAAAACAACACTAAAGATTATAGGCTTTAATATATAAAGCATTTACCAAAATTCAATATTTTTGTAGGGACACATAGATTTTGAGAAAATTTCAAAAAATATGACAATATTGTTTTAATGCATAGTTGCATCCTGCACTAACATTTTATGATGTTGAAAGAGGTTTTGAGCCTTTATTACCTCCGTTTTCAAGAAAATAGCGATTTAATAGTGTTTATTCCACCGATTTAGGGAGTATTAAAAAGTTTTACTAAATTAATTGATTACAAATTATAATGATTCTATAGTGGTTATTACTCGATTTAAGGAGTATTATGAAGTTTTACTAAATTAATTGATAAAAAATTATAATGATTCTTATATACCATGAAAGAGAGTTTAGAATACATTGATACAAATGTAGAATGTGGTTAGAAATTATAAAACAACACTAAAGATAATAGGCTTCAATATATAAAGCATTTACCAAAATGCAATATTTTTGTAGGGGTTAACACATAGATTTTGAGAAAATTTCAAAAAATATGGCACTATTGTTTTAATGCATAGTTGCATCCTGTGCTAACATATGATGATGTTGAAAGGGGTTTTCAGCCCGATTTAAGGAGTATTATGAAGTTTTACTAAATTAATTGATAAAAAATTATAATGATTCTTATATAGCATGAAAGAGAGTTTAGTATACATTAATACAAATGTAGAATGTAGTTAGAAATTATAAAACAACACTAAAGATAATAGGCTTCAATATATAAAGCATTTACCAAAATGCAATATTTTTGAAAGGGTTAACACATAGATTTTGAGAAAATTTCAAAAAATATGACAATATTGTTTTAATGCATAGTTGCATCCTGCACTAACATATGATGATGTTGAAAGAGGTTGTCAGCCTTTGTTGTCTCCGTTTTTCAAGAAAATAGCGATTTTATAGTGATTATTCCTCGAATTAAGGAGTATGATGACGTTTTACTAAATTAATTGATAAAAAATTATAATGGTTCCCATATACCATGAAAGATAGTTTAGCATACATTAATATAAACGTAGAATGTGGTCAGAAATTTTAAAACAACACTAAAGATCTTAGGCTTCAGTATATAAAGAATTTACCAAAATGCAATACTTTTGTAGGGGTTATAGCACATAGATTTTGAGAAAATTTCAAAAAATATGA
>NC_027748.1:1747290-1750819 GCF_000695525.1 Brassica oleracea var. oleracea
GAGTATTATGAAGTTTTACTAAATTAATTGATAAAAAATTATAATGATTCTTATATAGCATGAAAGAGAGTTTAGTATACATTAATACAAACGTAGAATGTAGTTAGAAATTTTAAAACAACAATAAAGATTATTGGCTTTAATATATAAAGCATTTACCAAAATTCAATATTTTTGAAGGGGTTAACACATAGATTTTGAGAAAATTTCAAAAAATAAGAAAATATTGTTTTAATGCATAGTTGCATCCTGCACTAACATATGATGATGTTGAAAGAGGTTTTCGGCCTTTGTTGTCTCCGTTTTTCAAGAAAATAGCGATTTTATAGTTGTTATTCCTCGATTTAAGGAGTATTATGAAGTTTTACTAAATTAATTGATAAAAAATTATAATGGTTCTCATATACCATGAAAGAGAGTGTAGCATACATTAATATAAACGTAAAATGTGGTCAGGAATTTTAAAACAACACTAAAGATCTTAGGCTTCAATATATAAAGAATTTACCAAAATTCAATACTTTTATAGGCGTTAACATATAGATTTTGAGAAAAATTCAAAAATATGAAAATATTGTTTTAATGCATAGTTGCATCCTGCACTAACATAATATGATGTTGAAAGAGGTTTTCAGCCTTTGTTGTCTCCTTTTTTCAAGAAATAGCGGGTTTATAGTGGTTATTCCTCGATTTAAGGAGTATTATTAAGTTTTACTAAATTAATTGATAAAAAATTATAATGGTTCTCATATAATATGAAAGAGAGTTTAGTATATATTAATACAAACGTAAAATATGGTCAGAAAATTTAAAACAACACTAAAGATCTTAGGCTTCAATATATAAAGAATTTACCAAAATTCAATACTTTTATAGGCGTTAACATATAGATTTTGAGAAAAATTCAAAAATATGAAAATATTGTTTTAATGCATAGTTGCATCCTGAATATAAAAAATTATAAAGGTTCCCATATACCATGAAAGAGAGTTTAGCATACATTAATACAAACGTATAATGTGGTCAGAAATTTTAAAACAACACTAAAGATCTTAGGCTTCAATATATTAAGAATTTACCAAAATTCAATACATTTGTAGGGGTTAACACATAGATTTTGAGAAAATTTCAAAAATATGAAAATACTGTTTTAATGCATAGTTGCATCCTGCACTAACATATGTTGAAAGAGGTTTGCAGCCTTTGTTGTCTCCATTTTTCAAGAAAATAACGATTTTATAGTGGTTATTACTCGATTTAAGGAGTACTTTGAAGTTTTACTAAATTAATTGATAAATAATTATAATGATTCCTATCAACCATGAAAGAGAGTTTAGAATACATTAATATAAACGTAGAATGTGGTCAGAAATTTTAAAACAACACTAAAGATCTTAGGCTTCAATATATTAAGAATTTACCAAAATTCAATACATTTGTAGGGGTTAACACATAGATTTTGAGAAAATTTCAAAAATATGAAAGTATTGTTTTAATGCATAGTTGCATCCTGCACTAACATATGATGATGTTGAAAGAGTTTGGAGACATTGTTGCCTCTTTTTTTCAAGAAAATAACGATTTAATAGTAGTTATTCCACCGATTTTGGGAGTATTATGAAATTTTACTAAATTAATTGATAAAAAAATATAATGATTTCCACATACCATGAAAGAGAGTTTAGAATATATTAATACAAATGTAGAATGTAGTTAGAAATTTTAAAACAATACTAAAGGTTATAGGTTTCAATATATAAAGCATTTACCAAAATTCAATATTTTTGTAGGGGTTAACACATAGATTTTGAGAAATTTTCAAAAAATATCACAATATTGTTTTAATGCATAGTTGCATCATGCACTAACATATGATGATGTTGAAAGAGGTTTTCAGCCTTTGTTGTCTCCATTTTTCAAGAAAATGGCGATTTTATAGTGGCTATTCCTCGATTTAAGGAATATTACGAAGTTTTACTAAATTAATTGATAAAAAATTATAAAGGTTCCCATATACCATGAAAGAGAGTTTAGCATACATTAATACAAACGTATAATGTGGTCAGAAATTTTAAAACAACACTAAAGATCTTAGGCTTCAATATATTAAGAATTTACCAAAATTCAATACATTTGTAGGGGTTAACACATAGATTTTGAGAAAATTTCAAAAATATGAAAGTATTGTTTTAATGCATAGTTGCATCCTGCACTAACATATGATGATGTTGAAAGAGTTTGGAGACATTGTTGCCTCTTTTTTTCAAGAAAATAACGATTTAATAGTAATTTAGGGAGTATTAAGAAGTTTTACTAAATTAATTGATAAAAAATTATAATGGTTCTCATATACCATGAAAGAGAGTTTAGCATACATTAATACAAACGTAGAATGTGGTCAGAAATTTTTAAACAACACTAAAGATCTTAGGTTTCAGTATATAAAGAATTTACCAAAATTCAATACTTTTGTAGGGGTTATCACATAGATTTTGAGAAAATTTTAAAAAATATGAAAATATTGTTTTAATGCATAGTTGCATCCTGCACTAACATATGATGATGTTGAAAGAGGTTTGGAGCCATTGATGCCTCCGTTTTTCGAGAAAATAGCGATTTAATATTAGTTATTCCACCGATTTAGGGAGTATTATGTAATTTTACTAAATTAATTGATAAAAAATTATAATGGTTCTCATATACCATGAAAGAGAGTTTAGCATACATTAATACAAACGTAGAATGTGGTCAGAAATTTTTAAACAACACTAAAGATCTTAGGTTTCAGTATATAAAGAATTTACCAAAATTCAATACTTTTGTAGGGGTTATCACATAGATTTTGAGAAAATTTTAAAAAATATGAAAATATTGTTTTAATGCATAGTTGCATCCTGCACTAACATATGATGATGTTGAAAGAGGTTTGGAGCCATTGATGCCTCCGTTTTTCGAGAAAATAGCGATTTAATATTAGTTATTCCACCGATTTAGGGAGTATTATGTAATTTTACTAAATTAATTGATAAAAAATTATAAAGGTTCCCATATACCATGAAAGAGAGTTTAGCATACATTAATACAAACGTAGAATGTGGTCAGAAATTTTTAAACAACACTAAAGATCTTAGGTTTCAGTATATAAAGAATTTACCAAAATTCAATACTTTTGTAGGGGTTATCACATAGATTTTGAGAAAATTTTAAAAAATATGAAAATATTGTTTTAATGCATAGTTGCATCCTGCACTAACATATGATGATGTTGAAAGAGTTTGGAGACATTGTTGCCTCTTTTTTTCAAGAAAATAACGATTTAATAGTAGTTATTCCACCGATTTTGGGAGTATTATGAAGTTTTACTAAATTAATTGATAAAAAATTATAATGGTTCTCATATACCATGAAAGAGAGTTTAGCATACATTAATACAAACGTAGAATGTGGTCAGAAATTTTTAAACAACACTAAAGATCTTAGGTTTCAGTATATAAAGAATTTACCAAAATTCAATACTTTTGTAGGGGTT
>NC_027748.1:1751747-1751991 GCF_000695525.1 Brassica oleracea var. oleracea
GAAGTTTTACTAAATTAATTGATAAAAAATTATAATGATTCCCACATACCATGAAAGAGAGTTTAGAATACATTAATACAAATGTAGAATGTGGTTAGAAATTTTAAAACAGCACTAAAGATTATAGGCTTCAATATATAAAGCATATACCAAAATTAAATATTTTTTTAGGGGTTAACACATAGATTTTGAGAAATTTAATGCATAGTTGCATCCTTCACTAACATATGATGATGTTGAAAGA
>NC_027748.1:1752028-1753158 GCF_000695525.1 Brassica oleracea var. oleracea
CGATTTTATAGTGGTTATTCCTCGATTTAAGGAGTATTATGAAGTTTTACTAAATTAATTGATAAAAATTATAATGGTTCTCATATACCATGAAAAAAAGTTTAGCATACATTAATACAAACGTAGAATGTGGTCAGAAATTTTAAAACAACACTAAAGATAATAGGCTTCAATATATAAACCATTTACCAAAATTAAATATTTTTGGAGGGGTTAACACATAGATTTTGAGAAAATTTCAAAAAATATGACAATATTGTTTTAATGCATATTTGCATCCTGCACTAACATATGATGATGTTGAAAGAGTTTGGAGCCATTGTTGCCTTCATGTTTCAAGAAAATAGCGATTTAATAGTAGTTATTCCACCGATTTAGGGAGTATTATGAAGTTTTACTAAATTAATTGATAAAAATATATAATGATTCTTATATACCATGAAAGAGAGTTTAGCATATATTAATACAAACGTAGAATATGGTTAGAAATTTTAAAACAACACTAAAGATAATAGGCTTCAATATATAAACCATTTACCAAAATTAAATATTTTTGAAGGGGTTAACACATAGATTTTGAGAAAATTTCAAAAAATATGACAATATTGTTTTAATGCATAGTTGCATCCTGCACTAACATATGATGATGTTGAAAGAGGTTGTCAGCCTTTATTGTCTCTGTTTTTCAATAAAATAACGATTTTATAGTGGTTATTCCTCGATTTAAGGAGTATTATGAAGTTTTACTAAATTAATTGATAAAAAATTATAATGGTTCCCATATACCATGAAAGAGATTTTAGCATACATTAATACAAACGTAGAATGTGGTCAGAAATTTTAAAACAACACTAAAAATCTTAGGCTTCAGTATATAGAGAATTTACCAAAATTCAATACTTTTGTAGGAGTTAACACATGGATTTTGAGAAAATTTCAAAAAATATAAAAATATTATTTTATTGCATATTTAGTTGCATCCTGCACTAACATATGATGATGTTGAAAGAGGTTTTCAGCCATTGTTGTCTCCGTTTTTCAAAAAAAAAATAGCGATTTTATATTGGTCATTCCTCGATTTAAGGAGTATTATGAAGTTTTACTAAATTAATTGATAAAAAATTATAATG
>NC_027748.1:1753334-1754617 GCF_000695525.1 Brassica oleracea var. oleracea
AATGCATAGTTGCATCCTGCACTAACATATGATGATGTTGAAAGAGGTTGCTAGCCTTTGTTGTCTCCGTTTTTCAAGAAAATAACGATTTTATAGTGGCTATTCCTCGATTTAACGAGTATTATGAAGTTTTACTAAATTAATTGATAAAAAATTATAATGGTTCCCATATACCATGAAAGAGATTTTAGCATACATTAATACAAACGTAGAATGTGGTCAGAAATTTTAAAACAACACTAAAAATCTTAGGCTTCAGTATATAGAGAATTTACCAAAATTCAATACTTTTGTAGGAGTTAACACATAGATTTTGAGAAAATTTCAAAAAATATGAAAATATTATTTTATTGCATATTTGCATCTTGCACTAACATATGATGATGTTGAAAGAAGTTTTCAGCCTTTGTTGTCTCCGTTTTTCAAGAAAATAACGATAGTATAGTGGTTATTATTCAATTTAAGGAGTATTATGAAGTTTTACTAAATTAATTGATAAATAATTATAATGATTCTTATATATCATGAAAGAGAGTTTAGAATAAATTAATACAAATGTAGAATGTGGTTAGAAATTTTAAAACAATACTAAAGATAATAGGCTTCAATATATAAACTTTTTACCAAAATTCAATATTTTTGAAGGGGTTAACACATAGATTTTGAGAAAATTTCAAAAAATATGACAATATTGTTTCAATGCATAGTTGCATCATGCACTAACATATGATGATGTTGAAAGAGGTTGTCAGCCTTTGTTGTCTTCGTTTTTTAAGAAAATAGCGATTTTATAGTGGCTATTCCTCGATTTAAGGAGTATTATGAAGTTTTAATAAATTAATTGATAAAAAATTATAATGGTTCCCATATACCATGAAAGAGAGTTTAGCATACATTAATACAAACGTAGAATGTGGTCAGAAATTTAAAAACAACACTAAAGATATCAGGCTTCAGTATATAAATAATTTACCAAAATTCAATACTTTTGTAGGAGTTAACACATAGATTTTGAGAAAATTTCAAAAAATATAAAAATATTGTTTTATTGCATATTTGCATCCTGCACTAACATATGATGATGTTGAAAGAGGTTGTCAGCCTTTGTTGTCTCCATTTTTCAAGAAAATAGCGATTTTTTAGTGGTTATTCCTCGATTTAAGAGTATTATGAAGTTTTACTAAATTAATTGATAAATAATTATTATGATTCTTACATATCATGAAAGAGAGCTTAGAATAAATTAATACAAATGTAGAATGTGGTTAGAAATTTTAAAACAA
>NC_027748.1:1754724-1757843 GCF_000695525.1 Brassica oleracea var. oleracea
TGCATAGTTGCATCCTGCACTAACATATGATGATGTTGAAAGAGGTTTTCAGCCTTTGTTGTCTCCGTTTTTCAAAAAAAAAACGATTTTATAGTGGTTATTCCTCGATTTAATCGATTTAGGGAGTATTATGAAGTTTTACTAAATTAATTGATAAAAAAATTTATAACGATTCCCATATACCATGAAAAAGAGCTTAAAATACATTAATACAAATGTAGAATGTGGTTAGAAATTTTAAAACAACACTAAAGATTATAGGCTTCAATATATAAAGCATTTACCAAAATTCAATATTTTTGAAGTGGTTAACACATAGATTTTGAGAAATTTTCAAAAAATATAGGGGTTAACACATAGATTTTGAGAAAATTTCAAAAAATATGAAAGTATTGTTTTAATGCATAGTTGCATCCTTCACTAACATATGATGATGTTGAAAGAGTTTGGAGCCATTGTTGCCGCCATTTTTCAAGAAAATAGCGATTTAATAGTAGTTATTCCACCGATTTAAGGAGTATTATGAAGTTTTACTAAATTAATTGATAAAAATTATAGTGGTTCCCATATACCATGAAAAAGAGTTTAGCATACATTAATACAAACGTAGAATGTGGTCAGAAATTTTAAAACAATACGAAAGATCTTAGGCTTCAGTATATAAAGAATTTACCAAAATTAAATACTTTTGTAGGGGTTAACACATAGATTTTGAGAAAATTTCAAAAAATATGAAAGTATTGTTTTAATGCATAGTTGCATCCTTCACTAACATATGATGATGTTGAAAGAGTTTGGAGCCATTGTTGCCGCCATTTTTCAAGAAAATAGCGATTTAATAGTAGTTATTCCACCGATTTAGGGAGTATTATGAAGTTTTACTAAATTAATTGATAAAAAATTATATTGATTCTTATATACCATGAAGGAGAGTTTAGCATACATTAATACAAATGTAGAATGTGGTTAGAAATTTTAAAACAACACTAAAGGTAATAGGCTTCAATATATAAAGCATTTACCAAAATTCAATATTTTTGAAGGGTTAACACATAGATTTTGAGAAAATTTCAAAAAATATGACAATATTGTTTTAATACATAGTTGCATCATACACGAACATATGATGATGTTGAAAGAGGTTGTCAGCCTTTGTTGTCTCCGTTTTTCAAGAAAATAGCGATTTTATAGTGGCTATTCCATGATTTAAGGAGTATTATGAAGTTTTACTAAATTAATTGATAAAAAATTATAATGGTTCTTATATACCATGAAAGAGGGTTTAGCATACATTATTACAAACGTAGAATGTGGTCAGAAATTTTAAAACAAAACTAAGTATTATAGGCTTCAGTATATAAAGAATTTACCAAAATTCAATATTTTTGTAGGGTACCTACAATATTGCTTTAATACATAGTTGCCTGATGCACTAACTTATGATGATGTTGAATGAAGTTTGGAGCCTTTGTTGCCTCTGTTTTTGAAGAAAATAATTATTTAATAGTGGTTATTCCACCTATATAAGGAGTATTATGAAGTTTTACTAATTAATTGTTAAAAAAATTAGAACGTTTCGCATATACCATGAAAGAGTTTACCATACATTAATACAAATTCAGAATGTCGTTATAAAATGTATAACAACAATAAAAAGTATATGTTTTAGTATATAGAGCGTTTAACGTAAAACTCAATATTTTCGTAGGAGTTAACACCTAGATTTTGTGAAAAATTCAAAAACTAAAACAATAGTTATTTAATGCATAGTTGCCTCATGTACCAGTATATGATGATGGTCAAAGAGGTTTGGAACCTTTGTTGTCTCTATTTCTCTAGAGATTAACGATTTTATAATAGTTATTCCATTAATTTTCTTTTTTGGTCAGCCTTAAAACAAAAAAAACAGATTTGATTCGAAATCATCACGAAAACGTTAGATCTCCACTAATTTAGAGAGTATATGAAATATTACTAAATTAATTTATAAGAAAATTGAACGATGCTCATGTACCATTAAAGAGAGTTTAGAATACATTAATAAAAATGTAGAATGTGGGTAGAAATTTTAAAACAACACTAAAGATTACAGGCTTCAATATATAAATATTTACCAAAATTCAATATTTTTGTAGCGGTTAACACAAAGATTTTGAGAAAATTTCAAAAAATATAAAAATATAATTTTAATGCATAGTTGTATCCTGCACTAACATATGATGATGTTGAAAGAGGTTTGAAGCCTTTGTTACCTCCGTTTTTCAAAAAAATAACTATTTAATAGTGGTTATTCCACCGATTTAAGGAGTATTATGAAGTTTTACTAAATTAATTGATAAAAAATTATAATGATTCTTATATTCCATGAAAGAGAGTTTATCATACATTAATACAAATATAGAATGTGGTTAGAAATTTTAAAACAACACTAAAGATTATAGGCTTCAATATATAAAGCATTTACCAAAATTCAATATTTTTGTAGGGGGTTAACACATAGATTTTGAGAAAAAATTCAAAAAATATGACAATATTGTTTTAAAGCATAGTTTCATCCTGCACTAGCATACGATCATGTTGAAAGAGGTTTGCAGCCTTTGTTGTCTCTGTTTTTCAAGAAAATAGCAATTTTATAGTGGTTATTCCTCGATTTAAGGAGTATTATGAAGTTTTACTAAATTAATTGATAAAATATTATAATGATTCTCATATACCATGAAAGAGAGCTAAGAATACATTAATACAAACGTAGAATGTGGTTAGAAATTTTAAAACAACACTAAAGATTATAGGCTTCAATATATAAAGCATTTACCAAAATTCAATATTTTTGTAGGGGGGGTTAACACATAGATTTTGAGAAAATTTCAAAAAATATGACAATATTTTTTTAATGCATGTTGCATCCTGCACTAGCATATGATGATGTTGAAAGAGGTTTGGAGCCTTTGTTGTCTCCGTTTTTCAAGAAAATATTGATTTAATAGTGGTTATTTGACCGATTTAGGGAGTATTACGAAGTTTTACTAAATTAATTGATAAAAAATTATAATGATTCTTATATACCATTAAAGAGAGTTTAGCATACTTTAATACAAATGTAGAATGTGGTTAGAAAT
>NC_027748.1:1757960-1792813 GCF_000695525.1 Brassica oleracea var. oleracea
TTAATGCATAGTTGCATCTTGCACTAACATATGATGATGTTGAAAGAAGTTTTGAGCGTTTATTACCTCTGTTTTTCAAGAAAATAGCAAAATAACAGCTAGTCCATTAATTTAGGGAGAATATTAAATTTTACTAAATTAAATTATAAAAAATATTGAAAGATGCTCATGCACCATGAAAGAGAGTTTAGCATTCATTAATACAAATGTAGAATGTGGTTATCAATCTTAAAACAACACTAAAGATTATAGGCTTCAATATATAAAGCATTTACCAAAATTTAATATTTTTGTAGGGGTTAATACATAGATTTTGAGAAAAATTTAAAAAATATGAAAATATTGTTTTAATGCATATTTGCATCCTGAACTAACATATGATGATGTTAAAAGAGGTTTGCAGCCTTTGTTGTCTCCGTTTTTCAAGAAAATAGCGATTTTATAGTGGTTATTCCTCGATTTAAAGAGTATTATGAAGTTTTACTAAATTAATTGATAAAAAAATTATAATGATTTCCATATACCATGAAAGAGAGTTTAGCATATATTAATACAAATGTAGAATGTGGGTAGAAATTTTAAAACAACACTAAAGATTATAGGATTCAATATATAAAGCATTTACCAAAATTCAATATTTTTGTAGGGGTTAACACATAGATTTTGAAAAAAATTCAAAAAATATGACAATATTGTTTTAATGCATAGTTGCATCCTTAACTAACATATGATGATGGCGCGCTCTCTCTGTGAGAGTCTGAACAGAAGTCAAGAAGGTGAGAAAGAGAGATGGACGAAAAAAACGAAAGTATTAAAAAATAGTGATGTGTCTTGAAAAGAAACGACGAAATGACGAGAAAGGGTCTCTACTGCTTTAATTTAAAATCTATTTTTCGAATATTTCTTTTTTCTAATTAAAGTTTGTACTATGTAAATAACAAAATAAAGAAATTCAGAAATTGCCAAATATATATATATATATACAATTTTTTCTTTTAATTTTCAAATATATTGTTTGTTTAAAAATTTTGTTGATTTTTTTTTGAAAATTACGATAGCAAGAGTATTGTTTGTTTATTTTATTTTTGTTAATATTTGTGAAATGTTTTGATGATATATCAAAAATAAACCTTGAAATGAAAATAAAGTTTTTCGTCTATTTTATAATTAGTGGTTAGGAAATTTTTTTATTACAGCATCATTGTTGATAGAGATTTCAGTACAAATTGAAATTTTAATACAAATGAAACTATTTATGTATTGACACACTAAAAATTTTTCCATTTTTTAAAAAACTTTTTTCAGCATTTTTTACCTCTTTCCTCATTTTGGATGTTCAGCCTTCATACTGCCTAAGGATGGATGTTTAAGGTTGACCAGAAGTTATGTATTGATCCTTTGAGGATGATCTCTTTGAACCACTGAACCCAGACAGAGTCCGGCCTGAAGAATAACATCCAAATGAGACATAGACAGCATGCTTTGTTCTAGGTTAGAAGGTCTTTAATTCCTAGGCCACCTTGTCTTGTTGTTAGTACCACTGTTTCCCATGACACCCTTGTTGTGTTATGTCCGTCTAGGTTTCCTTTCCATAAGAACATGCTGCAAAGGGAGTTGATGCGCTTGATACAGGCCTTAGACAGTATGAAGGCTGAACACCAGAATGTAGTTTCAAAATGGATGGACGTTTAAGGTGACACATACTAACACTTTAAACATCCATCCAAATTTTTTCACTGACACTTTAATACCTCAAACTATCAAAACTGTCGAAGCAAACACCAAATTCGAACCCCGCGCTTATCTTGAAACCCGACTTGACGGCACTGTTGATGACGTTGACGTGGCCAAAATCCATGTCGTTTTGTTGATTTAAAAAACGGCACACTTAAAAAAAAATCCAATTTTGTTATTTCCAAAATCGATTTGGGGATTTAGGTCATTAACAAACGACGACGAAATTTTGCTCAAATTTAAAAAAAACAACAAAGGCTGAGGATTGTCAGTGAGAAGAACAAGATTTCATGAGCTTCAGCTACAATGGAGTAAGATCATCGTTGTTCTCTGTTCATCAATTTTGTCTTTTTAAAACTCTTAAAGAATTCATCTTTGATTACAGGGACTCAAGGGAAATCGAATTGAAGATCCATTTTGGTGGTTCAATGAAGAAGATAGGCGAAGAAGACTATGAGTACTTACTTGTATGAGTTAGGGATCAGATATGTAGAGTGGAAGATTGACGAGATAGTGTGGGACAGATTTGTTGAGTTCTGCAAAGAAGACGCGCTAATTAGAGCACCACTAGCTTTGAGTGGGTACAAATTGGAAAAATAGGAGATGAAGAAACTGAGGTATGTATATGATAGCATGGATGAAGAGATGGGTATGATGCGGTATGTTGGCGATTTAGGGAAGGAAGTTGTCGAAGTGTTTGTTGAACATGAATGCTCAGAACACATACCTGGTGTGATTCATTTATCAAGCGGACAACGAGATGATGTAGAGGTTGGTGATGAAGAGGAGGAACACAGCAAGAATGATGAAGTCGATAGGCCTAAAAAAGACGATGAGCCAGAAGAATCAGATGATGATAATCAGGCTGAAAAAGAAATAGTTGAAGGAGACAATCTGGCTATGAATCTGTCCGTAATGAGAACCTGAATGCTAATGAAGATGGTGGTGATGACGTTGTCGTTGATGAAGCTGATGTTAGTAACGATGTTCGGTTTCAGACAATTTTTGAGGAAGGTTTGAAAAGTGTACCAGATAAAGAAGCACATGGATGGTTTACAAGAGGAAGAAAAAGATGATAACATCGACGATGAGAAGGCACCAGTGGACGTTGAGAATTCAGATACACCCGTTGATTCATAAGATGAGTGGGATGAATCGCACAGAGGAAAAGGGAAGGTCAAAGAGAATGATAAATATCATGGTGACTTTGATAAACCGCCTTATATTTGGCCATTTCAAAAGTTCAACAGTGGGTTAGAGTTTAAAGACCAGTTCTTGAAGTATTCAATTAATACGTCCGTTCAGAGTTTATTGTTCAGTAGAGAAGCCCGTTAACATGTGGATAGTGAAAGTTTGCCACATGAAACACAACCATGGTAAATCAAACAGAATCTCAATGTTGTAGAAAGGTGTAATTGCTGGACAATAGAGAAGAATTACGGAGGAATGTTAATCTACAAGCTTCAGCAATTAAAGATGCTATAAAGGTGAGGCATGACATTGTTGTACATATTTCTAAGTGCTACATAAGAAGACACGTTGCATCAATAATGTTAATGAAATTTGTCTATGTCCATTGCGACCGTAATTTGCCGCCGGTTATAATTTTGGTGCTACGATCGTATTTCATTTGAAAATATTTTATTTTAATATATTTTCAAGTGAAAAAAAAAATCGTTGGGCCAAAAAAATTTGATAGCTAACAAATATTTCCTTCGTCTCAATAAACATTTTTTTCTTTTTGCAGAAAAATGTAGATAATGAAAAATCTTATAAAACTTTAGAAATTATTTTATTTTGACTCCAGTTTTATGTTTTCAAGGCATATGTAAATTTTATTTTATCTATATTTCTTTATTTTATTAATTATTAAATTCTACATTTGTTAAGAACAAAGTACTGTAAATACTAATTTTTTGTTTAATGTGAGTTAAAAAATATGTTATATTCTTCTTACCAAATATTACAGAGAATGCCTCACTTATCCCACTACAAATTTTCCTTCGATAAAATATGGTTGTTTGCTGCACAGGAACTGAATCTCATTGTGCTAGACAGATGTTAGGAGACACGATTGAAAAAAATTCATTGCTGAATTAAAAATCACACATGATTTACCCAACATTAAAGAAATTTTTTCTTCTGACAAATATTCAAGAAATTGAAATCATAGCTTGCTTGGGAACATGTATATATGTAGAAAGCGTTTAGGGCAGTATCTCAAGTGGTTTCATGAGAATGGCTATGCTGAGTTAGAGGTATCTCTTGCCAAGACAGGACGAACCTACTTATCTTTGAGCTTGAAATATATCTGCCTGTTCTGACATCCCCAAGCTGCTATGGAAGGTAAAATTTTCAGTCTAATACAACCAATGAAGCGAGATTCCTCAAACTCTTGAATTGATTGGTACATTACCAGTTGATATTAAGCTTCTGAAGCTTGAAGGGAAGATTGTGGAAGAAGCTTCCTTCTTTGACGTTTTGGCCTCTCTTTTGTTCTCTGGAATAGATTCCGAATTCATTAGCCACTGGTTGTTCTGAATAGATCTTTGATGCTGTATAGATAATTTGAGTAATAGTATCGTAACTTGTAAGTGATTTGAAGGGTTTACTTATACCTTCAGAAGCCATGTCCCACTTTGATTTCCAGGCAATGCAAAGTCTTCTTATAAACATATATTTGTAACTAATTGTTTTGTCTGCACATGCGGGCATAATGTTTTTCTAGAAATTTATTAACAAATATACTATTAAATTTCAAGATAAAAATTTTGAAGTCAAACATTAAATTTATAATATTTTTATGAATCTTTTAATTTTTTAATTTTTATATTTTATTAATTTAAAAATATTATTTTCGACAACAATGTAAATATCTTATTATTTTAAAATAGGTTATTATCTTTAAAAAAAATTATTATATTAATTTATAATCAATTATACAATTAAAGAAAAATATATATAACTGCTAATACAAAAATACAAAGTGATGTTATTAAACCAAATCATTGAAATTACCAAAACCTACAAAATCTCAAAATAAAAAAATAAAACATTAATATGTAATGTATAGGATAAGAACCTTTGTCATCTATTCTTATATTCAATTATAAATGCTATAATAGGGGGGGAAATATGTTATAGTCAATCTCTATTTTTCATCCAAAATAGAGACATGCTATTGTCTTCTCTAAATATAGATATTAAATAGTATTTTTAGTATAAAAACATAAAAAAAAAATTCAAAATGCTCGTTTAACTTTTAAACTTTAATAACTATAACTAAAAATAATAATTTGGAAAATATATTTTTATAAAAATAGAATCACATTTTTCTTAACATAATAGTCTTTTAAATAAATTGTAATTTAAACAAATTTCTAATTCTCTGAAATTCTTGAAAAAATTAAAAGTAAGTAGAGTTCATTTTAAATTAATATTTTTAAAATATTCTATTTTAGAGACAGATATTTTTAAAATATTTTTAAAAAATAATTCCATTCCAGTAAAAATATTTAGAAAAATCACGAATAGCAAACAAATATAAATAAAATTTATTGTTATTACTTATATACCTATTTTTAGTATTTTAATACTAAAACAAATTTAATAATTTAGAAAAAATATTCCATGTCATATTATTACACTTACAAAAATATATAAATCAATTTTTGATATTTTTTATAAACCTATTTTTAATATTTTAGTATAACGACAAATCTAATTATTATATGTATATATATACTACTCATTGTAAAAATTAGTGAATAAGAAAGAAAGATGTAGATAAACACAAAATAAATACATGAGATTATCTTTTATTTTTTTTCAAAAACGTTTTACATTTATTGTTTTGAGATAATTTTATAATATTAATTGTAATCAGATAAATAATGAATTATATTTTAATTATAGTTTAATTAAAATTATTTATTAAAACTAATGACTCAGCTCTAAAATCATGGAGAATGTGACAAATAAGCAAATTTACTTCTCAAATAATAGTATAGATTATATTTACTTTATTTTTTATTATTGGGATATATATATATATATATATTAATTTGATGGTGATATATGAGTTAGTAGTCAATAATTATTAATATATTTAAATAGTTTTGCCAAAATAAATATTTATACAAAATAATACACTAATAGTGATATATGAGTTAATTGTAATTGTCATATTAGAAAAACCTTGCCAAAAAAACAAAATCTTTATAATAAACATTGTATATGTTAATGCCATATCATCGTTTTTAAAAGAAATATATTTTTTTTGCTGAAATTGCATTTGGTGATATCAAATATACAAATCACTTCGCATATAATATTTAAAAGATGATTTGTAATCACAAATTTCACAGAAGATATAAGGCATATGAAAATGTATAAATTCACAATATCTTTCTATATATTAATTGAGAAGTTATTTTAATGATTTAGTTTTAGGTGTCATCATAGGTAAAATTTTGTTATAATCTGATTGATTGATGATTTTTAAATTTTATTTATTTTAATCATGTTAAAAAAACAATCTCTAATACCAATTAGTAATATTAGTTACCAAATAATCTATAATAATTTTACATATAATCATTTATATTGGATGACTGTAGAAATTATGGAAAGTCTATATAATGCTTGATAAATTTTTTTTCATTGGTCATTTATTTATAAAAAATATAAAGTGTCTATTTATTTTTTAAAAAAAAATTAATAAAAGCTAATATAATGGTTTTATTTTCCTATTAATCAATGATAAAAATAGCTTTATTTTTTTATTGTGTAGGTCATAATATACGTATATAATTCATTGTAGTAACAGTTGATGCATTATAAAATGGGTTTATAAATTATTTACATTAGTTAAAAATCATTTCTGATGATTAATATATCCTTTGTAAGAATTATTGAGATTGTTTTTATTTAGGGATTTGCTGTTCATAAATGAGGTGAGGTGATTTTGGCCAGATGTATAAACTGGGCCGCGTTTGGATCGGTAAATAAAAGGAGGAGAAAATTGGGAAAACAGAAACCCAAATTTCACAACCAAAGAGGAAGGATTCAGCGGAACAAAGAGAGAGATGATGAAGAAACAGGCACAAACGATTTTGGCGAATGTTAGGAGGGGATTCTCATCTATCGCCTCTTCCCCCGTGGCCTCGAGTTTTAAGCATGTGTGGAAGGAGCAGAACAAATTTGTTCTTGGTTTTGTATTTATGGGAGGATGGTTCGCCCAATCTATCATAAGTATAAGGTTCTTTGAATTCATGTATGTATGGATTTCGAACATTCTTGTAACTATGTCTTATTCCTCGTTCCAATGAATGGATGTTTCAGATGCTTACAAGAGAAGAGAGCATTGGTTAAGAGTACACAAGTTCTTGGAGGACGAGGAAAAGCGTATCCGAGGGGAAATTTACCTTAAGCGTGATAAGGTAATTAAAGTTTTGTTTAAACTTAGTGTTTTTATTTTCTTGATTTGGTATGCATGTGTTTGTTTGATGTTTGGTGAAACTCGATCTAGGCTATGTTTTATCCCTTGACTTGGTTGTGTAATAATAACTGTGTTATATTTCAGGGAAAGAAGAAGGATGATTGATGTCTAGGCTACTACTACCTGTGTGTTGTTCGTGGGAAACTCGAACTAGACTTCGTTTTATCTACAATTTTTTACAATACGGACATTTTTCCACGTTCAAATTACATTACAGACACTTTTCATTCGAGACATTTTCTCTTGACATTTTCTCTTATCAAAAAGACTCTTACGACCCTAAACTAAAGAGAATTTCCCTCCTCTTCTTATTTCATTTTATTTTACTTTATGTTTTTATTTATTTTTATTTCAAATTTTAAAATATATTAAACCAAAATAATTGTTATAATAAATTATATATAAAATTCTCAATCTTTTAAGATCAATTTTCATATATACATTATATATATATTAATGTGTAAACAAAACTAAATGTGGACGTATATACCAAAAGTGGATAATATAATTATAAATTAGTTGTGGATATAAACATCTTAACAGAATTATAAATTAGTTGTAGACATGGACAATATTCATTTGATTCTATTCATCATCTCGAGTTCTAAATTCAACTCTAATCAAATTTACATTCATCCACATCATGACAAAGTGCAAATTCCTTAGATCGAAAATCTCGGATATGCAAGATCTATTACTCTCCGACAGAAGGTAATATTATCTCAATTTTTCTCTCCGCTCGTACTCACAATATTATCTCTTTCTCATCTTGATTGAAGTTAAATTGCAGATAATTTATCAATTGGGCTAAAGAAGCTCAGTGCTTGTATTGGAGATAACAGAGTCCTTGTCCATGTTTTATGGTATAATTTTAGTAACATGAGTTTATTATGTACATGTGTTATTGTATAGTTTTATGGAATCAAAACAGAGAGTTTGTCCATGTTATCTACTATAAACACATTAACATCACATGTCAACACATTACTCATCACTCATCCACACATCACCCGTTCACAAATCATCCAACCACGCATCACTCGTGCACAAATCACTCATCCATAAGCATCGTTTCCATTAAATGCAAAATTGTCCACAATATATCGCTGGCCCATAATAAAAAGTGTCATATACCAGAAGTGTCTCTGACTGTAATAGAAAGTAAAAAAAGTGTCATTTAATGTATTCTCTTTTATTTATTTGTGTAATAATAATGGATGTTTGTGTTGGTTTGGTGTGCTTTTTTTTTTTTTATGATATCTCTACTACTGCGTGCATATTTATTGTTCCTTCAATCTCAGTGAAAAAGACACAAAGCAAAAGACTTAAACAAGCAGATACAAGGTGAAGGTGGTGTTTCCCAGGAACCGCAACATCTTCTTCCTCGTCGAATTGGGGGAATCTTAGGTTTTCAAGATTGATTTGGGGATCTTGGTTCTAGATCTATTCTTTATATATAGGATCAATTTGGGCCTGCTTTTTATTGTAAGCTGTTGGGTCGCATTTGTTCATTGATGGGCCCTTTCGCGGTAACTACAATTACGTGTAGGTTTAGCAACTTAGCCGGTTTAAGATCGGTGCAATTGGTTTCCTTTCTATGCCATGTAATTTTCCAATTTCTATTATGGTCAGGAACTCGTGCATATAGCACATGAGCTCATTTTATAAAAATAAATTTGCTACATTTTATATAATTTTCTATATAAAAATGATTACAATTACTTTTGAACAAATACATGTGTTACAAAATTATCTTACATGAAACTATATTTCTTTCTCAATAATACAAAAAATCTATATTTGGTTTATAGTTTTGGTTGCAATATAATTTAGTACAAATATATTTTATTATTTGTTTAACTAAGTTATTTTAAAATCTCAAAACAACTGAATATTTAAAACTAATTAAAATGAAACTCATTCTATTTCTAATCATTTAGTAAATTATTAATAAAATATGTTTTGTTACCCGTTTAGCTAAGTTATTTATAAAAAAATTTATGTTCCAGTAATATTTCTATCAGAACAATTATTGAATAAAAGTGCGTTTTTTATCTTTTAAGGTTTCTTCTTTCAATTTTCAATTTTTCACACAATATTTAGGTCCACATTTTTAACAAATTTCAGTTATTTTTGCATGACATTTTATCAAATTTTCTATCAAAAAGACAATATTATAATTACCAGTATGTAGTACATACTATGTACTCTTTTTAAACAGTTACTAGTTCTATGTCAATAACAAAAAAAAAAATTACTATTTTTATATATTTATTTATTTACCTGTTTTTTGGAAAGAATATCAAAAAAATGGATATCGTAATAAACATATGTTGACTTATATTAATATGACTCTTCTCATTTATAATGTTACCTTAAACTTCCGGGAGTGTTTTTAAATAACACCAACACTTATTATATTAAACTAATACAAATAAAATTAACTACATTGTTAAATTATATATTTACCTTTTTGATATCATCAATGGTTTTTATTAGATTTTTAAGTAGCATTTTTAAAGTTGAAGTGGTATTGAGTATAAATACTTTGGAATGTTATCAGTTTCTCAAACAAAATTTCTAAGCTTAGATTTAGATACAAGAATAACAAAATTAGTTCTTCACATTTATGTTATTCTTCAGAGATCTTTGATTATCTTTTTACAATGAATCTCTCCCTTTCCTAGTCTATTTGTGATTGTTTTGATTTTTTTTTTATTGTGATTTTTCAATGTCCACAACTCCTTTTATAGATGAGTAAGGGTTGTGATGGTTGGTTAACACTAAATGTTACAATGATTTATCATTAAAGACTACAATCAGCAACAAGTGTAATGATTCATCACAAAAAAATTACAATGGTTCATCACTAAAATTGCATTCACCAATAGATTACAGGCATCTTATGTTCAAGGAGGAGTTTGATACAAGCTATGTCGGATTCAAGAAGGATGGCGCACAATGGTTGGTAGACAACACGGACATCAAACTTGTTGGTAATAATCTATCTCTCCATGTTTTTATGCCATCTTATGGTGAAGTGATTCTCTAAGCTGACTTTTGGTGTATTCGTTTTCAAAATGAAGGGGTTGATTATCTATCAGTCGCTGCATATGATGAAAAGGCCGGGTAAAAAGCAAAAGCATTTTCATAAGTATAAGTAGATGTATCATGAAGAATAATGAAGATATAGATAATGATGGTTGAGACAACATTTAAACTTTGACAAGAGACTATACTTGTGGCGGGATTAAAGTTGGATGATGTGCAGAAGGTTCTCCAATTCGTTGCATCCTCATCAGAGTTGTCTATAAGCAAGTTTGCTTAGCGTTATGAACCTCAGTGACTAGGAAGCAATAAGAGAGGTGCACAAAAGAAGCACTTCAAAAAGAAAAGATTACAACTACACTGAACAAAAAGACCCACAAAAAGAAGACCCATTATAATTTTTCTTTTAACACAACCAAACCAGTGAGCAAACTCTAGTGCATTACTGAATCTATTCAATTAATATTACGAAAAACTAATTCATACTATTGAGATCATGGTTCAAATGTATGTGATTGTAAAATGACTTAGTTTAGCTAAACCACTCTCCATTCTTTTTTCTTGGTACATAACAAATACCAAACCTGTTTGTTTATAAAAGTCCATTTTCATGCTTCATATTAACTCTAATTGAAGAGTTTGTCCATCTCATGACAAATTTTGATAACCGGACGTAAAGAACTAAACCATTATCCATTTTCATAAGTACGAGATCATCACAATTATTACATAGGTCTTTAAGAGATCATCACAATCACAGTTACTTAGGGGGGGGGGAAGAAAAGAACACGAGACTGATAGGGATTTACTTCTTCTTCTCAAGCTTCTCCTTCTCAAGCTTCTCAAGCTTCTCCTTCTCAACCTCTAGCTCTTTCACCACACTGATGAGCTTTTCCTCAGCAAGGTTAAACCGACTTTCCACATCACCAATTTCCTTTTTATTCTTCAAAACCAGGACTCTGAGGGCATTGCACTCTTCCTTAACCTTTTCATTGTCATGTGACCTGACAGATTGGTTGATCGAGAAAGTCGAGATCACAATCCCAAGGGTAACGAGAGTACCCGGTGTAGGTCTCCGAGAAAGCTTTGCAGGCCAGAGCTGAATGAATCTTCGAAGAGGATAGAGGGCTTTGGCTTCTGTCCACTCACAAGTCGTGCCTTCTGATTTTGCAAAATCCCACGACATAGCAGAGGCAGAGGAGGAAGTCTGTACAGTTTAAAATCAGATATGAGATCTCATCAAAACATTCTGTTCTTAAACAGTCAGTCCATAAGGAAGAAAATAAAATATAAAACACATATCACGTAGATCCGAAAAAGAAAACTTAAAATATTATTGACAAGATTCTCCAAAAACGCTTAAACTATTAACAAAAATAAAAGAGTATAAATAAATAAACAGTCAGTGTATATCTCAAGGACCAAGGTAATAAACATTTAATATCAAAATGCGACTAACATCCAACAACAATTAAACTATTAACAAAAGAAAAAGACAATCGAATAAAAGCAGTAACAGTCAAATGTTTCATCAATGTATATGCACCAGATAAGGAAGGATTATAATTACCATTTTTCCGGACTTGGATAGGTAACTTTCTCACACGCAACAAGAGACAGACGAGTGGAGGCAGTGGGGACGGACGACAGAGACGGACTAGGGTTTATCCCCATTTCCAGCCTCTTTATATAAAGAATACAAATACAGATGATTTATATTATTACTAGGCGGTAACCTGCCCCCTGCGTAGGGTGAATAAAATAGAATAGATTAAAAAATTTAATTTATAGATATTAGAAATTTAAAAATCATAGTAACAAATATTATATATTATATAATGAAAAACTGAACGAAATTTTGCATGTAAGTTTATATAAAGTAGGCTTCAACTTTAAAAAAAACTTGTGTAATTGAAGTATATTTTGTAGAAGTAAATATATAAGAATAAGCAAAGACTAATATAAACAATTGTTTTTATTTTGAAAAATACTTAATTTTAATGATATATGAGATTATTTTGATGTACGTGTTGGCCACCTAAACATATATAAACATAGTATTAGTAATAATAAAACTGAATATAATATTTCTCACAATTAAACATAGTATTAGTTAACCAAATCATTAATTGTTGAAAATAATATGGTCAGCTTTCTTAATGTACATGAAACATATACAAAAAAATGAGAAAAAATATTTATTTTCTCACAATTAAACATATACAAAAGAATAGAGAAAATCATACGGGCATAAATAAGCTCATGATTGTCTCTAAGTGTTACTGACCCACAATTTAAGTTCTTTTAATTTTAGTGCCATCACCCAAAACAAAACAAAAATTAAGGAAAGGAAACTTAGGTTTGAATAAACTTTATCATAGTCCAAAAGTTAAAGAAAATAAACTTAGAGTTGAAAAAGATTATAGTAGTTTCGATGTGTAGTCCAACTTTTATGTGGAGACTAAATTTTATAAATTAAATGAATAAGATAAGGAAACTTAGGTTTGAATACCGAATATGATTGAATTATAAATGATTTGTTACATTAATAGTCTAATTTGACTTTTCAATCAAACCAAAAAGATTGTACATCATGTTTTATGATTTCAATAATTTCTTTTTTTTGTTAGAGCGTTTATCCAAAAATATCAAGGGACCCCGAATATCAATTCATTAAAAAAATTTAATAATTACCATACCAATTTTGATCTTTTCAAAAAAAAAAAACCAACGATGGATAATCAGTGCTATGTTTGTACGTAAAATAAGTAACAATACGAAGATCTGGTCACGCAAATTTAATGTAAAAATATCCTCTGTTGTAAAAAGTATGTATAAATCAACGATGGATAATTATGTATTCGTAATAACTTTGACGTGGTGAAACTGTATTCAAATAATAACGATGCAATATCCGTTAAATCCCTTATATAGAAAACTCTTCTTTTCACGTCAATTTTGTTTCCATTATCAAGCTAACATTGCCATTGACAATAATTCATTTGATCCTGTGATTGACAATTCAAATTTGAATCATATATTATGGAAAAAATCGAAAATGTAATGTATTAACTTGTGTTGCCTTGAATCTAAACTATCATAAGATGATCATCGATTACAATTGCATTGATAATTATGGAAACGATAAACATGGTTAACATGCAATGGAGGAGATTTGAAACTATTATTAGCTTTTAACAATATAATATATTTACAAGTTTTATGTCATTTAAAAAAAAAGGTGTATGTATATATCTATAAGATTTTGCCATTATGTAATAATTCTTGAACATTGCGATTGTGATTGGTATCTTTATCTAATACGGAGAAGAGTTGTTGCAACATATCCGCTAGAGTATATTTGCCAAATGATTTTGCCACATGTCTTTTCTACAATCAATTTCACAAAACAAATATGACATGGCTACTGAAATTGATGACATGGCTTCCGGAAAAATATGACATGAATAATTTCATTTAATGTTGATTTATATTTTGGCAAACTTATTAGAATATGGTAATAATTCATACATTACATTTAATATTGATATTTCTTTTGGTAAACTTTTTAAAAATATATAGCTCATACATCATCTATAAAATAAATATATTCATATATAACATTTCAAATTTCAAAATATTATTATTTTTTATACTTGTACAAGCTACTGAAATTGATGACATGGCTTCCGGAAAAATATGACATGGATAATTTCATTTAATGTTGATTTATATTTTTGGCAAACTTATTAGAATATGGTAATAATTCATATATTACATTTAATATTGATACTTCTTTTTGGTAAATTTTTTTAAAATATGGTAATAGCTCATATATCATCTATAAAATAAATATATTCATATATAAGATTTCAAATTTTGAAATATTATTATTTTGTATACTTATACAATTTGTATTACTAAAGTTTTCAATCTACAAATTTTTAAAAATTTAAATATCTAATCGTAAGATCATTAGTCTTATATATCTACAAATTTTATATTATTGTTTAGGTTAAATATTTGATAATTATATAATTTTATATTATTTTTATTAGTTTTATACAAATTGATTTAATATATATCAAATCTATATTAAATATTAGTAAGAAAATAGTAAAATCTATAATATTTAATAAAATTTATTTTTAAATATAAATTAGATTTAAAAAATATTTTACTGCATATGGTGCAAGAAAATACCTAGTATATAAGTAGATATGTAGATACATACATACACAATGGATTTTATGTAGTCTAACTACGTAGAAAGACATTAATATTTAAGTCAGGCTATATAATGAAATCAATCATTACGAAGAATCTTAGGTTATGGCAATAAAATCTCTGCATATTTAAATTTGCCGTTTCTAATTGAAGCGTACCAAGCAGGGCGCGGATTTAATTATTTTGTTAGTCAATAAGATTAAAGTATATACCAAATTTTTAATGTAATGAGTAATGGCAAATTCTGTAATTAGTCTAGTTAAGAAAGGGTTTTTTAATATATGAGGTGAGAGAATTTATGGTGCTGATACGTATGAAATAACACACATGTAATAAACACATAAATTAAAAGTTAGTTTTATATAATGGTCGTGGAATAATAAAAAAGAGATTTGCTGATTATTACTGGATGATCAGTCTGGTCAATTGGTTCATGTCTTCTCTCTCTTATCCCTACAGCACGTATACAAAAGTTTAACCCCTTTCCTCGGGTCCCACACACTATCTAGAAATCTCAGCCGTTTAAATCACTTCAAAAAGCCATCCAAACATCAGATCTACGGTTCGAAGACGTGGGCAATTTGCATTTAGAGAGACAGACACACACACACACTCTGGATGTTTGTTGTGTATCACGAGTTTTGCTAGAGCGACGAGATGGTCATCTCCCGTTTCCTCTTTTAAATTTAGTATGATTTTGTTTGTTGCTATGTTTTTTTGTAACCCTCGTCTAAGTATGGATAATTTGCATTCAAAACTTTTAACATTTTTCATTTTGGTGAAAGTAATAATTAATACAATAATTATTTGAATTTCTTAAGAATTTTCAAACAAGTACAAGATGAATGTTTAAAATATTTATAGGTAAGATATTTATTTTATTTTTAAAAAATAAGAGTTAAAATTCATTAGACCAGCAATTCAAGTTATATACTTTTATTGTCAATTTAGACTACACCTTACAATTAGGCCTGGGCAAAATAACCGGAACCGAAGAACCGAACCGGAACCGAACCGAAATATCCGAAACCGGAACCGGACCAATGCCCTCAAATACCCGAACGGTTCCTATATTTTTATATCCGAAATAACCGAACCGAACCGGAACCGAACCGAGAACCGAACGGGTACCCGAATATATAAAAATATTAATTATATATACATATAACATCATTAAATATATATTTTAAATTATTATCCAAATTATCCGAACTACCCGAACTATCCGAACCCGAACCGGATCCAAATGAGAACCGAACTTTTTTCGGATATTTTCCGGTTCCTACATTTACTATCCGAACCGAACCGAACCCGAAACTATCCGAACCGAACCGAACCGAAAATAGGTCAAGTACTAAATGGATCCTCTAGCCCCTATCCGAACTACCCGAAACCCGAAATACCCGAACCGAACCGAACCGATACCCGAAATGCCCAGGCCTACTTACAATAACTAAAAGTTGACTTTTTTTTAAGGTCATAAAAACAGTCAAACCATAATGGCCTTTCAGAAATTCTTTATTCTTTTTGTGGACTTTCTGTTGGGTTTGGTCTTTAGTTCATCTCAGGAGCATCTCGTGCTGAGGACAAGTCGTTGGCTTTGAAGAGGAAGAGACGAGCTGGTGGTCAAGCCTATGTGCATCAGATACTCTAACTGGACAAAAGGGTTTCAAGTGGAAGAGATATTTGAAAGATACTGGACGACTTAGAGTCTTTGGGCTTTGTTCTGGAGTCACGTGGGAAGCCTCTTCTTCTGGAATAAAACAGAGATTGACGACGTCTTCAGAGTAACGAAGAAAGCTTCTTCAAGACTTCTTCAATGGCGATTCTTGAGAGAGAGATAAGAGAGATCTAGAGAGAGTGAGGAGGTTTCATTCTCGGGTTCTAGGGTTCTTTCATTTTTCTTGTTCCTCTTGTAAGCAAACCGGGTTGTGGTTTGCGGGTGAGCGATGGCTTGTACACACCACCACCGGAAGTGGTTTCCGGTGACATATAGTGGAGGCAGTTGGGGAGCGAGAGTTATCCCCTCCGGATATAACCGTTCTTTAATACGGTGAACCGGGTTAACATATCGTTGTGAAGTTCAAAAAAAAAAAAAAAAAAAACATATCGTTGTGCGTTTATAGCTTACGAATCTGTGAATCAAGATCGGTGGAATCTGTTTTGATTCCTCAACACTTTCCAGCTTGAAATTTTTTTTTTTGTTTCCAAAGAAAATCAAAGTGAATAAACGAAAAAAGTTATCTAAGTTCATTTTCTTATCGAGCCAGACGTTTATGTCGACAATCAAGAAAAGCAAAGTTTATCAATTTGGAGAATTAACCGAAATAAAGTTCACAAAAAAATATAGAATTAACCGAAATAACCTCCTTAACAACTTAAGTTTTTTTTAACAACTATTTTATTTAAATAAAATGTAAAGTTACAACAAGAGTATATAAGATAATAGAATCTCTTATATATTAATTGGAAACATTACAACATTGTTTTGTAGTCACGTGTCACCATGAGAATAAAATTCAGAATTATTAGAGAAATAGGTTGGTCCATCTTAACTTATATTATATTTTTTATTAATTAACTATTAAATTGTTAAATAGTGTACAAAAGAATATTCTCGCACTTTCCTTAAATAAAAGCTACGGAATTGTCTTATATGATTAACGTATATGTGATAATTAATGATTATGAATAATAAATATTTGATAATAATTTTTGTATCTTAACTCTTTTTTGTTTAATTTTATATTATTAAAGGATATTAAACAACCACATTAACCATATAATAAAAATAATTTTTTTCTTTATATGTTATATTTTAAATTTTTAAAACCACTATAAATTACTAAAAATGTTAAATGTCTCACACTAAAATTTTGTGATCAATGGTTTAATTTTTTTGTTAATAACAAGATACAAATGATCATAAGTTGTATGAATATGAAATCTCATTTATTAGACATTCATATTATATATTAATATAGTTTAAAATTAAACTATAGAACATAGAAAATACTTAAATATGATAATTTCTAAATTTGTATTGAAAAAATATTGAAACTTTATTATTTTAATTTTGAAATTTGTATTAAAAAAATCGCATATTAGAAATTTGTGCTTATCACGTGATTAGTTTCTCTTTAAAGTAAGTCCCTAATGTAACAGACCAATAATAATTGAGGTCCTGGAGGACCATACCTTTGTTCAGCCGTACAAGCGTATCCTGTTCTCTTGGGGTGAATTCATCAGGTGCAGTACATGAAGACCTGACGATGAAAACATCAACTCAAATTTTATAATTATTTATGAAGAAAATGTGCAATGTTCTGTGGTAATTTTATAATTATCAATTTTTTTACTAAATCGCCTACTGTCCTAAAATTTTATGACCGGTCACGGTAATAGAAAAAAATAAAGGAATACAGACATAAGAGACTACCTGCGTGTATCCATGTCTCATCTCATTAAGAGATTACCTGTCCATTCAAAGTCAAAACTCACCCTTTAATATTTCAGCACATTTACATGTGTTACATGTAAACGGAAGCGGATACGTGGAATCGGAAGCGTATAGAAGTGCATAAGAGAAATTCTTTGAAAAATTAGGAAGCGAGTACGTGTTGGAAGTATATCCATATATATATATATACATATATATATACACATATATAAGATTTTTTTTAAAAAAATCTAGAACTAAAAATTACATTATTTAAATTTAAAATAAAATATTTATTCATATATAATAATTTTGAAATGATTTCATATTAAAACTGTGAAAATACACATAAATTAAATTTAAAATAAATTATTATATTAATTATTTTTAATACTTTATAATTAATTGACATAATATATTTGAAAATATGATTTATCTTTAATATAAACCTCAATGCGTAAAAGATAATTTATAGTATTAATTTTAATATTTTTATTCTCTCTATTCAATACTATTAAAATTTTGGATTTTATATAAATTAAAAACTATATTTTTATATTTTTATTGATATAAGACATTGTATTTTTTTTTAAATGGAAACGTGATTCCAAAACGGAATCGTAAGCTTCCAGCGTGTTTTTAAAGAGAATATTTAGAAGCGTTTTGGAAGCGAGATTCCGTAAGCTTCCATGAGGTTCCGATTCCGTTTCTGGTTTCGAAGCGGGAAGCAGGCGTCCGATGAAGCTTCTGTGCAACGTAGATATTTACTTTATTCCCCCGTCTCAAAGTTTTAGGAGGCCTATTGTATGAACAATACAAAATTATTTGACAAAGGACCCTAAATTTGAAAAACGGACCCTAAATTATAACTAGAATTGTCTAAAAATTTTTGGATCCTATGCAAAAGCACCTTGGGCACACCCCAGAGACGGGCCTGGACCCCAGACCAGTCTCGATAGTGCACACATGAATAAGAGGTGGTTCTTGGGGCGCTAGTTTCAGAACGCTCACTCCAAGGGGAGTGCACGTTCTTTCAGCCGTTAGTGTCCGATTTGCCAAGAATGTTTGCAGCAGCTCAAACTATTCTAAAAATTACGTAGCCCAAATTAAGAATCAGAGAATGGACGGAAGATTGGTTGATGGGGCCGTTTGGAAGCAAATCATCTTTTTACTCTCTTACACTTTTTAAAAAGGAACACAACACACATGACCACTAAACCACAATAAGTGCAACTGACTCAGCATATGAGTTAAGTTCGTTGTCAAAATAGAAATAATTGCATAAGATGTTGGACCGTTAAAAGTCTTATCCGGTAGCTAACGCCTTTTAATCAACTCTCGGGCTGAGTTTCATTGAAACTAGCCATAGATGAGTCCTTTTCTCTTTTCTCATTAACTTTGAAATTAGAGAGAGAAGCGTTCAAGTAATATCCCCTTATGCTTTGATTAATGTGACAACATGTAGTCGTTTATTGAAGAAATGATTAATATCTTTATGGTTGAACAGAAAAAAAGATAATCATCTTTATGTTTATCATAAGGGCGGGGGATATAACTACCATATTGGTAATACTAGAGATTATTGTTGATATAAATGCATACTCGATTGCAAAATAAATAAAAGCATGATTGGGATCAAGGTGATAATCGTAATAATCGAACCATTTGACTAATGTCATTAATCTACATTATATTTTACAAAGATAGATTTTTTAATTCTTCACACATGTTAAGAAAATGCATTAAATCACTATAATATATGTATTATTTTTTAAAAAAATTAATTTTCAATAATTTTTATCCAATAACAATTCGATAAAACCAATTAATTTTTAAAAAATTTACAATTTTTTATAGAAAACATATAAAAAATATTTTTGTTAAATTTTTTTCTAAAAACACCTATCTTTTTGAAACGAAGGAATATACGAAGTTACATGCACTTTGAACATATGACTATACCCATAGCCAGCACCGGTCTTGACTTTGAGAAGGCTGGAAGCAAAATATGAAAAATAGGCTGCCACCACTATTTGAACCTATGCCCCTTACTCAAATGCAATGTTAAGTAAACCATTACTAAAGACATTTTAATGAAATTAGGGCCGATATTTGTTAATAATATGGAAGGCCGGAAGCTAATGCTTCTTTGGCTTCCCCTCAAGGCCAGTACCGCCCACAGCGAACATACAAACACTTTTCAACTTCTCGTTCTCCTTATAATTTTTGTTTTCTTGGTCTCTGTTTGTTTCTATTTCTTTTTACATCTCCTTCCTCTGGGTCAACTTGATCATCATCCAACTGAAATTGTGCCACATGCATGCGGATATTTCTCAAATAGAACTTTTAAACATTTACACACTCGTATATGTTGCATCATGCTATTTGCCATATTAGTCTTAATGGTTGCATTTGGGTTGCATGTGAAGTATAGTCCTCGTTGTATCTATCAATTAATGTTGATTTTTAAAATTATAACTTAAGAGTTATATGATGCAACTGAAGTCTATATATGACGAATCACTGATGACTCATATGTCATAACACATTAACACTCATAGGTGTAAACATACATTAAAAATCATTTTAGATTGTCTAAACATTAGAGTAGTGTCGAAATTCTTTCTTCCACAAGCGTCGTTGTGTTTAGTTTAGCTTTTTCTTTATATTTAGATCCGTTGACTTTGTAAAGTGTAAGAGTGTCTTTATCTTTATGTATTGGCATCTTCATTAATCATTACATAAACAACTGTTTGTTACTACGGACAACAAATAAGAAGAAAAGGAAGGTATCTCTACAGTTTAAAATGACATTAATGCTAAATTGCTAATGGGGAAAAATACCAATATTTAAAAAGGGGACGGGAAAGTCATCTTCTTTTTGTCGGTTTGACATTACTCATAAGTAGTCAAGTTTATCTCTTTGTCGTTGTCTGGTCAGTAAATCTACTCTTCAGGCTACAAACTTACATGAAACTGACAGATGATCATATGACCATTCTAAAATTTGTATTTATCTTTTAACGCACATAAATACAAGTGGTCCCATGATCAGTAAAAATATGTTTCAAATTCTCGTAATAAATTGTGATGATTTACGATATAAGAATTCTCATTTCGTTTAAATTGAACTGTATTGGTTATGAAATAAAGATATTTGTAGTAGCAACTAACACATTCAAACCCACATGTTAGATTTTGATGATAAAGAAAGTAAAGAACTTAAAGAGAATGATTTCGACTTTTTTGTAAAACCACTTTCTCTTTCCCTCCTTTATGCAGACACAAGAAAAGGAAATGAAATTAAGGGGCTGTTATTGGTCTGTGAGTTTAGTAGAGTTTTGATGATTATTATTATTATAAAAACAATTTTTACCAAATTTTAACAGAATTTAAATTTTTTAAAAATTCTACCAACAAGTTTTAAAGATTAGTGTAGATTTTTTGGGAGGAGATAATTATAAACTTTTGTAGAGTTTATCTTGAAGTATTGCATAATATAGATAGTATCGTGTTACAATATTGTGTTGCAACATATTCGGAATTATCCATTATTTGTTGCATTGACTATTCATTTTCTATAAATTATATCCATGTGAAGACTTAACAATTCAGAAGCTTCTCCAAAATTTGCAGCTCTGAGGTACGTATTAGAGTTTGACTTTCTTTCTAGTTATTTGATGTACATTTATGTCATGTATAATTCTATAATTATATGCATTAGTTCTTCATTCATATTTGATATTGTGATATTATTATTATATAACTAGCTAATGGAGGATTCACAAAAGAATAAAGAAAAAGGTGGGTATAGTCAATGGGGACCAGAGGAAACAGAACTTCTGATCGATTTACTTGTTGATGCAATTCATCGAGATTGGTGTGGTGCTAATGGTTTAATAAACAAGTTCACGGTGGAGCAAAAAAAAATTGCTTGTTCTCAATGAAAAACTTGGATGCCAAAAAGAACACAAGCATTACCTAAGTAGGATTAAATATTTGAGAGAAAAATACCAAAACCATTTGGATCTTCAACCTTTGGTTCAGTAAAGACGGAAGATTTTGCAAAAGTGATGGGCTGTGTCCTGTGACAAATTGTAGTTGTTGTAATAACAGAGAAAAACACAAAGGATTGGGAGATATTCTTGCAGGTTTCCGATCATGAAAGCAAGAATAACGAACTAATGATATGGTAAGTTGTTTTTTTGTATGGTGGGAGACCAGACTTGGTAGTGGAGGAGCACAAAGCAAAATGATTCACTTGGGATGATTTCAGAAGAAACAATGCTGACCTACTATTTAATTATATCTCATCCAATTTTTAAAAAGACTTTCACAATACATGATTAACTTGCCATACTTTGCTTAGTAGATTTTATAAAGAAAAGTATGTAGAATCATAAACTAATAACAACAGATTTAAAAACAGTGGAAAAGTCATTTACTCTCATTTTTGTTGAATAACACAAGACTTTTACTGATTTTGTAAAATAATGAATCCAGTAACTCTAGACTTTTAAAAACTTTTAAGTACTTGTTACAAATTTATAAACCAATAACACCAGAGTTTAACAAAGTTTTAGAAAGTCTTAATTAAATAACACTAGACTTATTATAACTCTCAAATCTTTAAAACTCCTTATAAAACACAATCTAATAACACCCCCTAAAAGGAGATCTCCATTTTTTTTAACACTAAATCTCATATATATTAATTGAGGAACATTTGAAAAGATGTAACATCATTTTTGTAATAATTAAAAAGACTCATTACTTATGTATCAATCAATTAGGTAGTTAATTAGTCATACGTGTCAGTCTCACATTGAAATTGAAAAATATGTTGGTCCAATTCAATTTTTATATCTCACTAGAAACATTTAATACCAACTATATGATATCATATGATATTAACTAAAGCAAAGTGGCTATTTATTATATATTATTTCTTTAAATAAAACCTACGGAATTACCTAATGTGATTATGATATATATAGTAATTAATGATTTTAAATAATGGAGATTTGCTAATAATCTGTATGCTTTCTATCATTTTTTTAAATTCTTTACAATTAAAATAAATTACACAATTACATTAATAATATATTAAAAATTTAGTTTTTTTGTATATTTTGTATTTTAAATTTTTCAAAACGAGTATAAATTACTAAACTGTTAAAAGTCTCACATAAACTTTTGTGATCAATGTTTAAATTTTTTTCTACAATAAGATACAATGATAATAAAATCATATAAATAAATAATTTTATTTTAACAGGTGTTTATGTTAATATATATATATATATATATATTTCATACCGTTTAAATTAAACTATACATCATATGAAAATACATACTTATATTGATTGTTTTGATTTATTTATTCTAAAATGATTGCGAATAAACAAGAGCGGTCATTTGATTTATATGTGCAAGCCAATTTATAACATAATAGTAACTGATTTCTTAGTTATTTGATATATTATTATTATTTTATTATTTCATAATATGTAGAAAAATATAAAATAAGTATTTATTCTACACAAGACACAGATCTTAACCTAAGTATGTATCTCTTTAATAATTTTGAATATTAAACATTTTCTAAATCCCATGCCAAAATAAAAGAAAGAAATGAGAATAAACTCAAAAATCAATATTTATATCGAGCAATAACCAAAATGACACAAAAAGGAGAAACATATCGAAGATAGATAGGATTGGAACGTGAACGTAAACGTCTCATAACCATAATTAACTTTTAAATTGCTAATTCATGATATAAAACCGAGCTGGCATAGTTTCATTGTAACAAAATAGAATGTATAAGATTCTTTGGCCTAAACGTTAGGTTTTTATGCGATAAATAATTTTTTGACCTAAAATATTTGAAAAAATGGGATCAGTTCATTAGTAAACAAATTATGTAATTAACAAAAAAAGTTTTTAAAAATTGTTTAAGAGCCAAATATATTAATTCGATCAATAATATATATTTTTTCCATACGATATTTCTTAAATAATTTTCATATAAATTGGTCTTAGGATCCAAAAAGGACCAAGAGTCAGGAAGAACCCCTAAGATACAAAGTTTGAAAAAAGAACAAGTAAAAACCGAGAACCAAGCTAAAGCAAAATGACAAGGAAAGAAAGAGGGTACCAGTAGGTACTTTGAACTATAAAGATCAGAGAGATCAGAACCAGGTTATGAGCGGCCTGAGCCAGTAACCTTTTAAGCAGGAGGGGGTCAGACGTTTATTGCATCTTCTTGAGTCATTTGATGGAGCCAACGATGGAGATCTCCATTAGTGAGCGATGAAGACTCCTCACATTCTCTTTGTAAATCTCTAAAATCTCATCAGTCTCTCTTTTCAACTTGAACCAAATGCACACAAACACACATAGTGTTTTGACGATGACTAGTATAGCAAAAGCTTTTCAGTACAATGAATAAGTAAAACGTGGGGGAAGAGAGTAGTGACCAAGAACATAACCAACCCTACCATGTTTTCTCTTGGACCAACCAAATAATGTGGGCTGACTTAATTCCCATTGGCTTGGAGGTTTCAGTATCATAGTGCAAGTTGTTGTGATGGTATGGTAGCCAGCCAAAGGATTTGATTTTTTTTTTTGTGAATGAGGCAAGGAGAAACATAAATGTTCAGTGATAGGTCACCCTCTAGCTTTTCTTTTAAGTGGGACACTGTTTTATCTATTGGTCACTTGAAAGCATTGCTTCTTTTGAGAACCAAATGGGTTAAACAGTAAAACATAACAGGTAAAATTTTCAAACTAGCATTAGAAGAGGGAGTACTAAGTAGCATTACTACAAAAATACAAGTTAGTACAGAAGTGGAAAGGGATTTGAATAAGAAAATGACAGAACAAGGAGGAGAGAGGCCCAGGACAGGTGTTCCTGTGCCTTACGAAATGGAAAGATCCTTTTCTCTTTCTGTTTTTACTACTTCCTTACCCTGCAAGATCTTAGTTCTACAAATTTAGCTTAGTTATACTTATGTCTAATATAAAAAAAAAGTACACAAACTTTTCCATTTTTTCACTTCTTCATGAAAAATTCTCAATCCCCAAAAGAGAGATAAGGACTTGTAGATTTCTCAAAATGGAGATGTGGAAGACCGTTGAAGTGTCTTCTTTTTGGGTTGCTGATTTGCTGCTGCCATTTTTAACTGCACACACACACATACAGAACTTAAGTATTAGTATCTAACAACTGAACATGTCACTGGACTAAAACATGTGTAAAACAATGAAACTACAAGTAATGCAGAGAATGTCTATTTCCTTTTAAGGGCAAAAAACAATAAGAACTTTCTCTCTGCTTGTTTGTTTATCTGATCTTGTTGTCTCCTGAGTTTTGCGTTTTCTGCCTGCAGGTGAGCAACTTCAAGCTCTAACTCGTTTGTATAAGCCTGCAAATGATAATCAAACCCTTTTAAAAAACAAAAGCATTTTGATGGCAAAACCACATTTCTTTTTGGAGTAGAAGGGTTAGTAGAGGAGGAGAGGCACATTCCTGTTTCCTAGCTCTGGAACGAGCTGCAGATTCTCTGTTCTTGATCATGCGCTTGTGTCTTCTATTCCCTGAACCTTCATTGGACTCTTGACCTCTTTTCTTACCAAAACAAGTAAAATCCTCAAGAGAAGTGTTGAATGAAGGAACGTCTGTGAGATGATTGTGGCTATGCAGATTAGAGGTAGCAAGAGGATCTTGGTTATCAAGAAACTCGAAGCCGGCACCGGAGTTCAAGCTAAGAACAGTTGCAGGAGGTGCCAAAGGAGAGCTGCTGAAGACAGTGGTGGTATCTCCATTGAGGCTTGTGTGTATGGTTGGTTCCTGGTTCGAAGGTCTGCTGAGAAAATTTTGGAAGATGGAGTTAGGGTTTTGGTTCTGGTGGTTATGGCTCCTGAATCTTGGCTGATGGTTGTCTGGTGGATGTTGGCTGTGGCGGTTTAGGTGGTGGATGGAAGCAAAGTTGATGTCTTCCCAAACTTCTTCCATGGTGACTAAAGAACTCTTTTGGGCTTCTTGAGAGTCTTGTGATGAGTGTAAAGGAGATGATGAGGATGAGATGGAGGAAACAGTGTTGAGAATCTTGTTCTTGTTTGTAGCAGAGATTCTATGGTTTCTCTGATGCCTTGCTGATGACATCATTGGAATAGAGAACCAAAACAACACAGAGGCACACAGCTTTAAGGCTTTGGTGTCAAAAGTCTTGTATCCTACGCGGAGAGAGAGAGAGAGTAGTGAGTAGAGAGCTCAGAGAGCTTCTTGACTTTCTTCGGTCATTTCTTGAATGATGGTTGGGGTCCAGAAGAAGAGAGATTAAACTAGTCAAATATAAAAAAAAATATGTTAAGATAAGAAGGAAAAAAAATGGTAACTATGTAAGTAAGGTTTTGATGTCTTTAATTTAAAAGCTGTGTAAAGATAAAAAGCTGTTAATAATTTCAAAGTGAAGTTAGTTAACTATTGTCATGATCCTTAAATGTAAAGAATGGGTGGGGAAGAGATGCTTGAGAAAAGGCAAGCAGATAATTAACTTTTCGTTTAATCTCACCTCTTTTCTTAAAGATCACAACCCTTTTTTTTTCTTGAACACCATCTTAAAGATCACATCCTTTTGGATCAATTTCAAGTGTCACTTTTATATGTTTATAATCGTTTGCTCATTAATTATATACGTTACATGATCTACCTCCAGATATTTAGATACTCGTATATCTCAGTCTCCAAGTGCATATCTAGTCTTGCATTTTTATCTACCACAAGTTGATAGTATAATAGACACAGTATAAGCTTCTTCTTTTTTGAGATTCTGTTCCACATGATAATTCATCTCTTTGCACATATGATTTTAATAGATAAGATGTCTTGAGCAAATTTTTATAAATGAAAAATAGCTCTCAAGGAAATGTCTCATCGTTGGAAGCTGTTATTGAACAAATTAACTCAATCATCATCTTTAAAAATGTTGGAAGAAATACATGTTCATCTCGTGGCCGAAATTTTTAACTCATTTTTAAAAGCTTCAAAATCTGCTTTTTTACTCGAACAAGTAAATTAACCATAAATGAAGGAGTTTCTTAATGAAGTTAGTGAAAAGTGAAAACAAATCATATGTGCCACTGAGTTGATCGAATACGTTTCAAATTCTAAAAGAAATGATAAAATATCAAAACAATATTGAAATAACGATATTTTGAAAATAAGAATACCTAAATCGGTAGTTCAAAAAAAAAGAATAGATAAAATCTCAAAAATATTTTAAAATAATCGTGTTAGAATTATGTATGTAATTCATGATTTCTAAAACAATTTTTTTATTAATATAAACATTCGCGAAACAAAACTATATTTTTTTTTGCATAAAGAAACAAAACTATATTAGGCACAACTTGTCTAGCCATTGTATAACATACACACATTCCATTACGGTGGAGCACATACAACAGTTCTACTGCTCAAGAAAAGATCAATACACCTGGATTTGATCTCTTTTCCCGACTATGTAAAATTTTTTTACTTTTTTTTATAACTTTTGATATCCGGCGATCGAGGTCAACCGGCTAATTTCACGAAGCCCACAGCATCCATGTATTCTTATCATTTAAGGTAGTCCGGATGGTCAGCGGGACTATGTAAATTTATTTTTCAGTTTATATATGAGTTTATTACATATTTCAACATACTATATTTTTAAAATGTAGTAATTTTTTGCAAACGTTGTTGGATAAAACACCAAATGGGTGATATGTTTTTGTCAACATCAAGATTTTGATAATTTCTCTAGATTCGAGCCAACAATTTATGAAACATTTAAATAAAAGGAATTTATATATGTATTATACTACTATATATTCTCAAATCATTTTTAAAAATAAAGTTGAGTAATTAAACTATGCAGGCTTGTGAGCTGTACGATGATGCTCATGTCTTATTGGGGAGTAATTATCATTTTTAAAAATAAAGTTGAGTGTGACATGTCATGTCTTATTGGGGAGTGAACAGGTGTTAGCACGATGATGCTCTGTCCCAAACTCCATCAAATCTCTTTAGTTTTTTTTTTTTTTTTGAATAAACCATCTATTCTACTTAACTAATTTTACATACAAATCTATTTGAGCTGCTTTAAAACTATGCACATAAAACGGATAATTTGCTTGCCAGTATAATTGTGGTTATTACCAAATTGTTTTAAAATAACACCTTACTAAGTTCATATTCCAGTTTTTGAACTATCATGATGCTATATTAAGATTATCTCAAGTTGGTTGAAAATTAAAATGATAGACATAAGGGGGATGTAAATAGTTTACAAAAGTAAAGTTATCTGCAGAGAAAAGATGTTGATAGACTCGAAATAAGTCAGGACAAGTGAATTGATGTGATGATATAAACTCGTATTTATCGATTTTCGTTTTATACATTGAATTTATAATCCAACGAACAATACGACTGAGCCGTGAGCTTATGACCGTTGGATTCTTTTAGTTCCACTAGTCCGTACAATAATCACCTGTCCGTAGGTTGTCTATAGACTGTACGAACATATACAGTAGTTGTAATAATTTACTACTAAAATTAGCAATAAAATAAATAAACGAAAAACGTGGAGTTGGAAGATTCAAAAGAATGCTAACCGTTGGAAACTGCAAAATGCTTGGATATGTGTACTTTGACATCTCGAAATGGCAAAGAAGAATTGAGCAAGTTTCTATACATTTGGTTTGTTTTGTGAATTAGAGTTTTTAGAATCAATAATAATTCTGATTTTGGGTTATCTATTGGGTTGTTTCATTTTATTTTTCCACATTTGGGTGAACATAAAGAATATTTTGTTAGATGTGAAGTGTTTCTGTGCTTGTGTACAAATGGCTAGCTAGATTAAGGAGAGCCTATATGGCTTTGAAAGTTTGAATGGTGGTAACTGCTAGATCATTTAGGCTTCAGCTAAGTCGCGAGAGTGAGGTCCGAGTAAAGTCTAAGTTTCATTTATGAAGAAAGATATATATATCTTGTTATGTTAGTTAGGTATTAGTACGCAAAACTTAATTCGCTGCAATTATATAGAACTTTTCTTAAGAAAACTGCCTAACCTACAATAGTATGCGGAAGACCAAATATCTTAATACGAGTTCGTACATACAATGTAAAAGGCTAAACAAGTAACAAGGTCACGGTCTACGCTATTAAGCTTATTCTCACTTTTGAAATATGAATAGTTGAATACTTCACGATAGTCTAGTAATATTTTAAAATCGATGTATATCAAACTTATGAGTTTATGAGAAAGAAACTGAGTGTTATTTTTCATTTTTGCAAATGAAATACGAGATTCTACGTCACACATGTTTATTTACGTTGATACTCTCTCTGTTTCAAATTACTTGATGTTTTGGCGTATACTTTCAATTCACAAAAAATAAAGTATACATTTTTTCTAAAAATTAACATTAAAAATATAAATCAAAATAAATTCAGTCAATCTTTAAAAATAAATATAAAACATTATTGTCTACAATAAAACTAAGATTAATATAAATATATCAAAAAATCATTTATTTTGAAATATAAAAAACTTTCCAAAACATCATTTATTTTGGAACGATAGAATATTAATTACTAAGAACTCTGTGAACAATTTACTAGATTGTTTAATTATATAGCGACTTGCCCATTCAAAGATTCATTTCATACCTACATAACAATGCAACGTAAGCAGAGCGTGAAACACGTGCTTGCATTATTCACATCAAAGCAATACACAAGCAAACGAGACGATGCCATTTGGTACATGTTTTTGATGGCATCTTGTTTCTGTCCACACTTTTACCGGTAAAGACTGACCAAAGGTACACTTGTTTTGCTATTGCTTCATTTTACCAACTTTTTACTTTTTCCGACGCATTTTAATCTGCTGAGGAAGGAATGAGAGATTCACGAGGACTCTGAAGTTAACTCTCTTTGCTTAGACGGTTCTCATCAACAAGTGAAATTTTGAAATAGAAACAAAGCTGATGATTAGGGGAACAAACTCGAGAAGGTACTAAGCAAGCAAAACCGATAAATCCCAAGACCATAACAATGGTTTCCAAGCAACTGTCAATGACCATCATATGTAGCAAAGTAAGCATTAACACACAAAAAAAGTTACTAGCATCCAAAAAACATCCAAAACCAAGAAGAAAAGAAACCATAAATATGCCAAAGTTTATGAAATGTTTGATTCTTTTTTCATGTGGGGTCTCTTCTCTTTTTGGTTTTATGCCTTACCTTTTACTCTCTCTTTTTTGATCCCCCTTCATTTTTGTTTTTTCCTGACTCCGAGCAGGACAAAATAATATATTTCATGTCCAACACTAACCAACAGCTCCAAACATGATGGTTCAACGGTTTGCACCATTTGAGCCATTGAGGTTGTTCACTGGATTAACAACAGAAAACTGCTGCTGACCATCTGAAGCAGCTTTGTTTTCTGCTCCCGCAGGTTGCAACTGGCTGCTTGGACCACCAATTGGATCCGGCGAGCTCTGACCAATCGACAAGTTTCCAACTCCGCTTGCTACTGCATCAACAAACTGAAGGCTCGCATCTTCAGGAAGCAACCAATGTTGCCAATTATAGCGCTTCCTTATTCTGTCACCCTAACAAGCCGCAACAAAAGCATTTGCAATCAAATAAAAGCAAATAATTTCAAAACAAACAAGGAAACCAAATATCAATGCCATACAATATACATGCCTTGAGAGTTGAGACGAACAATAATTCTATATTTTCAGCTTCAAACAGTTAAAATGCATGTTATTATAAGCTTTTTCTCTCATAATGAACAAAAGCCCTAATGAAAATGTTTTAGTCACTACCATTCTACTTTGCAAGAAAGACAATGTAATTCAAAAATTTACACACTAAAGGACATATATAGACAATAGGTACCTGCACTTCAACAAATGGTGAACCTTGTAGAGCCTCCACTATTTGCTGTATACTATCTGTAAGTTCTGCAACCTGAATAAGGAGAAAAAAGAGGCAACACAGATAGCTACACTTCATAGAGAATAACACAAAAACCCTGGACATATGGTACTCAGCAACAAAGTGTTATAGTAACTAGACTAAGAGAAGGAAGAACGAAAGCAGTGAACATTGGTGAGAATGAGATAGAGTCATGTGAGCAGCGAATTAGTCATGCCTTTTCAAGTTTAACAGTACAAAAACACATTTATACGGGAGCAAAAGCATTCATGATCGAATTTCTAAATGTGGGACATAGTTCATCAACTGGTAATACGAATCACCTGTCTTAAAGATCAGATTCCATTTGCTGAGAGTATGTACATGCATGGAACAGCTTTATATAAAACCGCACAAAATGTATGTAAGGTGTTACTAGACTGAATACAAGTTCACCCTAATCCTCAGTTTTGAGCCTAAGAAAAGTTCTGGTGAATTTACAGACTCTAGTAATTGAACTTTGAAATGAAACAACATGCAGTGGTTAGATATCATTATCAGAGCTAGGTGAATCAGGCCAACATGCATGACGGCACATCCAGTAAGTAATTTACCTTTTTGAAACCAGCAATCACATGTAGCGGAACAAAACCCTGATCATCCATGTGCCCACGAAGATACGTGTCTCTAATCAAATTCTCTTCACTGTAACAAAAAAAAGTAACATGGCATCTAAATTACTCCTTCCCAGAAGAGAAATGAGACGAATAAGAGAGATTCAATACAAAAGGAACTACCTAAAATAATAATGTACTTGCTTCTGTAGTTTAACGTTTAGAGGAGGATCTTGGACTTGGTAAAAGACTGGACCAGGCGAGAGAGGGCCGATGAAAGGCATACGGGGATAATATGGAGATGCCAATTCTGAAACGAAGACGCATTAGAAAAAACAATAAACAAAAATTCAAAGACGTGATCTTTCAATGTGTCTCACCAGAAGGGAAAGGCACAGGCCCGCCAAAAGGCTGAATAGGCTGAGCTGCCATAAACTGAGGAGGAATTGACTGAATATGTGGAGGTTGATGTCTTACAAATGCTGGGGCACCTCTTTGTGAATGTGCTCTCCCATTAAAGCTTCTGCTGAAATTCCAGTTTTGATTCCCGTGCTCCTGGTTGCGCCTGCCACCATGACTCTGGTGGTGGTGGTGATGGTTACCATTCTGGTTCCTGTGAGAGTCTCGTGGTGAAAAGCTGTCACTACCACCACCGTGGGTTTGCGATGCAGAGCCATTCCTCTGGTTTTGACCTCTAGGAGAAGGGTTGTGCGAAGGCGTTTCGACAAGTGGACCTTGCGGCGATGGTTGAGAATTAGAACCATTAGCAGCGGATCCAGAAGCGCTGTTATTCCGTTTAAATGATCTCTGGCGCGAGGTGTTTGGTGTTGGGTTAGGGTTTGCACGACCACCTTGCTTTGGTGCAGGAACAGAAGCATTTGCATTTCCCTAAACCAAAAGACACACAAGCATTCTCATTGTTAAATCAGGATAACAAGAACCATCCACATGAATAAGTGAAGGCATACATTAAAAAAAAAAAAGAAAGAAAGAATTTTGACATTACAAATCCAAAAGAAAAGATTTTTAACAGAAGAAACATCTAAAGAGTTTCATATCCGTTGATGGTACAGAACTCAGTGGATTAAAACTGCATTTGCAATCCAATAGGAAGATATTAAAACACACACATATGCAGATGCTGATGATACATTGCAGTAAAAATCCAACAGCAGCGAAGATTAAGAAACAATCAAAAGCTATAAAAGTTGATAGCAACCACACAACAAAGAAGCTTCATCAATCTCTAGTCATTTTCGCAACAAACGGATAAAAAAAAAGATAAATACTTTCATCAATCACACGAAGCCAGAGTCATGAGAATCAATCAAACCTGAGAAACGGTAACCACCACCGATGAGGAAGAAGGTACATCGCCGAGACTCTTTAACGAATCGGAGGAAGATTTGCTGGAGGGAGCTTTGGTAGTCTCCGAAAGAGCAGGCCACGACGAAGCTCCCATGACAGGTCCAGCCTCAGAAGAAGCACCATTAGATGGCCTTTTCCAAACAGGCTTCTTCCCTGCATTTCCCTGAGCACCACCAGACTCCTCCGATCTATCGTCTCCGGCAACCGGAGCAGGTGGAGGAGCAACGGACGCAGAAGGAATCGGATCTCTGCGTTGAGGAGAGGAAGGAGCGGCGGAGGAGGAGATCGTCCGCGGCTCTGATTCGCCGCGGACGATCTGACTCCACGGAGAGGGACGGCGTGATTGCGCGGGGCTGCCGCGATTCTCGCTCGTAGAAGAAGCGGCGGAGGCCATCATCAACGGGGCAAAAATTAGGGTTTGGTAATGAGCTCCGATCGATAGTAAAATATCTAAACAACCCTGGAGAAGAAGAGAGTTAGCTTGTGAAATAATAATCCGACGAAGCCTCCGTGTGATTCAGAGAGTTTAGCGTTATGATTTGAGTTAAATGCGCGACGAAAATGGAAACTGGGCGATTTTTTTTCCAAAAAACAAAAATTTAATTTCCACAGAAGGAGAAGACGATGAAGAAGAGCAAGTCTAGTCTCTCTCTTTAGTTTTTTGTTTTCTTCCGTTTTTATTCTTTTTTTTATATATATTTCCATTTTTATTACATTTTCTTCTTTTCCGTTTTGATTTTTGTTTGCTTACCGGTTGTCGTGGAAGTAGTAAGTTACTAACTTACCCTTTGTCTTAGCACAGTAGAAAAAAACACATTTTTATTACATTTTCTTCTTTTTTGTTTGCTTACCCGTCGCCGTGGAAGTTACTAACTTACCCTTTGTTTATTAACACAGTAGAAAAACACATTGTCTTACTCTGAATCTTATTGGCTGATGAGCCTCTGGGAGGATTAGTAAGTTGACAATCATCAAACGTGTCACTAAATGATTGGTCAAAACGGTTTGTAGTGTGAAAAAACGAAACTAAAAATAAAACTTTTGACCTTTTTATAATTTTTTCAAAAAATTAGTTCAGAAGATGTGGTTCTAATTCTTACTGTTCTGTGTTCAAAAAAAAAAAAAAAATTCTTACTGTTCTAACGTTAATCTTGACGATTATATTTTCAAAGTTTTAAATTTATTACTTTTATGATGGAGATTTGTTGTACCTACCATTTATAAATGTTACTAACTATAATCTTAGACAGTTTTGGCAGTGAATATATCATGGACCATGGTTATTGACTTTTGGGAGAAAACATCCATGGTTATTGATAATTGTTAGTTATTAGTTTAAGAAAAAGACTTCTTATTGTTTCAAATATAAGTAACTTGACTACTATTAAATCATCCCCTGTATATTAATTGAGAAGCATTTGAAAAATTAGAACTTTAATTTTGTATTAATTAAAAAAAACCCTAAATTCTAGGTGGCACTCTAAATGCCTTCTAAATTCCATTTTAAAAAATTCTAAAGCATCTAATATAAAGTATAGTTTAATCTAATGGTGTCACATTATTTCATAATTATATAACACTGGAGAACATTATATTAACCTAAAATATAGGAAGTGTGTATTCTTTCCTTAAATAAAAGCTACAAAATTACCTAATATGATTTATATATATATGGCAATTAATGATTATGAATAATAAAGATTTGATAACAATTTTTGCATCATTTTTCATTTTTGTTTAAATTTATATTATTAAAAAAAATTAAACAATCACATTAACCATATAATAAAAAATTATATTTTTTCTTATATGTTATATTTTGAATTTTTTAAAATGACTTTAAATTACAAAAATGAGGAAACCTTATATGTTATATATATATTTTTTAAACGACTTTAAAATACAAAAATGAGGACACCTTATATGTTATATTTTTCTTATATGTTA
>NC_027748.1:1793100-1836938 GCF_000695525.1 Brassica oleracea var. oleracea
ATATAATAAAAAAATTAGATTTTTTCTTATATGTTATATTTTGAATTTTTTAAAACAACTTTAAATTAAAAAAATTTAAGTTTTCCTTAAGTATACGACTAAAAACATTAAAATGACATCTATCAATTCGATGGTTGATTTGAAAGCTTTCAAAATCATATGGAAGATAAAAGTCAAAATAATTCAAGTGTGAAAACAATACTGTTCACTTTTTTCAAGAATGTGTTCGATGGAAAAAATAAAGTTTTTATGTGATAATTTGTTTAATGTTCAATCCGATCAACCCATGATGTATTAATTATAGTTTTGTTCCATTATTTTTAATAAAAATTGATCTGATCAATCGGAAAGAAATTATATAATAACAACAAAAATATTTTATCTATATAAATAAAATGATCAAATATATAAAATAAACTATCGATAATATATACAAATAAACTCATCCTGCGCAAGGCGCATTTCTTATCCTAGTTGATTATTACTAGCCTAGTAATGTTGTCATCTTGGTTTAAAATGTATATTGGTTGCTGACCAAAATAATGTCAATATTACACCAAATTGAACATTTCTTAAAAACAGTATACAAAACATTCTGTGAAATACAAATATCTGTAATGTGAATCTTCTCCCTTATCTGTACAGACATGGTCATGGACTCGTGTTGGTGCAATCATGTTTACGCCTTGGATATGTGTTATCTGACAATAATGTTCTAATAGAGTTGAATAAGAGTGATATGTGTAAGAAACTGTCAAAGCTAGAGTCGAAAGAGTGGTAGGAGTGGAAGGAAGAACATATATTTCCTGAAGAGGCTGATCTCTATAATCTCATTATGATACAAACAAAATGTGTGTTTTTTGGATTGGACTTTTAAGAAGATTACTACTACAAACTAAACTCTATAAAAGTGGAAATAATATGAACAAAAATCTGAAGAAAGACCATAGCGTTACTGTTTTAAATCTTTGGTTGGTGGAAGATGAGCTACTTTCGGAGTTGGTTTGGTTTGTTCTGTGTAGCTCCTCTGAGGAGTTGTTATTATGAGTCCTTATCCCGGCTGCCATTGCCGGAGCCACCGCCTCTGTTTTGTTTGCTCCGGTAAGAGTTGTCTTTGTCTCTTCAATATCATAGCCTGCGTCAAGAGATAAGTCAGTACACACAAATAAGTGTTTCTAGCAAAAACATTAGAGGAAGAAAGAAACTTACAGTCAAACTTTTTCCAAGCTAATACGAGCTTCTCTCTGTCGAATACTACACGATACCCCGTCATGTAGTTTTCTGTTTCATTAAAGAGTACACAACGTGAGTTCATTATCTAAAGGATATTTCATGATCCATGAAAAAGAAAAGCTGATCTTACGTCCGATTATGTTGAGTTCAGAGCTTTTGACAATGGCCAGGCAATATACAAGCTCACCCTGTGAAAAATGCAAATTTTCTGTTGAGAAGGAGAGTGAACGATAGAGAAAGAAGTATAGAAGAGAGAGAGAGAGAGAGAGACTAATGAATGACCTCGGTAGAGATGACTATTATAGGATCGTTGATGGTGAAGTGGCTGTTTCCTTTCATTGTGAGGCTTAAACTCGGTATCAAACTCGCATTCGCATCAGAGCTGATAACACAGTTTACAAGATTAGATATGAGTGGAGGAGACAAAGACGCATTGAATGTTGTGGATAGATACAAACTCATACCTCATGTCATAGCAATAGTTGAAGGGAATCCTCGGATCAGGTGAATGGCGCTTATCTTGAGCCTGAGAATGGAACTGAAGAAAACAATGTGATTCATAGACTCTTATGAGAAATATTATTGGCGTTTAGATGCTTACACTCTCTGAGACTGATGTATACATGGGATCCACCAAATAAGTAAATGAAGTGCCAGTGTCAAACAGAGCTGTAAACTCATCATCTATGAGAGTTGTCCCCACACGTACTCTAGTCACCGTGATGTTGTAGTTCGGACTGCAACAAATGAAATTAAAAATGTGCATTCTTGGCAAAATCTGATAAAAGTAGTGAATGAGACCACCACTTACTGAGAAGGGTTGAGATTAAAGGGCGTCTCTTCCTGATCAGAACTACCTTTATCCCCAAAACTAATCCTCCCAACTCCATCATGTCCAAAACACATTGAGAAAGAATCAGCAACCAGACCTTCCCTCGCCAACACACTCGGAACCGATATCTTCTCCATACCAAGACCGAATAAACCATTCGGCGCCGCAATGTCAAGAAAAGAACCGCTCTGAACCTGTCCACATCTGCACACACATCCCACATTTTTCTTCAGTAAAACTGAAAACACACACACAAGAAGAGAGAGATGCTGCTACTAACCCGAATGTGACGTAAGCCTCGACACGCTCAGGGCTCTTATCCTCCGTAGTCAAGTGCATAACATCTTCCATGAGAACACCGGAGGTGGAAGTCTGAGCGGAGACGTAAGAGACCATGTAAGGGCAAGTGCTGAACGTTCCAAGGCACTGGTTACGCTGCGCGCATAGGCTGTTGTTGCAGGTGACTTTCTTGTTTGTTTTCGAGAGTTTAGGGTTGTAAATGCTCAGCTCAAACTCCTATTAAACCCACACACACACATAGAATCAATCAAAGTGGGTAAAAGACACGTAAGCAGCAGAGTAAAGTTAAAGCGTTGAATTAAAAAAAAAAACGTTTACAGAAGAGTAAGCAGGTCCTTCGGTAGGTGCGCATTTGCCGCAATCGCAAGGCACCCAGAAGAGGTCGCTCCCTGTGTCGAGCGCCACCATGAATCTCATCCCCGGAGTTCCCAATTTCACCGTCGTGTAATGCAAACTTAACATCAAAACATGCAAACAGGTGAAAAAAAGGATCAGACTTTATACTGAAAACAGAGCATCTGAGAACAGAATCGAACTTACAATCAGAAAGGATCAAACTTTATCACTGAAAAAAACAGAGAATCTCTTGAACTTACAATCCGAGGGAGCTGATGCGAGAAGTGGAGTTTCCGTCGGAGAAAGTGAGAGCGGACGACTCGGATTCCTCGGAATCGGAGAGGCGGCGGCGGCCGCGGATGAGGCGGTCGCGGAGGACGAGGGCGTTGTAGTACTCGAAGGTTCCTTTAGGGGGGAAAGTGCTACCGAATCGTCCGGTTAAATCGGACCAGCGCTTGACTTCGTCGGAGAATCGGTGGTGCATCTCGAAGGTGAAGATTCGAGCTTTGGAGCAGCTCGGGGAGGTTAGTAGCAGCGTCAGAACCGGGATCAAGAAGAGAGTGGTCTTGAAGAAAAACGCCGACATTGTGAATCGATTCTCGTTTTCTTCTAGTATTGTGCTATTTTCTCGGGAAAAATCATGACATTGGTAAAATCAAGGAGTAAATTGAAAATCGAAGTTAGGTATTTTGAGGAATGAGGAAAAAAGATGTAGACTTTGCGAGGAAGAGAAACAGAGAGAGAGAGAGAGAGAGAGAGAGAGAGAGAGAGAGAGAGATCTATTTTGTTATTCGTCTTCTTCGTTAGGTGAGTGAGTAACAGTCCATGTGTTGGAAGAAAAGTGGGTCCCGCCTGCTAATTTCTGTTTTTATTCTGACTTCTTAATCCCATGAATGATTATTAATTAATGCTTAAAGTGATGATGGTGGATCCAGTTGATTTATTTGCTGTAACCAAAAACAAATGTAATACTCTCCGTAAATCATGGTTCTAAAAAATCGGTTTAAATGATAATTTTCTTAAAATCTGATTTAAACTGATTTAAAATCGATTTTAACCGGATTAAATCAATTCAATTCTGTTAAATTAAGTAATAATGTTAATATAAATCTATGTTGCATGGAAACTCGGTTGAATGTACGTTTCACGTTTCGGAATCGTAATTTCTCGGAAACTCGAATAAACGCATTGGAAACTTGTTTCTTAAAAATCTCAGTTTGGAAACTTAGTGGAAACTTACGTTTCTGTTTTGGAAACTTGCGTTTCTGTTATGAAAACGCTAGAACTTTCCAATTGGTTATGATTTGTATTTTAGTTAAACTATTTAATAGGCGCTTACGCTTTACTAAGAAGTGCGAAAGGGTTTTTCTTGCTTGTTTAGTAAAGTCACGCTTCTTTATTTAGAACTGAGTAGGTGATTGCTGGGGGCAGGGCACTCTTCATTCTTTTTAAGTATTGAGTTTTTGTTATTTTGAATTTCTTATATGATTTTGATGTACAATGATGATTTTTTCCGTATGATTAAATAGAATGACTATTTGTTTATTTGTATTCTAAGATATACTAAACATAATAAAAATGAATGCAATTATTAATCAGTTACATATATATTTATAGATGTTTCTAAAATGTTTCCAAAGCAAAAAAAAAAACTCAAAAGCATGATCCACGTTTTGAAACGTTTCGTTTCCAAGTATTCGCTTCCGTTTCTATGCGACCTAGGTATAAATCCATAAATTTATTTAATTTCTCTTGTTTTGTATATTTAATTTATAAAAATAGTTTAATAAATAAATCTAAAAATTAAAATATCTTATATAAATGTAAAATAGATATAAAATACATTAATAATTGGTTAACGTCTAGGCTCCGTATAAACTCTGTATTATCTGCCTAATCGATAATCCTGTATAGAATGCTTATTTATTGTCTAGTGATTTCTTCAACATTGGGATAGATTATACAAACTTACAGGGGGAACTTGGAACTTTGGAAAATCTAACATTATAATGAGGCAATTTCAAGCCTCTTCGGTGTGCCATGTCAGCAGGTTTGTGGACCCGCGTTTATTTTTTTAAAACCCTATAGTCTTGGTAAAATGGCTATGAACAACAAAATACACTTTAACAAAGTGGTCTAAGGTTTCTAATTAAGTTCGCCAGTTTGTGGGTTCAAGCCACGCAACCGCCATATTATATGGGTCTCACTCAAAATAAATTATTTTTTCATTTTTTCGATATAATGTCATATGATAATGATAAATGGACTTCTTCAAAAAATAAAAAAGGTTCGATATTATGTTATGATAAATGGGTTTTGACTCTTGAGTTTCCAAGAAAGTAAGAAACAGCTTTTCTTCGTCAATTTCTCCATTTCCCCATCTTAAATCAATTCATTATTAATGGTCTTGATTCGTAACACCTCCTTAAATCCTCCTTATACATACTTCATCTTAAACAAAGAATCCCTTCATCTTTAAAACTCTCAACAATTCCTCTACTGGTTACAGCTTAAGGGAGAATACAGAGTAACGAAAGTTGGTAACATCAGCAGATTGTTCAATTTCGACTTATCGTGCATTTCAGCGTGAGTGAGTTGAACTAGAAAAAAGGAGATCCGATGTCGTTAGAAGCACAAAAACAGTTGCTTCATTATGCCGTGAGAATAAAATGATGAAAATATATAAGAAGCAATGGTAAGATCTTTTTAAAACTTGAATATTTCAAATTGAAGGCATATTGAGTGATATCAGCTGCGCAGTTTCTTTTTTTTTTGTCGTAGGCTTTTTAAACCGTTAGAATATATGCAGATCTTCTAGGTATCAAACTCACAAAAGAACATTAAATCTCACCATCACAAACATATGAGATCCATGCGTCGGCAGATTAAAAGTGAAAGAAACGAAAAAGAATAATGGAGATTTGGGAAGAATCTTCATGCTCTCTGTTAGGCTAGATTGACGGTGAACTCGAGCTGATGGCATGACGGCGAGATTGCGAAGATGGTGTGACGTTGAGCTTGAGCACATGTGAGATGATGGCGTGAAGTCGACCTTGAGCTCCGCCTTGGATTCATCTCCGGGGAGCCTCCAGAGCTTCGTCACCAGCGAATCTTCGTATTCTTCAACTCCATTATCATCTTCTTATGTTTTATGTCGATCAAAATTCTTGAACATGAAAGCACTAATAACACAAATACTCGATAACATCATCTAAAATAATATATAGAAATATCAAAAGTATATGAATTCCTAATCATTTTTATATCAATTCAATTATGCTGGGAGATTTACAAATTTCAATCCTGACCATTTTTGGTTAAAACCCGAACAAAAAATATTCACAAAACAAACATCAAAATCCCATCTAAGCATCATCATTGTCTCCGGCTCCGCGCTTGGGCGGAACTACGAAACTAGTAGATTATAAGTCCAGCTTAGGTTCTGGTGTAACTAGGTTTGTAACCGTGTAAGTTTCCCAGTCGAAGTTGGGTTGAGAATAAGCTTTGTAATCCACTCAGAATCGGTCCTGGCCAAGTTGGGTTAAAATTTGTTGGGCCGGCCTATTAAACTGCTCCGTCGACACTGTCCAAGTTGGGTTAAAATGTGTCAAGCATGCAATTTTAGTTAGGTTAAATGAAAGTGAAACGAGTTTGATCAATGTGGGTTATCTTGATATATGTTTAACCCATTTATCAAACTATTTTGCTGGATAAGGACAGCTTGTCCATAATTACCAATCCTCTAATCAGTTGCAGAGATACGTTTTCATTTTTGCTTCTAAAAGTTTTTAAAATATCTATATACTGTTAAAATAGAAGTCATTACTTAATTCATATGTGATTTTTTAATTTGGACCCCTCTTAGAAAGTTGTTTAAATTATTTTTTCAACTATTAAATTATTTTTTCAACTATTCAAATATTTCAGCTATTTATTTGGACCATTCAAATATTTCAACTATTTATATAAAAATTAATTTAAAGATGAGGAGGAGGAGGAGATGACTTCCCCATAACTATTTGTTTTACATGATTAATTATAATATTTATCATATTACATAACTATTTGTTTTCCATCGGGTCCCTCTATTGTTTAATAATTAAGTTAAAGATGAGGAGGAGGAGGAGATGACTTCCCCATCGAGAAGCCTCGCCAAATAAAAAAACCGAAAAAGCGCGTGCGTCGGTGACTTGTAACTCTCAATCTCTTCTTCGAAAACAATCATTCATCATCATCAGAGCCATGTCTTACGATTACCTCTTCAAGTACATAATCATCGGCGACACAGGTGAGCCAGCCTCCACCACCGATCATACTAGATCGATTTGGTTGCTAATTTTACATGTGGTTTTTTCGGTTTCAGGTGTGGGGAAATCGTGCTTGCTTCTGCAGTTTACTGACAAGAGGTTCCAGCCAGTCCACGATCTCACCATTGGTGTCGAGTTCGGTGCTCGTATGGTCACCGTCGATGGTCGTCCCATCAAACTCCAAATCTGGGACACCGTACGATTCTATCTCTCTCTTTCGTTTCGTCTAGTTAGGTTATATTATTGATTGAGAGATGATTATTAATTGTCGTAATTAATAGGTTATATTATTGATTGAGAGATTATTTATAATTGGAAAGTTAATCACTAACACGACGGTTCTTTTCATTAAGGCTCTGACTGGTGACCTTTTCGGGAACACGAGGAACGAATAGAAAAGGAACGTATAGGAATAAAATGGCAGGAATGAAAAGGAATGCTTGTTCCTTATCAAATTTAACAAGGAATGTTTTTGTTCTATATTTCTCTACAAAAAAAGGAATGAAGAGGAACAAGAAGGAAAAACTATTCCTTGTGAATGGTGAATTTTTTTGGGAATGATAAGGAATTCAGTGTTCCCTTTCGTTCCTTGGTCACCATTCAAAGCCTAAGTGTATGTGTTTGTGTTGTGTATGTTTATGATTTAACGAAACGTGTGATGGTTGTAGGCTGGACAAGAGTCGTTTAGATCCATCACTAGGTCGTATTACAGAGGAGCTGCTGGAGCTTTACTTGTCTACGACATCACCAGGTTTACTACTCTTTTTAATCACGATATACTTTCTTCTCAAAGCCTGAATCTTTTGGAATTTATTGCTTCTATATTCCTGGCTAAAGGGTTAAAGCTTAGAATCTCAGGAGAATTGGTTGGATATAACTGTTTTAGGGAGTTACTTGTGATCTGAATGAAAGTTCTTGGCTATAATGGCAATGCTCTAGCAGTAGAATGTTAAGCAAAACAATTGGTTTTGGAATCTTTCTAAAAATAATATATTTCTCCTTTGTTTTGGATTTTTGAGAAGAGCATACGACGAAAAAGATGGATTTGGAGAGTTTAATCATTGGAGCTTTTCATTCTTTGATCTTTTTGTTCTCAAAAGTTTGTTCTTTTGGTTTTAGGAGAGAGACGTTTAACCATCTGGCGAGCTGGTTAGAGGATGCTAGGCAACATGCTAATCCTAACATGAGTATTATGCTGATTGGGAACAAATGCGATCTTGCTCACAAGAGAGCTGTTAGCAAAGAGGAAGGAGAACAGTTTGCCAAAGAACATGGGCTCTTGTTCTTAGAAGCATCTGCAAGAACTGCTCAGAACGTTGAGGAGGTAGTGATACTACCTTACAATTTATCTATCCGAATTCCGTTATTTAGCTGTCATAATAGAGAGCTATGGAGAATATGCCTTCCGTTTACTGAATTTAACATGTACTATGTGTATATCTACAGGCCTTCATAAAGACTGCAGGAAAGATCCTCCAGAATATTCAGGACGGTGTCTTTGATGTATCCAACGAGGTAACCGTAACATCTTCTAGTGTTGTAATCTTGTGAGTGTTACAATGAGTTGCAATCTCTTTTGGATTTTGCAGTCATCGGGCATTAAGGTTGGTTACGGGCGTCCTCAAGGCGCAGCTGGAGGAAGAGACGGTGCGATCGCACAGGGAGGTGGCTGTTGTGGTTAAAGAGACCTCGAGATGTATCTCATGTAATTTGGTGATTCAGAAACTACTTTGCTTTTATTAATCTCTGCAAATGGATACACCAGATTGTATAGTTTTTTTTTTCTCGTATCTTCCTTGCCAAAATACCAAACTGGTGCATTTGAGATCGTACAGCCTGATCTTTATAAACCAAACAGGCGTTTGCATCTTTTAAATCAATTTCTTACTTTGTACGTAAAGACAAAGATCTCCAAGGTTGAAGAGCAATTTGAAATCAGATTAACATCTGAAGAATCCTATAGTTAAAGTTTCTTCTTATGAAAAGTCTCCTTATTCATCTAAAAGACTGATTGAAAGGCATACCGGGAAGGTTTACAGAGGTCATAATAATCAAATAAAGGCAGAAAACGAAGAAACTGTCCTCTTGGTCCCTGTGCTTTAACGTCGATTAAGAAATGTCCCTTGCTGACGCTTCAGGGTGTTGAATGTACGCGTTACTAGCATCAATCTCGGATCATCCTCTGGTATTTCACGTTCCTGTACCACAAAAAAAACCCACATCAATAACTAATCCTCTCCTTCGAAGATTGAGAGAAAAAGGGTTCTTAATTTTATTACTTTCAGTCCCTTGTAGTAAGCTTCAACAGAAGCTAGTGTCTGTGGAATATTCCGAGCTTGCATAAGATCCCAGGTCATGTTGGCAACCGTGTACCCTCCGGTCTGCCGTAAAAAAAAAGAACAGAGTTTTTGACTATCACTAAGCGAAACTCTTTACAGCAATTTTTTGTTTGTTTCCAAAGGGTCTTACCGTTTCACCAGCAGCTTTGAGTAGCAGATTACTTCCAGTTCTTGCATCTAAGAAGAAATTTCGATCGTTCATGCTGACCTGCATTTATGACTTTGTCGTCAGTTCTACAGGCAAAGGATCTATCATTGGCCAGTGGCCATATACTCAGAGCGAATTTATCGCATGGATTCGTCTTTCAGTACAGCCGAGACTATAAGCATTTACCAGAGTCTCTTGAGCAATCTTCATTCCTTCCTCGGTGTAATCTGTCATTGCTCCCTCTATAAGAGTCTGTAGAAGCGAGCAACAACAAATAAAATTTATATAGGTCACCCAAAGATATGCTGAACGCAAAACAGGACATAGAAGCGTAATATGGATCCATCTTCGTAATCATTTGTTGGGAATAAGATTATAAAAAGGATAAAATTATTTTATCAAAGTTGTCATTCCCGCACTAGAAAAGAAAAAGTTTCCTCTTCATTTAAAATTCGAAACACCAATGATGAGGTCAGATGATAGTTACCGTGTAGAGTTCCATGGCAGGGGTTTTGTCTGAGTTCATGTAATCTTGAAACCATTTAAGACCATTTTTAAAGTCTTTCGAGTGTAGGTAGCACCTGCGTAGAGTTTATGGTGTTAATATACAAGTAACAAAAAGTTAAATTGGTAACTAAACCTATGATAATGACAAATGCTTTAACATCTAAATGCATTCTACATAATCGCATATTAATATACTAGGCCAATTGATTTTGTGGGCATATATACTGGCACAGAAAAGTGAAGTCTAATACACTCAGTCAAAGAATCACACTGCATGCTCTGTTATTTGTACCTCATAATTTGTACCACGCAGTAAGTATCCGTATTCTTTCCGTCTTTCTTAAGCATCTCAAGAAGAGCTTCCGTTGCCTGCCATTGAGAGTTACTTGGTCAGATGCTTTTATTACTCCCACAACAGAACGTTCCCTCAAAAATCAAAATAAGGACATTTTGGAATAAACACAAATCATCTTACTTGTACATCCTTTATATCAGCGAGCGCACTGAATGCTACGTGGTACACGGTCAAATTCCTCTGCAGAAACCTGCTCCTGTGGGAATATTCAGCGGTCGGAACATTGTATAGCTCTTCTTCGCTGATGCTAAACATCATATCCTCTGCACTCTTCCTTGATGAATCAATTGATGACCAGCCTTTCGACTGCTCCACCAACTCGAGAATCTTTTGAGAAAAAAAGAGAGGATATGAGAAAACCTACTGAAAGAAAAAAAATTAAAATGAAAATATCAACAGGAAACCTTCACAGGTTACCTTGGTGGAAAGGTTTTCTGGTCTAGGCTCCTTGTTTAGATGTGCAGTTATGAGTCCTGCATAGCAGAACTGGTTCAAACCAACACCAGCAGCAGTCATATCTCGAACTATCGCATACCTAACCATTATTCCAAGTCAGATACGAAAGAAAGGTTAGATCACGCATAACTTACTTATAATAGAGAAAATAGGAATCGAATCGGTTTATTAGCAGTAACCTACACAAGATCTAAATGGCCAGAAACAGCGCAGGCATTGAGGAGGCAAACAAAAGTCTGTCCATTTGGCTTTACATCGTATCTCTTCATCTCGTCAAAGACCTTACAAAAAGAGACAAACCAAAAGGTTGGTATATGAATGAAAGATTAAGATATATATACGAAAGCAAAGGGGAAGATAAACATACTCGGATCGCCTCCTTTCCATTCTTGCATTTACCACAAGTGGAAATCAAGAAGTTGTACAAGTTCACCTACAAGAAGAAACGCTCAGTCAACAATGAACAAACTCACTCTATAAAGCCTAAACAGTTGGACAAGGAATCACTCAATCTGCTGATACTAGACTCTCAAGAACTGACACAATCCAACCAGGAAGATCAGAGGACATACATCAGGAGCAATCCCCATGGACTTCATCTCTTCACGGAAAAAGAAAGCATCACTTAAACGAGCACCCTTCATCACTCCCACAACAAACGAATGGAATATATCAGCTGTAGGCTGCACACCATCTATCTTCATATCATCATACACATCCCTCAACAGATAGTGCCTACACAAACACAACATGTACACACACGCAAGGATCAATCAAGCAACTCAAGAATCCATCAAATACAAAAATGAAACGCAAGCTAGCCAAATAATAACCTGCGCTGAGCTGTGACGGAGTTGACAACCGAGTTGTACTCCGACAGATCGTTGGCGTAATTTCTCTTCGCGAGTTCCTCCGGCGATGAAGAAGAAGCGAAGAAACGCCGACTAACCAGAGCTCGAACCAGAGATCGATTCCTCCCTGTAAGCAATACGTAAATACATTCGATCGAACGCACACGAAAAAAGTAGCGACGAAGAAGGATCGAGCAATCGACAAATGAAAATGTGATCTATCTGGTTTAGCCACAAGGATCTATCGGTAATGTACAGGGAAGCGTACCAGCGATGGATTGAATGAGGAACTTCATAGCTCAGGAGATTTTCCGGCGAAGCTCAGTGAATCTGAGGCGACGAGATGGAGGAGAGTTGTATAATCGAGTTCCGCCGTCGGAGAAGAGGATATAATAGCAGCTCAGGGTTTAGGTGGTTAACAATAACTCGGGAAATAAATAAAATTATCGAACCGGGTATTAACCGGTTCTAGTTTAACGGATCGCGCTTTCTAAAGCATAAGATAGATTTTGATATTATCAACGCGGAGTTTATATGGGCCCTTAATGGACTAAGTTTGTGGACCAATTATCCAAAATTATGACGTGGCGGTTTATCAAACTGCGATTCCGCCACGTGAATGAAGAAAACGATATTTACAGTAGGGGGACCTCCCCAACTATAATTTTTTAATCTGTCGGAATATCACGTGAATACAACTAATTTGTGCAAATTATTGACCAAGAAAATAACTCTAACCAAAGCTCGTGGGAACTGATGAAACAACTTAGTTTTGATAAACGAATTTCAAACATTTATTTCATCAAGTCTTTGTACAAATGTTAGAAATAACTTTGTTGTGATGACTTTTCCTTATAAAAACACTTTTCATTTTAAGACATAGATTTTTTGTAAAATGACTCGAGAGGTGCTAGTTTACTCCTCGTGATTTAAAAAGATGTGGTTCACATTTAAAAAATAATCAATTAACTTTATAAAAGTCCTAGGTATACAACGTTAAAAAGTCTTTAAATATAGAATTATTTACAGGAAATAGGAAACTTTTAACATCTGGTCCATATTTTCAAGTCCTAGAAGAGTTACAGGCTATTGTGGTTTTGGATCATTTGGATTTAAACCTTTTTACTAAAACTTCAAGAACCATGAGGAAGATGTAAGGGAAAAAAAAACAAGCATCATTAGAAGACAACATACTGATGCCTGATGGTGTAAGAAAATAAATATTAAACGGACTGATCAACATAAACCATATATCCAATTATGTTTACAAGTTATAGTTGGCAACGAAAGGCAGTCTCACGTAATGAGTGCGTTAGCTAAAACTGACATTGTAATTAATGACGTGTTTGGTGAGTAATAAACATGTTTGCTTAAATGCTAGAGCTAATTAACAAAGCAAATCAAGAAAAAAAAAATGATTTGGCAAGATATTATCTCCTGGAGGCCCACGAGCCAACAGATTCCACACATAGAATTCAATGTATTTCCTTCACGTCATAACTTAAAGAATATTGCGGAAAAAAAAATCAACCATATTCAAAAGTTTGGTGAGACCAACACACAATCTATTAAATGGATTTGGTTGAGTTTTTCTAGTTTTCAAAGCTCCAAAACTTCTTTTTTTCTTTGTACATATAGAGAGAGACTAACCACATGATCACGACCATACATATAACAAGAGAAAGGTCAAGGAGAGAGATGGAGACTGTGCAAATGGTAAGAAAGGGAGAGATTAGAGATCACGTCTACACATAGGACATGATCCGTGTCTGAGTAGCCAATTGTCTATGCAAGGCAAGTGAAACATGTGATGACATTGTGGCAAGCTTCTTACAGTCTCACCAAGTTGAAAATCCTGCAATATTCACACAATAAATTAGTACTCATTTTTTGGTTCCCACATAAAGAGATTAGGACCAAAAAAAATACCTGAAGACAGACAGAACAAGAGTCTTTGTTGCCAGAAGCATCCAAGTTGTTTTTGCCAGTGATTTTGATTTTGGGAATTTTATTAACCATGTCTCCTGTTAATCCTTTTGAGCCACCGGTGTCAAAGATACTAGAGAGCTCATCAAAAGTTGCATCCACAGCTCCCATCTGATCAACACATGAATAAGATCAAGAAGTCCAGAGAGATTCATCTCATTGTGTTAATGCAACCAATAATAGTACATATATCAAATGTACCTGACTTTGAACCGCGCTTAACATAGCTGGACCTATGCGTTCCCGTACGAGTCTACCACTTATAAGACTAACAATGACATCAATCTACAACCAAAACATTAACAAAGAATCATTTATCAATCTACACTACTAAAAAAAAACAGAGTGAAGGAGTTGTTTCAGAAAGGAACTCAGCTCTCACCAAGTAGAGGAGGCAACCGAAACGTGATTCATTAGATTTCCAGAGAACAAGAGATGACTCAAAGACTTCGATGGAGAAAACAGCTCCTGAGATGGCTCCAACCGCAGCTCCTCGGATGAAACCACTCTCTGTTTCTTGGCCTATCAAGGCTCCTGTGACTGCTCCAAGCAATGTTCCCACTGAGAAGAAGATCAAAAAGGAAACAACTTTATAAGCTTTACATAAACCCCAAGACTTTAACTGATCAAATCAATCCAAAAGGAATATACTTTTCACCACATAGAGACTAAAGACGGAAAGAACAAGTTTTGAAATGTGCATAGAAGACGAGAGGCAGACCTAGAGCGAAGAAGAAGGTCAGAATCGCCGAGAGAACTGTGCCAAGAACAGCAGAGACAAGGAAACGACACGCGTCTTTGATCCGTTCGACGAAGTTACCGAGAGAGGGACACGGGGAGAGAGGACAAAACCCAGATTGAGATCTAGAAGAAGATGCCATTCTGTGTTTCGTTTCAGAACCTTCCAAAGATTAAACCTATTGTATAGAAAGAGAAGGAAAGAAAGAAAGAAACAGAGCAGATGAGCTTATTCAAGAGAGATGAGAGAGTTTATTCAAGAAATAGAGAGAGGGAGATGGATGGGGTTGGTTATTGCTTAGCTCTTAAGAGAGAAGAAGATCCGATGACTGGCCTACTTGCAATTAAAGCTCTGCTCGAGAAATTTTACCTCAAAGTAGGTGAAGTAAATTCTAGGCTTTTCCCTGCCATGATCCAGTGTGTTTAAAATACACGACTTATATAAAAATCGCGCAAGCTCAGCTGAGCGGAAAAATAATAATAATATTTAACTTATAATTATATTCGGACATTACCTTTTTGTAATACTCTTACAAAACATATAATTAATCCCTCTGATTTGTTGTATAAATAGTTTTTAAAATATTTTTTTTGTTTGTTTTAAAATATAAGTAGTTAACATCTTAAATATAGATTTTGTATTTATTGATTATTACGTGACTAACTAAGTTGTGTAAGATTTTTATAATTAGTTAAATTTATATATTAAATGATTCTTTTTAAATGTATTTTTTTATATATTAATGCTTTTAGCTAAAATTAATATATATAGAGAGAGAGTACGTACTAATTAGTAGTTAGAAATTATACCTATGAGTTATGACCCAGTGAAATGTTTTTAAACCACTTGCTTAGTGTAATAGCAAAATTTAATTTATTATAGTTCGAATATAGTATGTATTATTAAATTACTTTATTTACTTACATAAAAATGAAAATCTTGTTGCTAAAACTAGATATATTATTTTTAGTCTTTTGCGTTTTATTTATTTTTTATGAATTTTTATACACATATTATCAATGTACTATAATAATTAACTAGATCTTGATCCGCGCAACCGCACAGATGTTTGATTTCAATTTTATAAACGTAGAAATCTTGTTTTACGTCATTAGTAGCAAATATCTTTAACATTAACCATATTTAAAATGTATATATATTTTTTCAAACACAATAGCGTAATATATTTGGAGTTGTTATGCTATGGAAAATCTAACTTGATTTCGTGTATTAAAATTGTTATAAACTAAAATATGAAAACAAAATGAGGATTTTATGGTATTTTAAGATAGTGATTTATTTCTATAGGATAATCAATATTTTTATGGAATATCCTATTGTTTCACGGGTATTTTTATATAAAGGGATAAAAAGTTTGGAGTTGTTGTGGAAAATATAAATTGATGTGTGTATCTCATTTTCTTAATTTAAAATATGAGATCAAAAAGTTTGAAGTTTTTATTTGGGTATATATATAAATCTTCTTGTGTACAAATAAGAATATGTTAAATATAGGTATGGACACATTTATCCGGAACCGAACCAAACCAAACTGAACCAAAAAGAGGTTTGCTTTGGATTTGGATCTTACCAATTAATCGAATGATCTTAAATTTCTATAACCAAAAAACCGGACCGAACCAAGAATCAAATAAGTACCCAAATTTCTATAATATAATTTACATACTTATAAATGTTAACTAAATTTATTTTTAAAATACTCATATAATTTAAGAATACTATTAATAAACCAAAATACATAAAAAAAAAATCAAATTTCCAGAAGAATTTTTATCTGATTTTTTTTTAATATAATTCCTTTATCTGAAAACTTAAAATTGTCTAAATTATCCAAAATTTATTTTTGAAAATACGAAAAAATCTGATATCTAATTCAAAAGTCTAATTTTTTGAATTTTTAACCCGGATTAACCATAAAAAACTGGAACTAAATGAGGTTCAAAATTATATCAGATATTAGCCGGTTCCTATCTTTTTTTGGTAAAATCCGGTTCTTATCTTTATTACCCAGACAGAATCAAAAACCAAAAAGACCGAACCAACTTTTCTAAATACTTGAACGGATCATAAGTCTTTAGAATTTTTTTTAGAAAACCGAAGAACCGAATTGGAATCGAAACTGAGAACCAAATGTCCACAGCTAGTTAAATCGCTCCCAAAGTTACATTGAACCGGTTTGTTCAGATGATGAACAAAGAGCTAATTATTTACATGGTTATACTTGTTTATAAACATATATAATTGTTTATACTTGGTTTACATGTTTATAGTTGTTTAATTATTTAAGAATGTGGTAAACCGTTCCCACTTTCACCGATTTGGTCAGACTATAATAAATAATTAATGAATTATTTAAATATTTAAATATAGTTTGGTGGCTAAGGCCTAAACGGGGAAAGAGATTTTATTTGGTATAATAGATAGGATTTTATTTGGTATAATAGATAGGATGTTTCTTGGTCGATGGATAGGCATTTCGCCAAGTGAAGAACAAATGTCTATCCATCGACACTATAGGAAACAACAGACTTGAAGCTCTTCTGCAGTTCTGGTTTGTTTCTCAAGGATAATATGCTTTAGGAAAGTTTATCTCTTTCAGTTTAGAACACAGATGTTACACATGATGTACAAAAGCTTTTTTTTGAATAAATTTAACATTATATTCAACAAAAAAAAATGATGATAATTAAGTGATATGTTTAAAATTAATGACATTCTAGTAATGGTTCATTTTAAAATGCATACATTCTAGTAAATGTTCATTTTAACAGAATAGATACTAGTAAATACTCCTCATGACATAATATTTATAAACACAATAAAGGTTTTTGACGTAATATTGGTTGCCTGATGATCTTGGGCACCTGGTGAGTGGTGACATAAAATACAAGATAGTATATATTATTATATTATTCTGGCAGTCATTTATTCTCGGATTAGGACAACAATTACTCGTTAGTTATAACTCACTTTCAATTACCACGCGGAAATAATGTTGATTAGGAAAAAGAAAAACTTATTTGATTTGCCTTTCCTTTTATAGGAAGTTCCGTTGATATGAACAATAGTTTATTGTTATACGAAACAAAAAATGGATCAGATAATATTTGTGCGTGCAAGCGATAAGTGTTGAGAATGATAGAAAACTAAGAGAAAATGATTTGTGTTTAATCGTGTTTGTATTCCATGATTGAGAGTCATACATATATACTTGTTACAGAGAGATATTCTATCAAAATACTCTAACACTTTAACTCTATCACATAATCATCGGGACTTATCCAGACCAGCTTCATCCTTATCTCTTGGTTGCGTACTCGAACCACTGAACCAGACCAAACCACCTTACCATTCTCAACACTCCCTCTCAAGTTGGAGCATGTAAGTTGCAAACGCCCAACTTGCTGAGTAGGTAATGAAACTGTACACTCCCCAACGCCTTGGTCATTATGTCTGCCAGTTGCTCTGTGGTGTGGACATGTCTCGTAACAATGAGTCGATCTTGGACTGCATCTCTGACGCTGTGGCAGTCAATCACTATGTGCTTCATTCTCTCGTGAAATACTGGGTTTGCGGCTATATGTAATGCCGCGTTACTATCACAGAACAGGTCCATGGGTGACTTGTGTACAACTCCCAAATCCGACAGTAACCGCTTCAACCATTTCAGTTCACGCAGTGCAGCAGCCATTGCCCTGTACTCAGCCTCCGCCGATGAGTGCGACACAGTGTTCTGTTTCTTCGTTTTCCATGACACAGGTGAGTCGCCTAGTAAGACAATGTAGGAGGACAATGATCGGTGGCTTACTGGATATGACGCCCAATCTGCATCGCAGAACGCTCGAATATGCAGGTCACTGATTGCCTTCAGCATGATCCCCTGACTTGGAGATCCCTTCAGATATTTCAGCACTCGCACGACCGCGTCCCAGTGTGCTTCTCTTGGCTTCTGCATCACTTGAGAGAGTACGTGGACTGCGTAACTTAACTCAGGACGAGTTATCGTCAGGTACACGAGACGGCCTACATAGCGTCTGAACCTTGCTGGATCCTTGAAGAAAGGTCCATTGTCGGAGAGAAGCTTATGGTTATGCTCCATTGGCGTTGACACTGGCTTGCATCCTAGCAGCCCCGCCTCAGATACTATGTCAATTGCATATTTTCTCTGCGAAAGGAACATGCCTTATGGTCCTCTAGCTATCTTGATGCCCAAGAAGTACTTCAGCTTACCAAGGTCCTTCATCTTGAAGCATTTGCTCAGGTGAGCCTTGAACTTGGTCACCATGTCGAGGTCACTTCCCACAATGACGAGGTCATCAACGTATATCAAGACGCGCAGACTTTTGCCTTGTCTTATGTATGTAAACAAGGAGTAGTCTGAGTAACTTTGCTTGAACCCGGCTTGCTTGAGTGCAGTCGTCAGTTTGGCAAACCAACACCGAGGAGCCTGCTTCAGTCCATACAGCGATTTCCTTAGCCTGCAGACTTTATTGGGATCACTAGCTTCAAATCCAGGAGGCATCTTCATGTACACTTCTTCTTCCAGATCACAGTGTAGAAATGCGTTGTGCACGTCCATCTGGTGCACTTCCCAATTCCTTGCAACCGCCACCTCAAACAGCGTTCTCACAGTCGTGAGCTTGGCCACCGGCGCAAAGGTTTCCTCGTAATCTTCTCCTTCTATCTGTTTGTTACCGCACACGACCAGTCTCGACTTGCCTCTCTCAATTGTGCCATCGGGGTTGAATTTGTATTTGTATAGCCATCTGCAGCCCAACGCTTTCTTTCCTTTCGGCAAGTCGGTGACATCCCACGTTCTCTGCTCTTCCAATGCTGCCATTTCCGTTCCCATGGAGTTGTTCCAAAAAGGATCACGCACGGCCTCTTTGTAACTATGCGGTGGTGATGCTTCTGTGATTGCCGCCAGGAACGCCTGATGTTTCTCAGAGAAAACAACATCAGTAACATAAGCAGAGAGTGGGTATGAGGAAACCATACCTGGACGCGTTTCAGGGGGCTCTGACGGAGCTGGTGACGAACGGTTCTGGTGTTTATCAGGGTGACAATGCGCATTGTAGGTGACATAGTCGCGTAGTTTGACTGATGGTTTAGACACACGATGCCCTCTGCCTAAAGCTGGATCCGCAGCTTCACTCACTGATGTGGTCTCAGTTTCTGCTACCACGACTGCCTCTGTTTCTTTACCAGTTGTCTCCTCTGCTGCAGTCACGTGCGCTGGTTCTACGGCTAATGTGTTACCTCGCTCTGCACCTGCAGTAGCTGGAGGGATCACCATCGTCTCATCGTGATCGAGATCATCACTCCCCCTCAACTCGAGCACCGGTTCCAGGGTTTCAGTTCCTCTGACCAGTTCGACATCTGCATGGGCCGCATCAGTGTGATACGGGAAGACTGCTTCGTCAAATACAACATCTCGTGACGTGAAGAACTCGTGCTTGTCTAGGTCGTACAATTTCCAGCCTCTTTTGCCGAAGGGGGATCCCACAAACACGCATCTTCTGCCTCGAGCCTTGAACTTGTCCTTGTCTTGCTGCATGTTATGCGCAAAGCAAAGACATCAGAATGTCTTGATGTTGGCATAGGATGGAGCTTTTCCGAACAGACACTCGTATGGGGTTTTCCCTTGCAACAAGCTCGAGGGGGTTATGTTGATAACATGGGCAGCAGTAAGCACACTCTCACCCCAAAACTTGATCGGAAGGTTGGCCTGAAACATAATAGACCTGGAAACGTTTAAGATGTGACGATGTTTCCTCTCCACTCTTCCGTTCTGTTGTGGGGTTGCTACACACGAGGTTTGATGCAGAATTCCATTCTCCGCAAAGTATCTCGAGAGGCACATGAATTCTATGCTGTTGTCGCTTCGGACTGTCTTGACTAGCTTGCCGAACTGTCTATGTGCTAGACGACAGAAGTTAGGCAGAATCGTCTTTACCTCGGACTTCTCGAGGAGTAGGTGTATCCATACGGCTCGAGAGAAATCATCTACAATGGTGAGAAAGTAGACAGCACCACAAGATGATTTTGTTCGATAAGGACCCCATAAATCGACATGTATTAGTTCAAACGGAACAGATGCTTTATTAAAACTCTCGGAAAACACCCCGCGAGTCTGTTTTGACTTAAAACAAATTCCACAACCACCAAACTTATCAGTATTATCTAGAACACCAGAAACAAAAGGCAAAAATCCCAAAACACCAAATGAAGGATGTCCCAATCTACGATGCGAAAGAGTTTTGTCTTCTGCAGCCTTAACTCAGAGTCCTCGCGCCATTGTCACATCCCGATAAACATAGATACCATCCCGTTCTTTATCTGCTCCAATCAGGATCCTCGTAAAACGGTCCTGCAAAATGCATAAGGTATCAGTAAACACAGCCAGACATCCTGTTTGTCTGAGCAACTTAGCAACTGACATGAGTGTACAGTTCAAGTTCGGCACAAACAAAACATTTTCTAAGACAATCTTATCTGACAATTTCAACATTCCAGACTGAGTAGCCTGGACCTGGCTCCCGTCTGCGAAATGTACTGGACAGCCTACCATCTTACGTAAATCTGTAAGTAGACGTACATCCCCCGTCATGTGGTGAGATGCACCAGTGTCGAGAATCACTTCTCCAATTTGAATCTTACCATTCAACTTATCTGGAATTGGAGTCAGCTTCTGTTGCTCAAGGAGCGCAGCTAGCGAAGCCCACTGTTCGTTCGTCAAGCTTGGAACTCCTTGTCCTGCGGTGCCTGCAGCCTGCATTGCGTTGGACCTTGCCAGAGTTCGGCCACGCCCCCTGCCTCTGCCATGACCTCCGCGTTCTCCCGTTTGGTTTCTCTCGGTCCACCAGTCTGGAAAACCGATGATCTGCCAGCAATCTTTCTTGTCATGGCCTGTCCTCCCACAGTGAGAGCACACCATTCCTCCTCTGCTTCTTGCAACAGCCGCGATAGCTCCACCGTTAGGATGGTTCTCCGACTGTGATGACTCCGATTTAACCAGAAACCCTGCTGCCTCCTGTCTCGTTTCGACTCGAGATGTCTGGAGGCGTCTCTCCTCTCTCACTACTCTCTGGTACACAGAGTTTAGGTCCGGTAACGGCTCCAGCCCTATGATGTTTGTGCATACGTTTCCGAATCTTGCTTCATCTAGCCCCATCAAGAACATGTGCACTTTCTCTTCCTCGTAATCAGACGTTACCTTGTCTGATGCTCCACACGTGCAGGTGGGAAGAGGTTTGTAGTTGAGGAGCTCCTCCCACTTCAGAGACAAGCGCCCAAAGTACTCCATAACGCTCGCGCCTTCCTGCTTACACGCCGCGAGTTCAGTTTTGAGTTGATGAACCCGAACCGAGTTTCCAACAGAGAACCTCCTCTTCAAGTCTCCCCACATCTTCGAAGCATCAGCTGTGAACGTGACCGTCGAACGGATCGCAGGGGATATCGATGCTCTAATCCACCCCACGATCATTGAGTTGACCGTTCTCCACATTTCTGCCTCCGTTGGGTTCTCCTTTTCATCTGGCAACAACAAGGTACCATTGATGAATCCGAACTTGCGCTTGGCACGAAGCGCGTTCTCCAACTCCGACGCCCACTCGGCGTAGTTTTCACCGTTCAGCGACACCGGCGAGATTGACACTCCTGGATTGTCTGATGATGCAAGAAAATACGGTGAAGTCATACGCGACTCCACGCTACCACTGGCGACCACTGATACATCTGTTTTTGACATTTTGTTTTACGTTTCTTTCTCTCTCAGACGAGCCCAAATAGATCTTCAGAGTGGCTCTGATACCAAGAAAACTAAGAGAGAATGATTTGTGTTTAATCGTGTTTGTATTCCATGATTGAGAGTCATACATATATACTTGTTACAGAGAGATATTCTATCAAGATACTCTAACAGTTTAACTCTATCACATAATCATCGGGACTTATCCATACCAGCTTCATCCTTATCTCTTGGTTGCGTACTCGAACCACTGAACCAGACCAAACCACCTTACCATTCTCAACAATAAGCTAGCTAAATGACTGCAGATTAAATATGACTGTATATCGTACGTACGTATTTTACGTATAAAGTTATTTACATACGTGTACGCATTTTCAAGGAATTTAAATACTTTTCTCTTACCGTTTCTGTATTGCCATATATCTATTAGGTACGTGTATGTATCGTGGTCTACCAATCCATTTATATTCAGACATTTCGTAGGGTTTCATGCAAAACACCACGTTTATATTTTGATATGTTGTTTGCACTTGTACCTGAATGCTGAAAATCACCCGGATAGTCCACGGGAAGGGCCAACGTGCTGATATGTGTACTGACGGACAGTCCTCGTGGGCGAAAATCACCCACGGACAGTCCTCGTGGGCGAAAATCACCCACGTCGTGGCAAAATCAACCATGTCGTGGCGAAAATCAGAGAATGTAATCGGAGAAGGAGGTTATGGGATTGTGTATCGTGGGATTTTAAACGATGGAACCAAAGTCGCTGTCCAGGATACAAGGGTTTCCAAGACTCTAAGGATAAGGCTAAGCATGTGAAGTCAATACAGGAGCAAGACCAGGTTTAAATCGATCCAATGGCTGATCTCACATGTGTAAAGCATCTTTGCTTTTGCTAAAAGCATGATTAACCTGAAGTTTTTAGAGCGGGATTCTTAACTAAGAATCTGGGTTAATCATGGTCTAAACTATGTGAGAAGTCTCGAACTCCCTGGACGGTGGTGATGTCTGGCTCAAGATGCTTGAAGAAGCCAAATCCGACGTTGAGCAAGAACCCGTTGCATGCTTCACTTGAGCCGGCGATTCTAGATGCATACAGCTACTGTGAATCAGCTAAAGAGCTGTGGGATACGTTGAAGAAGGTGTATGGGAATACATCAAACCTGAGCCGTGTGTTTGAGGTGAAGCAGGCTATAAACAACTTCACCATGGCGTTTGATGCTTGATATTTGTGTTTCTGCATCACCTGCCATGTCTCTAAATCAAGTAGAGAGCTTCTACCTGTTTCTGTTCAGCATATAATTAGAGAACTCAGAATTATTTTTGAGTCCAAATACGTGTAGATGCAGATTTTTTCTTGTGTTTGTGTGTGTAAACGTAGATGTAGATTTTTTTAGAAGACTTTCGAAAATCCGTTGCTAACGAGATACTTTAATATTTTTTCACGTATACCATGCATGTTCTTAAAAAATCATCAATAATAAATTAATAACCGATCTGAGACAATGAATGTTGGTACACCATACATAAAATGTGGCATCGTTTTGATATATGAAATTTATTCTTGAACCTATTCAAAATTGTTGTATAACAATCTTGAATACCCAAATTTAGGTGACCATTTATTAAGTTACAAAAATATATAGCTCATATTTTATTGATTTTTTTTTTCTGTCAGGATATGGGCATAAATGATAAAATTGTCTTTATTCTTGACTAAAGAAGTTATACCAACCGACTCCAGTTTTCCAGTTTTTTTTTTTCAACACGTCCTATAAAATACATACTCCACCGTTTCCTATAGTTGACGAAAAATCGACGAAAAAATATCTTCCCCGATATCATTTTATTGCAAGCATTTTTTAATATTCTCATCACTGGTTCGGCAGCTGGTCCCATGAGTATTGCAGTGATTAAATTCAAATCTAAGCGTATGCATGATACATGGTTGCGTCGCGTGTCGTGTACATGTACATGTATTTTAATACTAATATTAGGTGATAATCCGCGTCCGTACGGAGCGAAGAAATTATTAAAGTATTATAACTTTTAATATGTAGACATAATAAAAGTTAAAGGCATAGTAAAAAAAATACATGTAAGAAAATACGGATTATAGCTAGAAATTTTAGTATGTCATTATAAATTTATATGCGATGGCCATTAAAATTAAATTGTATATTTGTTTGCATGCGGGTAAATTATAAATATAATATTAAATGAAACATAAGCAATAGTCTAATAAAATATAAAAGGAACAATTTATAAAAAACAAAAGAAAATTAAAAATATAGACAAAGTAACTGCTGTCAATAATGTCTTCAGAAGTCTTCGTTTGCAATCCTATTATGAGCAATAGCAAAGAGATGATCTAGAGAATTTAAAAATATTATTTAACAAAATAGGTGAATGCATGTATTACCTCAATCTTAAAGCATCAATTTCTGGAACACCAATGGGGTCGAAGACAATTTTGGAAATCTTATCAATGTTAGTAACCTTTTTAAGTCGGCCTTATTATGAAATATGAAAAATATTAGCAAAATATACATATAATATCAGCTCCTATTAATCTATTGTATATACAATAAATACAATAGATTACCTTGTCAACCAAGTAATCTATTAACAATCACATGTTAGATTCCGACCTTATCGTTTATGGTTAATATATATTGCTTGAAATTTATTAACAATCACATGGAAGATAAAGTTGATAATTGATGATAAAAAGATAGTAGTAAACTTAAAATAAATAGTTGTTATCAATAAAAGGCAGCAATTGCATACTGAAATAAAATATAACTCCAAGAATGATCACGAACATACCAACATAGAACTTTGGATGAGTTTATATACACATAGACAAGATGAGTTTATATACACATAGTCAAATATCATGAACATACCAACATAGAACTTTGGATGAGAAAGACCAAAAATGATCTAACGGAAGTTGGCTAGACAAATGTAGTTACAATCATTGATCAGTTCAATCTTGGAAACAACATATGATTCAGATAACTTTATATGTTATCGCAAGAGGGTGTCAAGGAAAAATTAAACAGAATCTTAGAACGTTGTTGTCTCATTAAAAGATCAAACTGTGAAACCAGTCATTTCTAACCGATGTATGAATTTTGTCTCCCTACAATATAATAACAAATGAAAGCATCAGATAATAAACACATAATTTGCTTATGATTTAAAGAATATACATCATAAAAAAACCTAATTTTTTCGTCTACGAAAACCATTCAATGGTTTCTCCAGTTGCAGCCTAGTACTGCTTCCAAAGTTTTATGACATTCACCATAATCTTCCACAAAGACTTTTTGGTTTCAAGTCAGAAATACAATTCATGCTTAATATATTTTGGCTAGTTTTGAAACGTGTAGTTTGTGATATTGTAGCTATATGGATGATATGGTATATATATATAGTAACTGATTGGGTTTTGACCCACGAGATTTGAAAAAATAAATAATTTTCGCCATAAAGCAATGTTGCAAATCCCTAATTGTTAGTAGATTTCCATACAAGTATATAAAGTAATATATGCATAGGGAAAAGATTAAGGAAGTCTACATTAAGAATGACATATTCCTTAAACTGAATCGAAAAAAAATAAATTTCCAAATTTAATGTCTGTCAACATTTATGTTAATTACGTAATCCAAAAGTCTTGTAATCAAAATTAAGGGATAACCCAGAAATTTTTAATACAGTTTCACCAATTTTTGAATGTATTTTACAATCACTCAAGATTGCTTATAATTTTTTTATATATGACACTTTGATTTTACAATATAATTTTTTTATATTTTCCAGTTTCAAATTAAATTTTACTCACATATATAACTGTCTCTAAATAAACCAAAATAAATGTCACAAACCAAATAATTATAGAAGAACATAATTATGAATCGTTTATACATTCAGACCCAAAAAAATGTCATGTATCATTCATAAATCGTAAAGAATATTCAAATTATAACAATATGAATCGAATATATAGTCAAAACCCTATCATTTGTGACTACAAATATCAGATAATCCTATTAATTTCGCATAACATTATAATCCTAGATTTCCAGACAATTGTAGAAAGTCTTACATGCAAGGAGGGAAAATAAAGGAAGTCCATAATAAAATGATATTTGACTTTAAACTTAATCAGAGATGAATGATATAAATTACCAAATTTAATGTCTGTTACCATTTAATATAATTTCAAAATCAAAAGTCTTGTTGCAAAATTTAAGGAATTGAAAAAAATTAATATGAAATTCCTTTTCAGATGTATTTTACAATCAAGCAAGATATTCAATAGATTTTTTATAGACAACATTTTGATTTTACAATATAAAAACGTTTATATTGATGCTATTAAAATAAATTCCCAAAATAAATTTCATGTATCCCATAATAATCCAAAAATATTAATCAAAATAAATGTCACATAAGGAAGTTTTATAGAAGAACGTAATTCTGAATCGTTTATATTTTCCAGTCCAAAAAAATGTCATGTTTTATTTATGAATTGTAAAAAACATGAATCTTATAAAACATGAATTGTATATATATAGTCAAAATCCCACCAATTTTTATTAAAAAAAAATTATGTATGATAGCTTCTATGAAATAATACATCATACACATCGAAGAATCCACTAATATTATACTAAAAATTTGTAAAATAATGAAGCATACACATCGCTCAATCCACTAATATTATGCTAAAAATACAGATAACTATATTTTGCCATTCATTTTGTGGCTATATATGTTTTGTTCGATAATTATTAAAATCCATTGAAGTGAGTAACTATACCTTGAAATGTTTCATGTTATATATGCAAGGCTTCTTCTCACTGATCAAAGAGAGATAATGTTGTAGGCATAACCATCGGTTACGTCTCGCTTTGACCAATAGAAGAACGAAATTTAGCTTACTTATGTTTTCATGCAATGGTTATCTCGGGTATTGTCTAAGTTTTTAGTAATGCAATCACAACTCATATAGTATAGTAATATAATCTCTTCATATTATTAAATTTAATGAGAAATTGTATTACATGTAATTAGTCTAGGCAATAGAGGACTATTTAATAAAGAGTGTGAGAATGATTCTCATAATGACACATAGGAAATGACATTTTTGTTAATCATACACGGTGATAAAGTTAATTGTTTAAAATGCTTCTCAAATAATAAAAAAGGTTATTCGGTGTGTTCGTGATGTTTTGTTATTTTGAGATTCAGCATGACTTTTTAGCATTTTATACAAAGTTTTTTTCTTTTGGCCAATCGATTGAAAAGTGAAAGTAACAGATAAGTTTGACCTACAAGGCTATAATAAAAATGAAGATTTGATCCATAAAAAAACTGAAGATAAAAGCCAACTGAAAATAAAGAAGAGAAAAATAAGTATATATGATTGGTAGGTTATCTACATGGTGACCCACCCAGGTCACGTTTTACCGGTACTATCTTTGTATTGACGTGATCGATAATTTAACCCAGCCACTGTTGACAAAAAAAAAAAACCCAGCCCCACTTGCATATCTACTCCTTTATTTATTTGTATGCAATCATCGCCAAGTCAAATCACTCCATGAATCTAAACATATTTGTACATATATGAGTTTATTCACATTCAAACTATCGAGATGGAGACTGAAAGAAAGTACACCACCGACAGAGAAGATGAAATCAGATGAGTCTCTTTCTAGTCTGGTAAAAAAAAGAAACTAACCAAACCATTAATGCATTTTGTTAGATAAATACACTGAAGTGCTTAAGATTATGGACTTACAAAACTGGTGAGATTTTTCTTAAAAAATGCAGATAAACTGAGCAATGATGGATCATGCATTAATAATTATAAATTAGATAATTCTTATTGATGGACTATGTTCTTCAATGGATTACTAAGAACACATTTATCTAATCATATCCTAAACAAGGAGGGCTAAACAAGCCCAGCCCTCAGCTGTAGATTGGGTAGGTTTTTGTTTTACTAAGCCCAAATGATCTGCTAATCTGATTTGCTGTAATGGGCCCAAATTTACTAAAGCATAATGTATAAAACAATTTTAACTTTTTTTTAATATTTTTTTTATTTGCACATGATTCAAAGGTAATCGGAAGAATTATCTATTTGAGGAAATAAAAGCGGAGGATAATAATACATAAAAAAAGCGGAGGATAATAATACATAATGTATAAAACAATTTTGGGCTTTAGCTCTGTTTAATATAAATTTCTAGATGGAAAAAAATACATAAAAATCAAATTAAAATAAATATTATAATTCACTTGTTCCAAAAAGAAAAGCAATGAATATTCACAAAAAAAGGAAAATAAAAAGCAAGCAGCCACACTTGTGACGAGAAGAGCCCCCCCCCCCCACGCGCCACGGATCTTTCATATAATAAAAGATCCTTCCTTCTCAGCTGCTGACTCATCGCCTCACCAACTCCACTAACTCCTCTCTCCCCTCAACACAGATCTCTCTCTGCTTCGCTTCTCCACACCGAGCTCTAACGATCCATCCATGGGTAAACGATCTATCTGCTTTCTCCATTTTTTGTTTATGATCCAATATGATATGATTCGATCTCTTGTTTGCGATGTGCGTTTCAGCTTCCGAGAATCCTTTCCGCAGCATACTGAAGGCGCTGGATAAGCCTGGTGGTGGCGAGTTCGGAAACTACTACAGCTTGCCTGCTCTCAACGATCCGAGGATCGGTGAGTCTGCTTCGATCCTGATCTTTGCTACGAACAAAAAATTGATCGAGAGAAATGTTGTTGTTGTTGTTGTGGATGATGCAGATAAGCTACCTTATTCGATTAGGATCCTTCTCGAATCGGCGATACGTAACTGCGATGAGTTTCAAGTTAAGAGCAAAGATGTTGAGAAGATTCTTGATTGGGAGAATACTTCTCCCAAACAGGTTGAGATTCCCTTCAAGCCTGCTCGTGTGCTTCTTCAGGTAAACGCAGCTTATTAGATGAACAATCTTTTATGAGATAATGCTTGTGATTGATTTCTGTTTGTTTTCCAGGACTTTACTGGTGTCCCTGCGGTTGTTGATCTTGCTTGCATGAGAGATGCGATGAACAATCTCGGTGGTGATTCTAATAAGATTAATCCTCTGGTTAGTTGATTTAGATTGGTTGATATCATAGTGTTCCTTGTGGTATGATACAAGATTTGATTCTTAGTCTTGATGCATGTAGGTCCCTGTAGATCTTGTCATTGATCACTCTGTTCAAGTGGATGTGGCGAGGTCAGAGAACGCAGTGCAGGCTAATATGGAGCTCGAGTTCCAGCGTAACAAAGAACGGTTTGCTTTTCTTAAGTGGGGTTCCAATGCTTTTGACAACATGCTTGTTGTACCTCCTGGATCTGGGATTGTTCATCAAGTAAGCAATAAGGGTTCAGAAATAACTGAATTAGTTTTTTGTTTGATGCTTAGATAGAATAAGTTTTTATTATTTTGCGATTGACAGGTCAACCTAGAGTACCTTGCCAGAGTTGTTTTCAACAGAAATGGACTTCTTTACCCAGACAGTGTTGTTGGAACTGACTCTCACACCACTATGATTGATGGACTGGGTGTTGCTGGATGGGGAGTTGGCGGTATTGAAGCCGAAGCTACCATGCTTGGTCAGGTGAAATTATATGCTCTTTCTGTCAGAAACTCAGAACTAACTGCCTGAACTGTTTCTGAAACTTTGGTTCATATTTAAGGGATGATTCTCTGGCAGTTCAAAATTTAACACTTTGTTGAAGTTTCTTCTCTCATAAACTGTAACATGAATTTATCTCTTTCTATTTAGCCAATGAGCATGGTCCTGCCTGGTGTTGTGGGTTTCAAGCTAACGGGAAAACTGAGGGATGGAATGACGGCCACTGATCTGGTCTTAACAGTCACTCAGATGCTGAGGAAACATGGAGTAGTTGGAAAGTTTGTTGAATTCCACGGTACATTTTTGAAAAATATTTGATATTTGTCATTTCTGTACCTATCCAGTACTTGACTGAGCTAGGCTAACTCATATATGCATCCGTTGTTTTTTTTACTACAACAGGGGAAGGGATGAGAGAATTATCTTTAGCTGATCGTGCTACAATTGCTAATATGTCTCCTGAGTATGGTGCAACCATGGGATTCTTCCCCGTCGATCATGTCACATTGCAGTACCTCAAATTGACAGGCAGGAGCGATGAAACTGTAAGGGGTTGCGAGGGGAATCTCCATAATTTATTTTGATATTGCGTTTCATCAGGTTAGTGATTTATGAGTTGGATTTCAGGTTGCTATGATAGAGGCATATCTGCGAGCAAACAAGATGTTTGTGGACTACAGTGAGGTAAAACCTTGCGCATCTCTGATGCTTCATTTCTTATGTCTATTTTCGTCTATCATAGAACATAACATATTCTCCACTCGGAAACTCTTTACTCATCTCAGCCGGCGAGTAAGACAGTATACTCCTCAAATCTGGAATTGAATCTCGAGGATGTTGAGCCCTGTGTTTCTGGTCCGAAGAGGTACTAGTAGCGAATCTATTTTATATAAGTTTTCTAGGATCTATCTACTTATAACCTTTATTCTCTATTCACAATACAGGCCACATGATCGCGTTCCTTTGAAGGAAATGAAAGCTGACTGGCATTCTTGCTTGGATAGCAGAGTAGGATTCAAGGTTAGAACTCTCCTTTCCTTTCTTTTCAAAAGAAATTCCTAATTAGATTACTTGTGGTTTTCAAACAATAGTAGGTGTTATGGCGAGGTGTTTGAGCCTTTAAATGGCTCCAATAGACAACTGTGTCCTGCAACACTTCTGGTTTTATAATTTAGTCCCAGTACACAAAAATTGTGGTTAGTGATTCAACCGAATCCATGATATTTTCAGGGGTTTGCTGTACGAAAAGAAGCACAGAGCAAGGCTGTAGAGTTCAGCTTTAACGGGACCCCGGCAAAGCTTAGACATGGAGATGTTGTAATAGCAGCAATCACCAGTTGCACAAATACCTCAAACCCTAGTGTTATGCTTGGCGCTGCCTTGGTTGCAAAAAAGGCCTGCGAACTAGGACTGGAGGTTTGACTACTGTGCCTTTCTGGCTGTTTCTTCTGTGTGATCCTGTTCTCAAACCTTTCTGTCAGTGGAAGTAATAAAAGTATCTGAAATTTCTCCAATATTAGGTTAAACCATGGATTAAAACTAGTCTTGCTCCTGGCTCCGGAGTTGTAACAAAATACTTGGCAAAGAGGTACTGCAAATAAACCACTGAATGTTATGCTATATATTTCTCTGTATCGTGTGGTCCTGAGTTTCAAGTCTTGCAGTGGCTTGCAGAAGTACTTGAATCAGCTTGGATTCAGTATAGTTGGTTATGGGTGCACCACATGCATCGGAAACTCAGGGGATATCCATGAAGCTGTGGCTTCAGCAATAGTTGATAATGGTAAATCCTCAAGTACTTGATGATGAAAATACTTATTCACTTGAATTTTCGAAGGTTAAACTAATATGTTTTTATACTGTATGTGTACAAGACTTGGTGGCATCCGCTGTGTTGTCCGGGAATAGAAACTTTGAGGGACGTGTTCATCCATTAACAAGAGCAAACTACCTAGCTTCCCCTCCGCTTGTTGTAGCCTATGCACTGGCTGGCACTGTACGTTAATGCTAACTCTAAAACCATTAACAATCAAGCATTCTTGATATGTTATATGAATACCATGAATGGTCTTGTAGGTTGACATTGATTTCGAGACGGAGCCCATTGGAACTGGTAAAGACGGCAAAAAGATATTTTTCAGGGACATCTGGCCCTCTAACAAAGAAGTGGCCGAGGTAAATATATTGCGGACTGCTCGTGTAATACATAAACAATAAAATTTTATAAATGGAAGGGAAGTCAATTCTCTGTTTCGTAATTTTCTTTCAGGTTGTGCAAGCTAGTGTTCTTCCTGATATGTTCAAAGCCACTTATGAAGCAATCACCGAAGGGAATTCCATGTGGAACGAGTTATCTGTCGCTTCAGGCACACTCTACGAGTGGGATCCGAAATCAACTTACATTCACGAGCCACCTTATTTCAAGGGCATGACCATGTCTCCACCAGGTCCACATGGTGTGAAGGACGCCTACTGTTTGCTCAATTTCGGAGACAGTATTACCACTGATCACATCTCACCAGCTGGTAGCATCCACAAGGACAGTCCCGCGGCTAAGTACTTGATGGAACGTGGTGTGGATAGAAGAGACTTCAACTCTTACGGGAGTCGCCGTGGTAATGATGAGATTATGGCGAGAGGCACTTTCGCCAATATCCGTATAGTCAACAAACACTTGAAAGGAGAAGTTGGTCCCAAGACAGTTCACATTCCCAGTGGAGAGAAGCTTTCTGTCTTTGATGCTGCCATGGTACACTCCCAGACTTCCTTGTTCCTCTATTTGATCGCAATTACTGGTCTTGATGATTCACTATTTGTGTGGTGTACCAGAAATACAGGAACGAAGGACGTGACACAATCATTTTGGCTGGAGCTGAGTATGGAAGTGGAAGTTCTCGTGATTGGGCTGCTAAGGGTCCAATGCTTCTGGTACGTTTCTGGTTTTCTTATATGCTTCGTTTTTTCATTAATAACAAACACCTTTTTTACATTTTATGTGTTTTTTTCTTTAATATTTTGACTACAGGGGGTGAAAGCTGTGATCTCAAAGAGCTTTGAGAGAATCCACCGAAGCAATCTGGTGGGAATGGGAATCATACCGTTGTGCTTCAAGACAGGAGAGGATGCTGAGACTCTAGGCCTAACGGGGGAGGAGCTTTACACCATTGAGCTCCCAAACAATGTTAGTGAGATCAAACCAGGACAAGATGTAACGGTAGTCACAAACAATGGCAAATCCTTCACATGTACACTTCGATTCGACACAGAGGTAAAACAAGATGATCTATTTTCTAGCTTTAAAAGCAGAGTGGTAATGAGTATTATTAAAGATGAATTCGGAATGGCAGGTGGAGTTGGCTTATTTCAATCACGGAGGGATATTGCAATACGTGATCAGGAACCTGATCAAACAATAAGAAAACGGGTAAGCCCCAGAGATAGCTTTTCTGTACCCAAAAGGTTTGTTGCAATAAAAATGTTATCATGGAGGTGGATGAGAGTTGCGTTTAATTTAAACTTTGCTTTCTTTTCTTTTTTGTTTTGCTTCTTCCTAGTCAATTGGAACAATTTAGTTGATGCCCACTTGTTTCCTTTGATTACTGGACGACCAGCTGAGAACCAATCAAATGTTTAAATCTCATTATGCAAGTCAAAAAGGGTAATAATATTATGATTTACGAAACGCATAAAGAAAGGCAATTGTGTTTGTCTCTCACCATGCAAACTGGAAGGGTCATGAGAACCGTCAGGCCTCTTGTTCCAGAAGAGTACAGCGTCTCCCTTCTTTGGTGAAACAGATAGTCCTCCACTGGACTTAGGGAAGACTGTTTCGCCTCCTTCGTCAACGTCTGACCTAATTAATCATTAAAAGAAAGAAGATTACTAACTTACTTGCTTACTCACTAGATAATATCGCTTCTTGTGACTGATCATGAGACATATAAGATTATTATATATAAAAAGGGGTTGTATGGTTTAGCATACAGGTACATAAGGAAAGTAGCAATTCTTCCCAATCCATCAAAGTGGGGGTCAAAGAGTAGCAACACTATATCCTTAGAAATAATCATATACCTACAGGAAGGAAGGTGAACTCTGAGATCCTATTCTCAATCTCTTCCACAATTTTGTCATGTCCTCTACTAATAAAACTTCCCGTGCTCGTCCTCCCGCTGCATGCACATTAATGGACACTTCAATTCCAAATCTCAAATCTTTCTTATTTAAAAATCTTGACAAGGGGAGAGAAACAAAACAAAAAGATTTTGAGTATACAGAACCTGCTTACTCCTTGCACTCCGGTTATCGCATTACTCACTATTGACCTCACCATCTTAGGTTTTGCGAGGCTAATCAAGTGCTCACATTCTTCATTTTTCTTTACATATTAAACAGAGCATAAGATCAATGAGCCGCCCTAAACCTTTGAAGTGTTTAGAGTACCTCCAATATAAAAGGAGTTCTCACCATTAAAGAAAAATGAAAAATAAATTAAATTAGAGAGAATAGCAAAGGGTTCTCACTGCAGGAATTTTAAGAATCTGTATAAGTAAAATATTATAATAATATTTTTTTTTTTTTTTGTTTTAGAATCTTGGAGAGGTTGTAGCTGTTAATGTTGCTATAAATCCTTTAAAAGGATGAAGCCGGATTACGTTATTACATTCTCTGTGTTTTTTTTTACTGTAAGAAGATCTAAAGCACAAACCCTAGACGAGATCTAGTATATTTAACTTGTCTGACAAGCTACATGAACTAGCATGCAGATAGAAAAGTCTCGTCTACCAAATAAAGTATATATAAAATCAAAATTTTATCCCAAAAGAATAATAAAAAAGGGAAGGAATTACCACGAAATTGTGGTAAAGGAAAGCTCTAGGTTTCATTGAGATAACTTCAGGCCAACGCTCATGAGGAAAGCGCAAGGAAGCATCAACCTTCTCCATGTTACACGTAAGTGCTGTCAACAGAGGGGGAAGAGAACACAACAAGATTGATAAATTATTAAAGTCATCAATTTTCACGGTCACTGAATCACCCATTGTTTCTTTGAACGTGTCGATGTGCTGCATAAGGTCTGAAACTCCATATATCTTTAGCTTGTGCATCCTCTGCTTCAGATACAGTGAGGTAGTAGACGGTGAAGTCGACGTAGACATGGTGAATTCGCAAGAGAATCGAATTAGGGTATGAACTCAGTACATGAAGCGCGAACTTTATGAAGAAAACGATTGAGGCTTTATATATTATCTAGGGTTTACTTTTTTTTTTTTTAAGTTTGTGAGTGATAATAACAAAAAGAGAGGACAGCTACACAACACTATATATCTTTTTATATAATAATTGAAAACAATATGTAAAATTGATCGATAAGACATGCCTCTTTTGTTTGTTTAATAGTTTACTAGATTATAAGACCCGCGCGGGATGAACATTATATGTAAATAATTTTATGTATTACAATTTTTACATACTATAAAATAATAAATATATATATATTAAATAATTAAAAATCAGTAAATGTTACATATATAATTAAATTAGTGCAAACATATAAATCAATTTTATTAATCCAACCAATATTTTTTTATTTGATAGGATATATAATTTAATTTAAATAATATTAACATACATAGTATATTTTTAATATTAATGTCTATTAAATAATGATTTTTACTCAATAGTTTTTTTTATCAATTGTATCTTTTATAGCAAAAATTTTAAATTACGGATAATAAATTTTTTTATTGTGGGACTAATAGTTTTACTAATTTATAATTCAAAAAAAAATTAATTTGTCAATGTTTGTTCAAAACTTTTATCAAAAACAATTTCAAAGTAAATTTTGCAATTAAAATATTTATGTATTTTATGGTATATAGTTTATTTTAAAATGATATATATATCCTTTAATCTTAATAATTAATTAAATTGGACTTTTTACTTATATGATTTTGTAATCATTAGTATTTTGTCATAACAAATTTCTTAAACCATGAATCACAAAATTTGAATTTGAGACTTTTAACATTTTTAATAACTTATAGTCAATTTTTATTATATGGTTAATGTGGTTGTTTAATTTATTTTAATAGTATATAATTAAACAAATATGATAGAAGATAAACTATTTTTTATCAAATTTTTATTATTCAAAATTATTAATTGTCATATATACTTTAGCCACATTAGGCAATTACGTAATTTTTATTTAAGAAAATAATAAAGCACATTAGTAATGAATTTATGGTTAGTTTAATAAAAAGCTTATTATATAATTAAATGAATCAACTTATTTCTAAACGAAAACAAATTGTAATGTTTCTCAAAAGGTAAAGGCAACCTCAACCCATGTTTTTTAGATAGATATCTAAACTCTTTAAATGGTAAAATAAATGAATGTGTTAGAAAAAAGTGGAGAGAAAGGAAGGAATGGTCCTCTATCTAGGACCTCAACAAAAAAAAACTTACATACTCTCCGCATAAATGTTATTCAATGATTGGCTTAGCTTTTTTAGTGACTTAAATTTTATTTATTAATTAAGTTGTAACAAAATTATAGATCTTACATATAGATCCCTAGACTATATTTGCGAAGTTATTTTGTCACATATCTTTTCTACAATCAGTTTTACAAAACAAATATGACATGTCTACTGAAATTGATGACATGTCTTATAGCTTAATATAACATGGACAATTGCATTGAATACTAATTTATATTTTTGGTAAACTTTTTAAAATATGATAATAACTCATATATTACATTTAATGTCAATTTATGTTTTTGGAAATTTTTTAGAATATGGAAATAACTCATAAATCATCATTAAAATAAATATATTAAAATATGGCATTATAAAAATTTCAAAATATAATTTAATTATATATTTTTAAATTATACAATTTTATTACTAAAATTTTCAAAAATGTATACAATTTTTTTAGAAAATTATAAAAATTTAATCGTAAAATTATTATTTTCTTATATATCTACAAATTTTATAAATATTGATTAATTTTAATTTTTTGGTAATTATGCTACTTTTACAAATTTATTTAATATATTTAATTAAAATAAATAGATAGAAAAATCTATCTAAGATTATAATTTCAAATATATACATGCATATTCTTAAATATTGTTTTTATGTTTAATTAATCAAATTTATATTAAAATATTGATACGAAAAAGAAAATTTACAATATTAATAAAATTTTATTTTAAAATATAATTTATATTTATCTGTTAAAAAGTATTTAAATTTTTTTTTCTGCACATGGTGCAGGAAGACACCTAGTGGTAATATATACCCACAGTTAGGAATGCTCTAACAATACATAAGAAAGTTTTACTTAATTTTTTTTTTTTAAGTTTTACTTAATTAAAGGCAAGAAAACGCGATTTTGCTAGTACATGTTCTTGGTGACAAGAGATTAAGGAAACATGCAAAAGACGACATACAACATTAAAACAATTCGAGAAAATACAAAGGATTCATCACTAAAGTGAGGTTAAGTGCTTACCTCTTTTTTTTTTTTTTTTTTAACTCAATTCTTGAACTCGTGAACGTGTAGCCATTTAGACATTTAGTTGATGACCACTTGTTTACTTTAATCACCGGACAGCCACCTGAATCAAACAAAGATTTGGTGGAGTGGCTTATTTCAATCACGGAGGGATATTATTTAAAACTGATAAGCGCCCAGAGAGCTTTCTGTACCCAGAAGGTTTGTTGCAATAATAAAGTTTTCATGAAGGAGGATGAGAGTTGCGTTTAATTTAATTTTTTTTTTTTTTTTTTGTTAACCGAGTATCCTGACCCCACCAAAGTGGTCCAGACTAGAGACCGAAGTGAGCATGGACGCTGCCAGGACGTCACCATGTGGCTCACCGTGTAACGGTCTTCGGTCTCGGGTGCTGCAGCCCACATATAAAATCTACAGTGGCCAAGACTCGAATCCAGGAGCGGGCACTCCAGGTGGACCTCCTATGCCACTATACCAGCTGGAGAGTTGCGTTTAATTTAACTGTGCTTCGTTTGTTTTACTTCATCTTTTGCTTTTTGCTAGTCAACTAGAACCATTGTCACTGTCAATGCGTTTTAAAATAAATATGACAACTCTTCTGTTTTACGACCCGGCCCAAATGATGGGTAAGACGCATTGATAGAATTATAAATCATGTTTTCATAGCGTAAAAACTGAGAAAAAAAATATATTTTCTTAATTAGATAAGCACAGAAATAATGGGTTTCTTATTTTCTTTTCAACTGAGAAAGAGGTTAACTCCAGTGACATCTCATGTTTGAGATCATGAAAACCTGCAAATGACGACAGAAACATTAAATACAATCCAAAGGATTCGTCATCAAAAAGTGAAGTCAAGAGCCTACTTACCTCTCAAAACAAGCTATTTTGATTGTTTTGTATTAGTGTAGGAGCCTTTATATTCCTGAGAGTGAAACCATTTAGTTGCTGCCCACTTGTTTCCTTTGATTACTGGACGACCAGCTGAATCAATCAACCTCATCAAACCAAGTTAACAAGGGTAATAGTACTATGATTTACGAAACGCATAAAGAAAGTCAATGTGTTTGTCTCTCTCACAATGAAAACTCAAAGGGTCTTGAGAATCGTCAGGCCTCTTGTTCCAGAAGAGTACAGCGTCTCCCTTCTTTGGTGAAACAGATAGTCCTCCACTGGACTTAGGGAAGTCTGTAACAACAATATCCTTAATTAGAAAGAATCACACACCTACAGGAAGGAAGGTGAATTCTGAAATCCTCCTCTCAATCTCTTCCACAGTTTTATCATGTCCTCTACTAATAAAACTTCCCGTGCTCGTTCTCGCGCTGCATGCACATTAATGGACACTTCCATATCTCAAATCTTGACGAGGGGGAGAAACAAAACGAAAAGAATTTACAGAACCTGCTTTGTTTTCCCCCTCCGTAACCACTCACCAATGACCTCCTCATATAAGGTTTGGCGAGGCTAATCAAGTGCTCACATTCCTCATTTTTCTTACATAAAAATTTATAGAAAGCATAGCATTAGATCAAACCCTAAACCTTTCAAGTGCTTATAAATCATTTAAAACGATGAACCCGAAGATTTACGTTATTACATTCTTTCTCATAAGGGAAACATGTGTCAGTGGATCATATGTGTTTTTTTTACTGGAAAGTTGTAATTAAGAAGCTTTTTTCTTTACATAAAATTTATAGAAATGTAGCATTAGATCAAACCCTAAACCTTTCAAGTTCATATAAATCATCCAAAAAGATGAACCCGAAGATTACGTTATTACATTCTTTCTCATGATAGAAAGAGTTGATCCTATGTGTTTTTTTTTAACTGGAGAGTTGTAAGTAAGAAGATCTAAAGCACAAACCCTAGACAAGTTCTAGTTTCTTTAACTTGTCTGACAAGCTATATGAACTAGCAAAGTCTCATCTACCAAATAAGGTATCTAAAATCGAAATTTTGTCCCAAAAGAATAATTAAAAAAAAGGGAAGGAATTACCAAGAAATTGTGGTAAAGGAAAGCTCTAGGTTTCATTGAGATTACTTCAGGCCAACGCTCATGAGGAAAGCGCAAGCCTTTCAAGTGCTTATAAATCATTTAAAACGATGAACCCGAAGATTTACGTTATTACATTCTTTCTCATAAGGGAAACATGTGTCAGTGGATCATATGTGTTTTTTTTACTGGAAAGTTGTAATTAAGAAGCTTTTTTCTTTACATAAAATTTATAGAAATGTAGCATTAGATCAAACCCTAAACCTTTCAAGTGCTTATAAATCATTTAAAACGATGAACCCGAAGATTTACGTTATTACATTCTTTCTCATAAGGGAAACATGTGTCAGTGGATCATATGTGTTTTTTTTACTGGAAAGTTGTAATTAAGAAGCTTTTTTCTTTACATAAAATTTATAGAAATGTAGCATTAGATCAAACCCTAAACCTTTCAAGTTCATATAAATCATCCAAAAAGATGAACCCGAAGATTACGTTATTACATTCTTTCTCATGATAGAAAGAGTTGATCCTATGTGTTTTTTTTTAACTGGAGAGTTGTAAGTAAGAAGATCTAAAGCACAAACCCTAGACAAGTTCTAGTTTCTTTAACTTGTCTGACAAGCTATATGAACTAGCAAAGTCTCATCTACCAAATAAGGTATCTAAAATCGAAATTTTGTCCCAAAAGAATAATTAAAAAAAAGGGAAGGAATTACCAAGAAATTGTGGTAAAGGAAAGCTCTAGGTTTCATTGAGATTACTTCAGGCCAACGCTCATGAGGAAAGCGCAAGGAAGCATCAACCTTCTCCATGTTACACGTAAGTGCTGTCAACAGAGGGGGAAGAGAACACAACAAGATTGATGAATTATTAAAGTCATCAATTTTCACGGTCACTGAACCACCCATTGTTTCTTTGAACGTGTCGATGTGCTGCATAAGGTCTGAAACTCCATATATCTTTAGCTTGTGCATCCTCTGCTTCAGATACAGTGAGGTAGTAGACGGTGAAGTCGACGTAGACATGGTGAATTCGCAAGAGAATCGAATTAGGGTATGAACTCGTACATGAAGCGCGAACTTTATGAAGAAAACGATTGAGGCTTTATATATTATCTAGGGTTTACTTTCTAAGTTGAATTTTGTGAGTGATAATAACAAAAAAGAGGATAGCTACACAACTCTATATATCTCTTTATACAATAATTAAAAACAGTATTTAAATTGATCATTAGACCGTTTTTTATATATAATAATAGAGGTAAGAAATAAAATACTTCATAAGGTATAACATTAACTGTGTTTCCAAAAGAAAAAAAAAGGTAACATTAACTACATAAGTAAGTTTTACTTAATTAAAGCCCAGAACGTGATTTTGCTGGTGATACACATACTAGTACATGATGATGTTGGTGAGATGAGATCATGGAAACCTGCAAAAGACTACAGAAACAATAAAACAATCTGAGACAATGCAAAAAAAAAATCATCACTAAAGTGAGGTTAAGAGCTTACCTCTTCTTTTTTTACTCAATTCCTGTACTCGTGAACGTGAAGCCATTTAGTTGATGACCACTTGTTTCCTTTAATCACTGGACATCCACCTGAACCAATCAAAGGAGTTTTGATTTTAGATCTCTAGTAATTTTAAATTTCATAGAAAGGCATGCTATATCTCCCTCTGACCATGCAAACTCGAAGGGTCTAGTGACCCATCAGGCCTCATGCTCCAGAAGAGCAAAGCGTCTCTCTTCTTTGGAAGAACAGAGAGTCCTTCTTTACCACATTGTGAGAGCTCGTTCCACCATGGGACATCACTAATATTTCCTTTGGCTAAAGGGAAAACTGTTTCACCGCCTTCATCAACGTCCGAGCTAAAGTAATGTATAGAAGCAAATAAAGAAGATTAACTAACGCATAGATAGTAGGAAAGATTGTGCATGCATGAAAATGGTTTAGTTTACATACAGGTACATAAGGACAGTAGCAACTCTTTGCCCTCCTCTTTTGACGTTCAACTCATCTGTGAAATAGTCATGGTGAGGTTCATATTTTTGCCCAACTTCATAGTGTAAAACTTGTAGACTCTCTCCATTTTCTGCACTGACATTGCAAATTTACAAGTTAGCTCCCCAAGAAAACGCAGACTAGCTACATGGCCGGTCCTGGACATAGTCAAGTCAAACATTGGTTTATAACCCCTCTAACTTTTTTGAAAAAAAAATACATAAACATATGTCCTCCAAATTTTTAATTTTTATTTTTAATTTTTTATTATTGAAACATCTACTAAGTTCCTATAGCCTTCAAAATTTCAAGAATTCCAAAAATCTAAACATTTATCATGTTTTGGACAAGTTAGAAGCAAAGCCACATACCTACAGGTATGAATGTGAAATCTGAAATCTTATTCTCAATCTCTCTCACTATTTCGTCATGCCCAGTTTTAAGAAAAGCTCCTGAACTTGTTCGTACTCTGCACATCAACGCATTTTGATATTTAAAATTCAGGAAGTTTCCAGATGCAACTTGAAGGGGAAAAAGAGTACAGAACCTGCGGTCTTTGCTCCTTCCAGTTTTGACATCAGCCACCTTTGACTTCGCCATATTAGGCTTTGCGAGACTAATCAAGTGCTCACATTCTTCATTCGTCTTTACAAAATTCAAAGAAAAACAGAGCCTAAGGTTAAAAAACAAAGACTAATAGCTTGAGTTGCAAGAAATATCTTAACTACACGAATATTAAGCACATAACAAGTCTAAATTTTATCTTAGAGAAGAAACAAATTTACCAAGAAATTGTGGTAAAGGAAAGCTCTAGGCTCCCACGATATAACTTCAAGCCAACGCTCACCATTACCTTCTTCGTCTCCATAACTCTCCCTGCTTATCAAAACCAAAGTTATTAACTCAATCACTTCCACATGTGCAAACAAAAACTCAAAAACACCCTTTTCTCTAACCTATCCTCGCTAGTCCGTTCAACAGTGGTGAAATCGTCCGGCCTTGAAGAGATCATGCTGGTGCTGGGCAGTGAAAAGATCCCGAGACCGAGAAGGATGAGAATGGAGAAGAGAGCAAGTATGAGAAATGTGAAAGCATGCGTCGTCAATGAAGATTTACGCGGCTGAGGACGAAGGTGCTTCGGTTTCTTCACCATTCTTGATTGGATTGTTTGTTTTTGTCTACAAGTTTTCAAAAAACCGTAGAGAATCTAATGAAACCGAAAGAAAAGACGTTACACTGAAAACATGCATTTGAATATGGAAAGCTAAGTTATGAGTAAATGAATTTGTTTTCTTCTTTAACGTGTTAGTTTTTTTTTTTTTTTTTTTGTAACACTTGCTTTTTAAATTAGAAAATGGCCTCAGGCCCAAAGTAGTTTTAGTCCATGGATGGGTCACATACACGAGAAGAAAATAGAGAGAGTTTTGCTAAACGATCCGCTTCCACATTCAGCGATCGGGATTTTTTTTTTTTTTTAACGTTTTTTTTTTTTTTTTTTTTTTTTTTGTAACACTTGCTTTTTAAATTAGAAAATGGCCTCAGGCCCAAAGTAGTTTTAGTCCATGGATGGGTCACATACACGAGAAGAAAATAGAGAGAGTTTTGCTAAACGATCCGCTTCCACATTCAGCGATCGGTAGAGATGAGAGAACGATATCTCGACAAACACAGATGAGATCCTTTGGATATCTTTGACAATACCAAAAATCTCTTTTACCTGCATGTCGTTGTTGATGGCTCTGATGAGCGTTAGGTTGTCAGAGAAAGCTTTGAGCTTATGGTGCTCAAGTTCCAATGCAGAGAGGAGACCAGATCGGAGCGCAATTGCTTCCGCTACTAGTGGTGTGGTGATCGATTCAAGCGTAGCTGAACCATGGCTGAGGTGAGTTCCGTTTCCATTAGAGAAGATCCAAGCGATTCCTGCCCGTTTTGATCTCTTATCGTATGCCGCATCTGATCTACATGTCGTGTAGGTGCCGCTTTCACCATTGTTTCCTGTCGATCTTCTTGATGTAAGTATCACTTTCTTCACCGATTAATTGAATCTGTTGTTGTGCATTGTTCCATTCTCTTCCTAGATTCAGAGCTTTTGTCGCTGTTTCCATAGGTGATAGAATCTGATTCTCAAAGACATGCAAGTTACGAGTCGACCAAATTGCCCAAAGGACCCAAGGGAGGACCGTCGTTGCAATCCCTGATGGAGGCAAACAGACTGCGGTCCTGAATTCAACTAGAGCTTGCTTGAAGTTTATGTCCGTAGCTAGGTGAACTACTTGTCTCAGGGGGATTAGCTTCCAGACTTCTTGGGCAAAAGGGCAAGAGAAAAAGGTGTGCATCACCGTTTCACTACCTTTACATTTGATACACTGCACATCTGAGTTAATTCCACGTTTTTGCAGTTGTTCTCCCAGCGGTATGGCTTCGTTGATGATTGACCACAAG
>NC_027748.1:1837820-1979781 GCF_000695525.1 Brassica oleracea var. oleracea
AGGTGGTGTCTTTGATGAGAACGTGATGGAGGATTTATCGACATTTATTTTCTGCCCCGAAGCTTTCTCATACCTCTCAAGGATGATCTTCAGCTTGTTGCAACTGGCCTGGGACGTTTGGCAGAAGAACATGGTATCATCTGCAAAAAGCAGATGATTAACCCTTGGACTGCCCCTTGCCACTTTGATACCTTGAAAGGTACCGTCTCTTTCCGCCTTTTGACATAGACCGGATAATACTTGACCACGGAGAATGAATAAATACGGGGAGAGTGGGTCTCCCTGTCTTATTCCTCGCTTAGGGTTTACCAGACCATGTACTGAATCGTTTATCAAATAGGAGTAAGAAACTGTAGACACACACTGCATAATTAGATTTACCCACTTAGAGTGAAAACCTAGGCGTTGAAGCACCTTTGAGATGAAAGTCCACTCAACTCTGTCATATGCTTTAGACATGTCTGTCTTTACTGCCATTGTGCATCGTTTTTGTGCCTGTGATGTCTTTAGAAACTGTAGAACTTCGTGTGTAATCAGTACATTGTCTGCAATAGCTCTTCCAGGAATAAATGCTGATTGGTTCTCTGAGATAATGAGATGGAGAACTTGTTTTAGACGTAGTGCTAGGAGTTTTGAAATAATCTTGAAAAAGACATTGCATAACGCTATAGGACGATAGTCTGTCATCTTTTTTGCTCCCACCAGCTTTGGAATTAGTCTAACATGAGTAACATTTTGCGAGGGTCTGAGACTTCCTGAGGTGAAGAAGAGATGAACTTTCCTGATGATTGATGGTCCCACAATCTCCCAATTGGCTTGGAAAAAGCTGGCAGAGAAACCATCGGGTCCAGGAGCTTTGTCCGGATGAATAGTAAAGGTAGCAGCTTTGATCTCCTCTGTATCTAACGTGTTAGTTAGATACAGAGAGTGGCTTCTCAACCTATAAGTGCATACTTATCAGGTTATTGTTTCTAGCATAAAGATCATTTCCTTCATTTATAGTTTTGAGACACTTGTAGTAACTAGTAGCTGAATATCATGTATTAATTAAACTTGTCAATTGATACAGAAAAAAACATGTATTGTATTGTATTGTAAAAAAAAAAAAAATCAGGTATTGTAGATTTGTAGCCACTTCTTAGTTTAACCTGCTCTTAGTTTAACCTGCTCATTGTTCTAAAAAAATATTATAATTAACCCTACTTATTGTAGTGTTAAGAATATGGACTAAGTCCAGCAACACTTTTAGTTTGAGAAACCAATTATGATGTGTAGAGCTTGATTGTTCTTTTGAGAAATCTACTAACTGTCTTCTGATAATGTTAAATTTTTATTGTCTGCTTAAAAAATATTCTGTATCGGTTTACTAAACCGGAAATGAATAGTAAGTACAAACAAACTAAACCGATAGAGATCTTGATAAACCAAAGTCATGTTTCCTTGGTCAGCGTAGAATTTTGGATCCTAGTTTCTAAAAAGGAAACGAAGGCCTAAGACATTTGCGGCCCATTTAACCGGCCTAAGACATTTGCGGCCCATTTAACAACAACCGACTAATGAGGAGCTGACTTCTTTATAAATAAGAGGCTTAGGGTATCAGTTCTTTCTCTTTGTTCATACCTCTCTTCGCATCTTCGCGAGAGCAAATCCAGATCTGGTCGTGTCAGACAAAAAAAAAAAAAATTAAGCTCAAGTAAACTGTAAAACTGACTCTTCACATATTCAAACAAATTCAAAAAGCGAGGGAAACACTAAGAACATTTTTAATCGATTTTGATAACCAATTTCTAGGGTTCCGTTTCCTTTGATCGGAGTTTCGCCGTCATGGATACACGGTTCCCGTTCTCTCCGGCTGAGGTCTCAAAAGTCCGTGTGGTCCAGTTTGGGATTCTCAGCCCCGATGAGATCGTAATGCTCCATTCTCTTTACATTTGCTAAGCTCATTTGCTCCGCCGTCTAACAGACGGCTGAGAAATTGAACTGAGAGTGAACAGTAACGAAAGTTCGTTTCTAACGGCCTTTTGTTTTTATTTCAGAGGCAAATGTCTGTTATGCACGTTGAGCATAGTGAGACCACCGAGAAAGGTAAACCCAAGGTTGGAGGATTGAGCGATGCTCGTCTCGGTACGATTGATCGGAAGGTGAAGTGCGAGACGTGTATGGCTAACATGGCTGAGTGCCCTGGGCATTTCGGGCATCTTGAGCTCGCTAAGCCTATGTACCACGTCGGTTTTATGAAAACGGTGTTGAGTATCATGCGTTGCGTTTGCTTCAATTGCTCCAAGATCTTAGCTCATGAGGTATATGGATGAAACGAAACTGATCTTGTTTTGCTTTGCATCTGTGTTAATTTATTCTTCTTTTTTTTCGTGAAGGAGGAGCATAAGTTTAAACAGGCTATGAAGATAAAGAACCCCAAGAATAGACTTAAGAAGATTCTGGAAGCGTGCAAAAACAAGACTAAATGTGCTGATGACGATAATCTCGAGGACGTTCAAAGCCAAGACATGGACGGACCCGTGAAGAAGATCCGTGGTGGATGTGGTGCAGTGCAACCGAAGCTGACTATCGAGGGCATGAAGATGATTGCTGAGTATAAAATAACGAGGAAGAAGAACGACGAGCAGGACCAGCTTCCAGAGCGTGCAGAAATGAAAAAGACGCTTGGTGCTGACAGGGTTTGTCTTTTTCTTTCTATATTTAGAATGTAATGTTTGGGGGTAATTAATCTGATGGCATGTGAGTTTTTTTGCAGGTTTTGAGTGTTTTAAAGAGGATTAGCGATGAGGATTGTCAACTCCTAGGGTTCAACCCCAAGTATGCTCGTCCTGACTGGATGATTCTAGAAGTGCTTCCTATCCCTCCACCCCCTGTTAGACCATCTGTAATGATGGATGCTACTTCCAGAAGTGAGGTAAGTCACTTTCATATCTCAACTTGCCTTTTCACTATGCCAACTGAATGTGTTGTTGTTGGTGCAGGATGACTTGACTCATCAGCTTGCAATGATTATCCGACACAACGAAAACTTGAAAAGACAGGAGAAAAGTGGAGCACCAGCTCATATTATATCAGAGTTCACACAGCTCTTGCAGTTTCATATAGCAACTTATTTTGATAACGAGTTGCCTGGACAGCCAAGGGTAATGCTTTTATATCCCTCAAGATCTGGTCTGAAACATACAGACGTTGCTTGATCTGTTTGGCCTATTTTTTATTTTTTTTCAGGCTACTCAAAAATCAGGGAGGCCCATTAAATCAATATGTAGTAGACTGAAGGCGAAGGAAGGCAGAATCAGGGGAAATTTGATGGGAAAACGAGTTGATTTCTCTGCACGTACTGTTATTACACCGGATCCAACGATAAATATCGATGAACTTGGTGTACCGTGGAGTATAGCCTTGAATCTCACATACCCTGAAACAGTTACTCCATATAACATTGAAAGGTTATTATTGTTTCTGGTGTTTATTTCTATCTTGAGAAAGTATTTTTTCTCCATGTTTGTTGACAACATTTCTATTGCCAGATTAAAGGAGCTGGTGGATAATGGGCCACATCCTCCACCTGGCAAGACTGGAGCTAAATATATCATTAGAGATGATGGCCAAAGACTAGACCTTCGTTACCTTAAGAAGAGCAGTGATCATCATTTGGAACTTGGATACAAAGTATTTATTCTTTCCACTCAAGGCACAAATTTTTTTTTTTTTTTTTTGGAAGTATTAATTCTTCTATGCTTTCATTTCCACAGGTGGAGCGGCACTTAATTGATGGTGACTTTGTTCTGTTTAATCGTCAACCAAGTCTTCACAAGATGTCTATCATGGGTCACAGGATTAGGATCATGCCATACTCCACTTTCCGACTGAACTTGTCTGTCACTTCTCCTTACAATGCTGATTTTGATGGGGACGAGATGAACATGCATGTACCACAGTCATTCGAGACTAGAGCCGAGGTGTTGGAGCTGATGATGGTTCCCAAATGTATAGTCTCCCCCCAGGCGAATCGGCCTGTGATGGGTATTGTGCAAGATACACTTCTAGGATGCCGTAAAATTACAAAGAGAGATACCTTCATTGAGAAGGTAACCACTTCTTGTTTAAAAATCTCTCTATTTTTTTTTTTTAAAATCTCTCTGTTTAATGAAAGGATATGCTAAATTTTTTTTTCCATTTTTTCAGGATGTATTCATGAATACGCTTATGTGGTGGGAAGACTTCGATGGGAAAGTCCCAGCTCCCGCAATTTTGAAGCCTCGTCCTCTTTGGACTGGCAAACAAGTCTTTAATCTTATCATACCAAAGCAGATAAATCTATTCAGGTACTCTGCATGGCACTCAGATCAAGAGACGGGATACATAACTCCAGGGGATACTCAAGTGAGAATTGAAAGAGGGGAGCTTCTCGCTGGAACTCTCTGCAAAAAGACCCTTGGTACCGGTAACGGAAGTCTCGTGCATGTCATTTGGTAAGATTATGCATCTTCTTAACTTATCACAAAAATATTAACATTAATTGGTTTCATGCGCTCATTTGTTTTTTTTTATTACGTGGTTTGTAGGGAAGAAGTTGGACCTGATGCAGCTAGAAAATTCCTTGGCCATACTCAATGGCTTGTCAACTACTGGCTACTGCAGAATGGTTTCACCATTGGAATTGGTGACACTATTGCTGATTCGTCGACGATGGAGAAAATTAACGAGACTATATCTACTGCCAAAACTGCTGTGAAAGACCTTATCCGTCAGTTCCAGGAAAAGAAACTGGACCCTGAGCCGGGGAGAACTATGACAGAGACATTTGAGAACAGAGTTAACCAGGTACATTAATTAATGGCTTGAATAATAATATAGTTTTCTGATCTATGCTGACTCATTTACTACTCATTTAAGGTCTTGAATAAAGCTCGTGACGATGCTGGAAGCAGTGCTCAAAAGAGTTTAGCAGAAACCAACAACCTCAAGGCCATGGTGACAGCAGGATCCAAAGGAAGTTTCATTAACATCTCTCAGATGACAGCGTGCGTTGGTCAGCAGAACGTGGAAGGGAAACGGATCCCGTTTGGTTTCGAAGGGCGGACGTTGCCTCATTTCACCAAAGATGATTACGGTCCAGAGAGCCGTGGGTTCGTGGAGAATTCGTACCTGCGTGGGTTGACTCCCCAGGAGTTCTTTTTCCACGCAATGGGAGGAAGGGAAGGTCTTATCGATACCGCTGTGAAGACATCAGAGACTGGATACATCCAGAGGCGGTTGGTCAAGGCCATGGAGGATATTATGGTTAAATATGACGGGACGGTGAGAAACTCGTTGGGCGATGTTATTCAGTTTCTCTATGGGGAAGATGGTATGGACGCTGTGTGGATCGAGTCACAGAAGCTGGACTCTTTGAAAATGAAGAAGTCTGAGTTCGACAGGACGTTCAAGTACGAGATTGATGACGTCAACTGGAATCCAGCTTACCTAAGCGACGAACATCTTGAGGACTTGAAAGGGATCCGGGAGCTGCGTGACGTGTTTGATGCTGAGTATCAGAAGCTTGAGGCTGACAGATACCAACTCGGCACTGAGATTGCTACAAACGGTGATAGCACTTGGCCGTTACCTGTTAACATCAAGAGGCATATCTGGAATGCGCAGAAGACTTTCAAGATTGATTTACGCAAGATCTCGGATTTGCACCCGGTTGAAATCGTTGATGCGGTTGATAAGTTACAGGAGAGGTTGCTGGTTGTTCCCGGTGAAGATGCACTGAGTGTAGAAGCTCAGAAAAACGCCACGCTGTTCTTTAACATTTTGCTTCGCAGCACTCTCGCTAGTAAAAGAGTTTTGGAGGAGTACAAGCTCAGCCGCGAGGCTTTTGAGTGGGTTATTGGTGAGATAGAATCGAGATTTGTGCAGTCGCTTGTATCTCCCGGGGAGATGATTGGTTGTGTTGCTGCTCAGTCTATTGGAGAGCCTGCTACGCAGATGACTCTGAACACTTTCCATTACGCTGGTGTCAGTGCGAAGAATGTTACCCTCGGTGTTCCAAGGCTGCGAGAGATTATTAACGTTGCTAAACGGATCAAGACACCTTCTCTATCTGTCTACCTCACACCGGAAGCTAGCAGATCAAAAGAAGGGGCCAAAACTGTTCAATGTGCTTTGGAGTATACTACTCTCAGGAGTGTCACTCAAGCTACGGAGGTCTGGTATGACCCGGATCCGATGAGTACTATAATAGAAGAAGATTATGAGTTTGTGAGGTCATACTACGAAATGCCTGATGAAGATGTTTCTCCGGATAAAATATCTCCTTGGCTGCTTCGTATAGAGCTGAACCGCGAGATGATGGTCGATAAGAAGCTGAGTATGGCGGATATTGCTGAGAAGATCAACCTTGAGTTTGATGATGATCTGACTTGCATTTTCAATGACGACAATGCTGAGAAACTGATCCTTCGGATTCGTATTATGAACGATGAGGGAGCAAAGGGAGAAGGGCAAGATGAATCAGCTGAGGATGATGTGTTCCTTAAAAAGATTGAGAGCAACATGCTGACGGAGATGGCGCTGAGGGGTATTCCAGACATCAACAAGGTGTTCATCAAACAGGTTAGGAAAAGCAAGTTTGATGAGGAGGAAGGGTTCAAGACGTCTGAAGAGTGGATGTTAGATACAGAAGGTGTTAATCTGTTGGCTGTGATGTGCCACGAAGATGTGGATCCAAAGAGGACAACCAGCAATCACTTGATTGAGATTATGGAAGTTCTCGGAATCGAGGCGGTTCGCCGTGCTTTGTTGGATGAGCTTCGAGTTGTGATATCCTTTGATGGCTCCTATGTGAACTACCGTCATCTTGCCATCTTGTGTGATACGATGACCTATCGTGGTCATCTGATGGCGATCACTCGACATGGGATCAACAGAAACGACACTGGCCCTCTGATGAGGTGCTCGTTTGAAGAAACGGTTGATATTCTACTGGATGCTGCGGCTTATGCTGAGACGGACTGCTTGCGTGGCGTGACCGAGAATATAATGCTTGGCCAGCTTGCACCAATTGGAACAGGAGATTGTGAGCTGTATCTGAACGATGAGATGCTGAAGAATGCTATTGAACTTCAGCTCCCTAGCTATATGGATGGCCTGGAGTTTGTTGGAATGACTCCTGCTCGCTCACCATTTTCAGGCACTCCTTATCATGAAAGCATGATGATGACACCAAACTACCTCTTGACTCCAAATGTGCGATCGTCGCCAACGTCAGACGCACAGTTCTCTCCGTATGTTAGTGGAATGGCCTTTTCACCTTCTTCATCTCCAGGTTACAGCCCAGCATCCCCAGGACAAAGTTCTGCTTCCCCCGGTTATAGCCCGACTTCTCCCTACTACAGTCCCACTTCCCCCATCTACAGTCCCACTTCCCCCAACTACAGGCCCACCTACAGTCCCACTTCGCCCACCTACAGCCCCACTTCGCCAATCTACAGGCCCACCTACAGTCCCACTTCGCCCTACTACAGTCCCACCTCGCCCACATACAGTCCCACTTCGCCCTACTACAGTCCCAGTTCTCCTGGCTCTAGCCCAACAAGTCCTTCCTATTCTCCCACTTCCCCTAGCTATTATAGTCGGACATCCCGAAGTTACAGTCCGACATCACCGGCTCACAAAGCTTACAGCCCTACTTCCCCTGCATACAGCCCCACCTCTCCATCTTACATCGCTACTTCACCATCTTACAGCCCAACTTCGCCTTCTTACAGTCCCACTTCACCCGCATACAGCCCTACATCTCCTGGCTACAGCCCAACTTCACCAAGCTACAGTCCAACCTCACCTAGTTACGGGTCTACGTCTCCAAGCTACAATCCTCAGTCTGCTAAATATTGTCCATCTTTGGCTTACTCTCCTAGCGATGCAAGGCTATCACCAGCTAGCCCTGGCTACAGTCCTACATCACCAAACTACAGGTGAGTAGTAGTAAACCGCTCTTCAGTGTTTCAACTTCTGTAAAACTTTTCTAATGCTTTGTCGTTTCTCAATTTGTTAACTCTTTTGATCAAATTTTACTCTGCAGCCCTACATCACCATCGTACTCGCCCACTTCTCCATCGTATTCACCTTCAAGTCCAACACACTGTCCCAGCAGGTTCGAATTTTAATACACTTTAATCCGTTGTATGCATCGATCTTATTTGAAAATGCTCACCAACTATTGTCTTTTGGCATTTGAATTGTGTAATAAAGTGTAACCGGTTTGTTGTTGTTGTTGCTGTTAAATGTGTCTCAGCCCATACAGCTCAGGAGCAAGCCCTGACTACAGCCCAAGCGCAGGCTACTCACCAACACTTCCTGGCTATTCTTCTTCATCCACCGGTCAGTATACACCACACGAAGGCTATGAAAATGACAAGACTGGAGAAGATGCCAGCAAGGATGGTAAAAGCAGCCCTTGAAATGGAGAGGAGAGACGTTATATATAAGTTTTAGGTAACGTAACGTCTAAACCTTTTGGAACCATTGGGTTTAAAACTCGTACTAGCCACAATCTGAGCCACATGTTATTTCGTATAACCAGCAGGGCATGTTGAGAAAAAAAAGGAAGAAAGAGCGTTTCGAAAGCATCTCCACAGTGGATATCTTTGTGACACTGTTTTCCTAGTATCCTCTTTTTCATGATTTCTAAATTTGTTCTAAACGTACCATTAAAGCTATGTAACATCGCCCCAAAAAACCCATATTTGCCCAATGGATACAATCCTCTCATGGGAAAACTTCATATGGATTTGGGTTCCTCGTCTGGTTGTTGAGTACTTCTTGCTTGTTCGATTTCAGAAAGTAATACTCTATGAAAGGATTCTTTTATGTTACTGTTGCTTCGTTGAGATGATTTGAATCGGACAAATACTTTGTTCCGACAAGAGTATTTGATTGGCATGTGCCCCACTTTGAAGTTTAAACGACTGGATTTTCCAATGTGAATTAAAAAAATCAAAAACTTTATCCGCAGATTCTACATTTGTTTTATTCGATTAATTTCTAGTTACATTCGCCATAACTAAAGGGGTTTTTTACTAGATCCACCACCACTTACCTAATCTTATAGAGTTAGTCTAGTTAATAATGATTATAACCTTTGAAGAATAGTTTAATGGATATGGTGGACACATCTGAGATAATCGCATTGCTGTTGTGTTTGACTCAAGCCTTTTCCATTATTAGATTACACTCAGAGGAATGCAGAAAGATATTGAGGCAACATTCTGAAATTTGTAGATATATAAAAAACTAATGATATTACGATTAGATATTTAAATCTTTAAAAAATTGTAGAAATTTTTGAAAGTTTTAGTAATACAAATTGTATAATTATACAATATTAATAATATTTTAAAATTTGAAATGTTATTTATGAATATATTTATTTATAGATGATGTATGAGCTATTAACATATTTAAAAAAAGTTACAAAAAAAATATAAATATTAAATGTAATATATGAATTATTACCATATTTTAATAAATTTGCCAAAAATATAAATCAACATTAAATGAGATTATCCATGTCATATTTTTTCGGAAGCCATGTCATCAATTTTTAGTAGCCATGTTATATTTGTTTTGTGAAATTGATCGTAGAAAAGACAGATAGCAAAATCATTTCTAGTTACATTCGCCATAACTAAAGGGGTTTTTATTAGATCCACCACCACTTACTTAATCTTATAGAGTTAGTCTGGTTAATAATGATTATAACCTTTGAAGAATAGTTTAATGGATATGGTGGACACATCTGAGATAATCGCATTGCTGTTGTGTTTGACTCACCCTTTTCCATTATTAAATTACACTTAAGAGGAATGTAGAAAGATCTTCGCACAACATTCTAAAATCGGTGGATCTTCTGAACTAATTAAGAACTAATTAAACAAAGTGTTTAAGCCCTCTCTTACCAATTAAAAGAAGAGAAAAAGACAAAAATAGCACTAAATCAAGTTTTTGTTCTCAAACTAGCATTTAAAGTCAAAAGTCACAAAAATAGCATTTAATGTTTTATCAAAAGTCACAAACTTAGGGTTTAGAGTTAAAGGGTAGGGTTTAGGATTTAGGGTTTAGAGTTTAGGGTTTAGGGTTTAGAGTTGAGAAATGAAGTTTTGAGGATAAGATTTTAAATTTTGAAAAATAAAAAAATTAAAATTTTCAAAAGATAAACTTAGAAATGTGCTATTTTAGTCATTTTAATTTTAGAGTGCTATTTTTGTGATATAAACTTAGAAATATGCTATTTTAGAGATTTGTCTTTGAAAGAAGCCAAAAATGCAGAAGGTGTGCAACAAACTCTCTCAACAGATCTACACGGAGGTAAACAACTCCCGTCACGTCGTGCGTCCACGTGTCCCTTCTTCTTCTTCCTCCGTCCCTTTCCTTCTTCTCCCTCATATCATCATCACCTAAAAATAACAAATACTATTATTATTAATAATAATTAATCAAAAAAAGAAAATTCAAATTCATCTCTGTGTTTCCGCAGCAGCAACAACAAACCGAGCCCTTATTCGTTAGGGCTCTCGGTTTATTGTTAGCCATGGCGGAGAAAGTATCCGACGACGTGATGCTTCTCCACGGCGACCTCGATCTCAAAATCGTTCAGGCGAGGAGGTTACCTAACATGGACTTATTCTCCGATCGCATGCGCCGCTGCTTCACCGCTTGCAACTCATGCGCCAAACCTCCGGAAGTCGACGAAGATCCAAGAAACAGAGACGGCGGCGATCGCAACATCCGCGGCCACCGCAAGGTCATCACCAGCGATCCCTACGTAACCGTCGTCGTCCCTCAAGCGACTCTCGCTCGCACGCGCGTCTTGAAAAACTCTCAGGATCCTCTCTGGGACGAGCACTTCAACATCTCCGTCGCGCATCCGATGCCTCACCTCGAGTTCCAGGTCAAGGACGACGACGTCTTCGGCGCGCAGATCATCGGCACGGCGAAGATCCCCGTACACCAGATCGCCTCGGGGCAGCGGATCTCCGGGTGGTTCCCCGTCCTCGGCGCGTCGGGGAAACCGCCGAAGAAGGAGACGGCTCTCTACGTCGACATGAAGTTCACCCCGTTCCACCAGATCGAGACGTACCGTAGCGGAATCGCCGGGGATCCGGATCGGAGAGGCGTGAAACGGACTTACTTCCCCGTGAGGAAAGGGAGCAAGGTGAGACTTTACCAAGACGCTCACGTGATGGACGGGACGTTGCCGGAGGTTGGATTGGATAACGGGAAGGTTTACAAGCACGGCAAGTGCTGGGAGGATATTTGTTACGCCGTCTCCGAGGCGCACCATATGATTTACATCGTGGGGTGGTCGGTGTTCCACAAGGTGAGGCTTGTTAGGGAGCCTACGAGGAAGTTACCGAGAGGTGGTGATTTGACGCTTGGGGAGTTGCTGAAGTATAAATCCGAAGAAGGTGTTCGAGTTTTGCTGCTTGTGTGGGATGATAAGACTTCTCATGATAAGTTTGGGATTAGCACGGTGAGTGTTAGGCTATATCATTTATGTTTCGATAGGCTATGTTAATCGTCGTATCTAATAGAATTAGAGATTATATGATGACGCAATTGGTGATTTACCTATGTTAAGTATGTTGTATGGCATTTTTTGTGTTGCAGCCTGGAGTTATGGGGACGCATGATGAAGAGACTAGGAAGTTTTTCAAGCATTCTTCTGTGATATGTGTGTTGTCACCTCGTTATGCTAGTAGTAAGCTTGGTTTGTTTAAACAACAGGCAAGTCCTAGCTCTTCAGTATATATGTTCATGATAGTTTAGTGATGCTAATTGCAAAGATAGGATTAGTGAATATGTATGTTTGCGGTCAATTATAAGAGATGTTCTTGGAAATGCACTGAATCTAGTTAGTGTTGGCTATCGTATGTACATGTTCTTTTCATGGACTTTCCTTTAATCTCTCTCAGGTTTGATTCTTCGTTTTAATTGTCAGGTTGTTGGCACTCTCTTCACGCACCATCAGAAGTGTGTTCTTGTAGATACTCAGGCTGTTGGTAACAATCGCAAGATCACAGCTTTCATTGGAGGTATTGATCTTTGTGACGGCCGCTACGACACACCTGACCACCGGATACTACACGATCTTGACACTGTATTCAAGGATGATTTTCACAATCCTACATTTCCAGTGAGTACAGTATGTAATTATTGGCTGGTCGTTTTTAACCGTACTGACTCCTGATTTGGATTCGTTTTCTGCTTAACTTCCTCAGGCTGCTACCAAGGCTCCAAGGCAACCGTGGCACGATTTGCACTGTAGGCTAGACGGCCCTGCGGCGTATGATGTTCTCATAAACTTTGAGCAGCGGTGGAGAAAAGCGACCCGATGGAAGGAGTTTAGCTTGCGTCTAAAGGGAAAAACTCACTGGCAAGATGATGCATTGATCCGGATAGGACGTATATCATGGATTCTAAGTCCAGTGTTTAAGTTTCTGAAGGATGGTACCTCAATTGTCCCGGAGGACGATCCAGTTGTTTATGTTTCCAAAGAAGATGATCCTGAGAATTGGCATGCTCAGGTATTCACAAATGTCTTTCCAAACAATACTTTATCATGTAATGAATTGTTATGGCGATTTGATTCAACCATTTGACTTCCAGGTATTCCGTTCTATCGACTCAGGATCCGTGAAAGGATTTCCGAAATATGAAGACGAGGCTGAGGCACAAGTTAGTAGATCAACTTAGTTGCTATTATTATTACTAATGTTCCTTGACAATACAATAGTTATTGTCGCCACATTGTGTACTAAGTTTTGAAAATTTCTTTTTGACTGCAGAATCTGGAATGTGCCAAGCGTCTTGTAGTAGATAAAAGCATCCAGACTGCATACATCCAGACAATCAGATCTGCTCAGCATTTCATATACATCGAGAATCAGTATTTCCTTGGTTCGTCTTATGCTTGGCCTAATTATAAAGATGCAGGTACGTCTTGATCTTTGAAGAAAGTTCTTAGACTAGGAACTAAAATGCTCACTTAGAATAGGCTGTATTCTAGCATAGTTCTCAACATCTGGGATGGATTCTCCTTCTCCTGTGTATACAAAAGTGAATGAAGTGAATGTTCCCTCTCTTTTGAATGAGCAGGAGCTGACAATCTTATTCCAATGGAGTTGGCACTAAAGATTGTTAGTAAAATCAGAGCTAAAGAAAGATTTGCTGTATATGTCGTTATACCATTGTGGCCTGAGGGGGACCCAAAGTCTGGACCTGTGCAAGAAATTCTGTATTGGCAGGTATTACTTCAAGACTTTTAGCACTGATATTATAATGTAGTTTCTTCCAATTCTTTACAAGAGAAACTAACATTTTTTGCTAAAAACCATCTTGTTTGCAGAGCCAAACTATGCAGATGATGTATGATGTCATAGTACGAGAACTGAAAGCAGTGCAGTCAGATGCTCATCCTCTCGATTACCTTAACTTTTACTGCCTTGGTAAACGAGAGCAACTTCCAGAGAATATGCCAGCCACAAATGGCAGTGCGGTATAATATTCATATCATTCATAGAGAAGAGGAGTCATATATATACACTTTCCTGTAGTAATCAGTGGATCAAAAGTACTTATGATCTTTTTGACTGCGTTTTCAGGTATCGGATTCGTATAAGTTCCAGCGTTTTATGATCTATGTGCACGCGAAGGGGATGATAGTAGATGATGAGTATGTACTCATGGGATCTGCTAATATCAACCAAAGATCAATGGCCGGCACGAAAGATACAGAAATAGCCATGGGTGCATATCAACCCCATCATACATGGACTAACAAGGGAAGACACCCACGTGGCCAGGTTTGCCTTCTTCCTATCATCATCATCATCATATATACCTTAACAAAACCTCAAAAGTTAGCTTCAGATATGCTAGAGACGTTGTGTTTATGCTCGTTGTAAAGTAATCAAGTATAGAAACTTGAATTTAACTTACAGGTGCGTTGATATCTCTCTATCCACAGGTGTATGGATACAGAATGTCACTATGGGCAGAGCACTTAGGCAAAACCGCAGATGAGTTCGTGGAGCCTTCTGATCTAGAATGCGTCAAGAACGTGAACGAAATCGCTGAAGGAAACTGGAAAAAGTTCACAAATACTAAATTCTCGGAGCTGCAAGGTCACTTGATTAAATATCCTCTACAAGTAGACAGTGATGGTAAAGTGAGCTCACTTCCAGATTACGACAGCTTCCCAGATGTTGGTGGCAAGATCATCGGAGCTCATTCCATGGCCCTCCCTGATACTCTAACCACGTAATGTAACATTGTTCGTTTCGATCCTGAAGAAAAAAGAAGCTGAGAGTGTTGTGTGATTTGTGTACATTTAACTGTGTTGTTTTGTTTAATTCTTTTGTGATTTGTCGTCAAAAAAGTAGTGTGTGTGGACTATGGAGGCAAATCTCAGTTACGTAAGGATGCTCTCTGTGTTTCTTATTTTTCTCAATTAATAATAAAACTGTAATATAATTTCAAATGAATGTAACTACAAGTGTTTGGTTCTTATGTCGTGCCGAGGGTAGCATCAATTTATCCAGATTATTGTTATCCGCTTCTAAGTGCATGTTCTTTGGGCTCTTGGTTCTGGAGATATTTTTATCTGCCAGTATTAAACTATCCTAGGAATGAATTTCAATTTGGAAAAAAAAACAAAAATAGAGGTTCTTGTTCGATTCTGTTTATCATTCAATCAAGTGTAACGATAATTAAACCAAACCGAGTGGAAGAATGCGCTAGAGCCAAAAAAAAATAAAATAAATAACAAACCGGATTGGTTACGGAATACACCATAAGAAACGTGAGGCTTGCCACATGCAATTACTAATGTAATATAAAAATTTTAAGAATAATAATGAATCTAAAAGACAAGGAAAGGAACTGGAGTTTACAGTAAAAACCCTAATTATCTCAATCTCGATCGCAACCTGAGACTTGTCTACCTGCTTCTCCCGCAATGGTAAGCTTACAGTACACACTTCTTCTTCGTAGTTTGATATATCTGACGAAATTTGAGGTACTTGTTTCGTTTTTGCAGGCTGATTCTCGCCGTCACGAAGAAAGGTTAGAGAGATTCAAATATTTTTTTTTTCTTAATATATTCGCGTTGTTCATAGCTGTAAAACTACAAACTATTTCTAAAATGTTGAATTTCATTTAACACTTGGTTAAGAATTCGAATCTGATGAATAGACTTGCGAGTGTTGACCTGTTAAAGATTCTCTGTACTTGAATCATATGTTGTCGATGCCTTGTCATGTTAGGTGTGTCAAAGTAACATGTCTTTACTGAGGTTTTGTACAGACAACAAAACACATGTTCTGTAATACTTTTTTTTGCCTGGTTTCTGAAACAGAGATTCACGGTCTCCTTCACCTCGAAAAGAACGGTCCCTTTCCAGGTCCAGGTCCAGGTCTAGATCCGTGCCGAGGGCTAGGTCAAGGTCAAGGTCAAGATCTTTGCCAAGGCCTATATCTCCATCAAGAAACCGTGGAAGGTTAGCTGCTCTAGCCTTCTTTTCTCCATCTCTGTCTGCATTGTCATTGGTGGTTTCTAATGCTTTTTGGTGAACAGGAGGTCTGAAGTTGAAAACCCTGGTACCACTCTCTATGTGACTGGCCTATCCACAAGAGTCACTGACAAGGATCTCGAAGCTCATTTCTCCAAGGAAGGCAAGGTGATATAACCATATATCTAAAACCCTGTTTCTCCTTCCTTCCTCATTAATCTGTTTTGTCTTTTAGCTTACAGTCGTTAATCATGTTTTTTAACTAATTTGATTGCCCACAGGTAGCGTCTTGCTTTCTTGTAATGGAGCCGCGCACCCGTGAGTCTCGTGGTTTTGCCTTTGTTACGATGGATAGCGTTAAAGACGCTGACCGTTGCATCAAGTATCTCAACCAATCTGTACTTGAAGGCCGTTACATCACTGTTGAAAGGGTAACATTAACTTCATGCTCAATTCATTTTGGTACCAATATGATAAGTTTGATATAGTTATTTTGTTTAACTTGGAGATTTTCTGACTAATCAGAAAAAAAATATTGCGTCAAGCTAGTGTTGGCAACAATCAAAGATGATACTACTCATCCTTACCAAATCCAACTAATCAACTATATTGCTTCAACTATCAACTAATCAAAGGACATTATCAAGTGACAACAACTATTAGTACAAGTCAAGTGTTTCTTCAGCCTAGGATGCATCTTGTTTTTTTTACATGAGGTTTATGTACTTTGTGTTATCTTCAGTCCCGAAGAAAGCGCCCCAGAACTCCCACCCCTGGCCACTATCTTGGCTTGAAAAGCTCCAGAGACAATGGTAAGTCAACAACTATTAAAATTATTGATGCACTTAGCAAATGAAAAGGTTACTAACTGTTCTGTACTCTTCTTTTTCGTGCTGTGGAAAAAAAAAGACCGAGATGGCCGTAGCAGTCGAGGGAGGCACTATGATCGTGATGATTACGGACACCGTAGGTCACCAAGACGCGACTACTCACCTCGTGGTGGTGGAAGGAGGTCACCACCAAGACGTGAGTATTCGCCTCGTGGTGGTGGAAGAAGTTCTAGAAGAGATCGGTCTTACTCTCCTTATGGAAGAAGCCCAGAGAGAAGGTCCGAGAGAAGGTATTAACCCCGTCCGTGGTGGCTCGAAATGACCTGTGTGTGTAGCTCTCTCTCTTAACAAAGTAATCCAAAAAACTTCATTGTTGGTTTAGGTTGTGTGATTGTTCATCATCTTTAAATTATTACAGAGATTCTGTTGTGTGACAAGTATGGTTTTATGTGCCTTTTCTCTTTTATGTATGCTGCAGAACACAATGAAGTGAAACTTATAATGTAATATCTTCTCTATGCTACTTTTGAGATTGTTTGCAAATAATTGTTTGAAACAAAAGGGTGGAGTTACAAGAGTAAAGCTTGAAACTATCAAAACTCAAAAACACAAGCTATGAACAGAGACGACAACAAAAAAGTTATCAACAGCGAATTATATGTACGTGTGTTTTATTTTTACTTGTAATAAAAACACAAAACCTGATTGATAATCAAGAGTTGGCGTATTTGTGCCAGCAAAGTAACATAAGAACACATCTCCTGGCGATGTAGAACCTAGAACGCCTCTCATTCACCATCGCTAAACATCCTCTATTCCTTTCCACTGATGATGATTCTCTACAACCTTCTTCTTCTCTTTTCCTCTTTCTCCTCATCTTTGTGGTCGATGAACATTGGCCCATGTTTGTTCTTCTTCTCTTATTTACTTGGCTTCTTCACACTTTTTATGTTCTTCTTTATTTTATTTTTTCTGTAGAGACGATATTTTCTTTTAACAGAGAAATGATGGAAGAGAAGAAGAAGCAAATGAAAGAGACCAAAAGAGTGGAGAGGAAAATAAATAAAATGATAAAAAAGACTATAAATAGAAGAGTGGTGGAGCAATGATGATGCGATGACGTTAAACGTCGTTAACCTCTCTTTAAAAATTTCACGTATCCTCTTAGAAACCCATTAGTTCATTTTGCTTCTGTACTTGCGCGATTATATAATTCCACACTACGCTTTATCATTGTTGTTTTAAACCGGGTTATTAATGTAGGAATCATTGTCTTTGAGTAAATATATACCATAACTAAAAGATACTATAAAGTCTCGTATGCACTCTTCTTGCATATTGTCAATATTAATGATGTCACATCGTTACGGCTGTCAACGTGGATAAATCATATACAATGACAATGCTAGGAAACCTTTCTTTTTTTTTTACGTGCAAGGAAACATTTGACAGCTATGATGTAATGAATACCATTTTTACAACACCTCCGTCCCAGAGTTTTTACAGGGTTCTAATAATTAAAAAAAAATCAAAACACAAAAGAAAATAGGAAAGAGAACGAGAAGAGTTCTAAACTAAAAACATTCGGTCAAAACAAAATCGAGAACCTAGCAGCCGCCTGAGAGAAAAAAAAAAAGAGATTTCCGATTGGCCCTCTCCGGCATCCGGCGAGTCTCGTCGGTGCCGTGAGAGGGTAGTTACTGTCTTATAGTAGGTTCTTCTGTTCGATCTGAGGTGTTTCGGCGGTTATGAGATGGTGAGTGATGGTTTGTTTCCGTCGAAGACCCAGTGATGCGTTTGTTGGTTTGAACAGATCCGGATCTTCTTTCTGGTGCGCGGTGCAGTACTAAGCCGGCTCTGATCTAGGGTGTTAATTCTTCCATCGGATTTGTTGAAGCTTTGCTCAGGCATGTCTCTTTGGATCCTCGTTGTCGTCAATCAACCTCGCTCCTGTTCCATTTGCTTCAATGGTTGAAGCGGTTCTATGCGGCGCTTTATTCCTCCTTTTGAATGAGTCCGGTTTGGGTAAGGGGTTCTCTTCGATCCCATGGGTTTAGCTACTCTGCTTTGATTTTTCTCAAGCTACAGGGTGGAATTGGTTTGGCTTCAGCTCTGTATGATTTACCTAGTGAAGGTGTTGTGCTCCTGGGGGAGCGACGGTTTTGTCATTATTTCCGGATCCTTATGGAGCAACGGTTTGTGTCGATTTGCTTCTACCGCAATTTTTTCGGAGCAGATACGGATCTCCAGCTGGTTTCTTCTCAAGCTGCTACTGTGGATATTAGAAGAACCAAGCTGTTTGAAAAGTTCGTTTATGCTTTAATAGTTTGTCCCCTAATCTTGGATCTTTGATGGCAAACATGCTACATAAAGCTTCCTTCTTTCATGCCGGAGAAAGGAGCTAAGCTCATCTGATGATTAGAGTTTAGAGCATATATCTCTCGATAAAAATGGTGTTGCTACGAGCATTGCTATCAGCGTTACGCGGGTTCATCGCTACCAATCTTATCTTGCGACTTGGGTCCCCACTGGCTACTAATCCACTATCCGAACAGAGGCTGTCAATGGAGTCTCCATGACTGGTTGACGAGCCTCTAGCATGTTTCCTTTGTTCATGCTTTGTTTGGACACTTACTGGTGTTCTTTATTTTCTGTTTTTTTCTTCTTTTAATTTTGGTAACATGTTACTCTAATCCTCTGTTAATGAGGTATGTGTTGTTAGGGAGGCAGTTTGTTCTTTCTAAACTTCACATTATAAAATACCAGTGTTAAAAAAAAAAAACTAAAAACATATGGGAACCGTATTAAAACTTTTCATACCACTTGTCAACATATAAATAGCTCTTGTATTTAATTCACATTTAAATTTAATTAATTAAGCAAAATTAATTAAAATAACAATATTTTTTTATCAAAAACGTTTTTTAGATTCCAACCGATGAAGCTGCTCTTATACACTCTTTCACGTTATTAATTTACTGTTAAAACTTTTTTTGGTAAAAAACTGTTAAAACTTTTTTTTCAGGATTCTATCAACCTACCAAAAACGCGTGTCAGGTGGTTTTAGCGTACCCGATGAGACAACGGCTTATCTCTTCCTTACACGTGATCATCCTTTGATTATAATGATAGCTTAAGCTCACTGACCGGTAGTATTTTTTTTCTTAGGGGTATATTAGCAATGGATTTCTGTTAAATTTTTTTTTTTGAACATTAATTTCTGTTAATTAGTTTAGTAATTCTGTGTAGATTCGTTAATTCTTCGACAAATGATTTTGCGTTAATTTGTATATGGGAGAAGTAATGTGATAAAGAAAACTGAAGATCAAATAAGATGTTTCCATATGATAAATGTAATGAGACGTTTACTATTCATTTTTAAATACGCACTACTTGTATTATTTATAAGTATATATAAATGAGATTAATATAATTTTTTTTGGTAATTAATTATAAATAATGAGATTAATATAATTTGTAAATGAGATTAATATAATTTGCTTTTTAGTTTTAAAGAAGGGCGTCGTCAGGAACGCAGAAAAACGTCAAGCATGAACTGGTGGAAGAGAATAAAGTACCTGGAGGAGAAAAAAAATCAGTGAACAATCATTGATAGTTTGATTGATTTTTGCCACGCATGAACACTTCCTCTGACAGCTATGAATATTCCTCCATTCTTGTTTTTTCTTGAAAAAGAATAAAATTATTTTATACAAATACATTTTGTGATTCTTAATTACAGAACCGAGATATGGATATAAGGTTATAGGATCCATTCACATTTTTTCTTGTCGTCATTAAAAGCTTATATCTTAACTTTGCGGATGTTACCACTTTATTTACTTGTGTTAAGAGTCTTGAGAGTGAGTGTAGGTTTTCTATCTCTGCTGATTCATTTTATTCCTGTAGACTCTAGTTGGCTAGTTGGGCACACCGAACGAATATGGCCCTAACAAATACTCCATCTGTTTCTGTTTTTAATTGTAAGTAGTTTTGCTTAAAAGCACGAATATTTAGAAAATTATTATTTAAAAGAATATGTTATTTAACCAATTAATTCAACCAATTATTAAAAACCTAACATTATTTCATTGGTCACACAATATCCAATAAATGAAAAATATGCATTAAAATATGTAAACTACTTATATTGTGAAACAAACGTTTTTTTGCTAAAACTACTTACATTTAGAAACGGAGGGAGTATCTTTGTAAGAACTCAGAAGCGGCTGTTGGCGTTCTCCAAAGAGTATCTCTATTTTCCTCCATACTTTAAGAGCTTGTTGTACAATGAGTCTGAGTTGTTGTATATGTGAACCGACCTGTTGATAGAACGATGGAAACTTTGCTTAAGAACATCAATATGGTAGAAGTCGTTTACAATATTAAATATTTTAGTCAGTGACTTGGTTTGTCTTTACTTATAATTTTGATTATCATTTTTATGTGATATTGAAATATTTGTTTAATTTATTTAAGACTTGTGTATTATTTAACTTTGTTTTGTGATAGATATTCTGATATATCATTTTTGTTTTAATTTAGCTTAAGATTTTTGACAAAAGAAGGTTGTTATATAATTGAGGAATGTTCGTTTGGCAGACCCTCATGCAGCTGTGTTTGCAAAACAAACAACAACCAAACAAACAAGACACAGCCGCAGCTACAGGAAGTTGCGTATGCCAAACAAACAGTCCTATGGACTTCAACCGAACACAACCTGATATGATCCTGACCAGTGAAGCAGCATTCAGAACTGTAGTTGGGCCAGACCTTCATCAAGTTGCAGAGACCAGTTACATTGGAGCCAGCAGTGACATACGTTCAGTCCAAAGAGAATATCTCAGCAACCATGAAGAGTTTATCCGTGAAACCAACTTCTCTAGATTCTCAACTCAACCAGAGCACGCGGCGAATTGGTTTCATACCAAAAGGATTAATGGTTTAGGAGATATGCCAATTACAAGTCCGACCGCCTACACTGCATCCGGATTAACACTTCTTGAAGAAAAGGCATCTATCAGCCCAACCAGGAGAGATATTCGAGTAAACCAAGCTGGGAATTAAAGGGGGGTACCTCTCAGGAGTCCAGAAAATCAAGATTCAAGGCCAGAGTATTAATCTACCTAAGTTCCTATAGTCTATCTAAGTTCATGTTATGTCTTTTATTTAAATTTTCAGACTGTCTTTAGTTTATGTCTTTAGGTATGGGGGGGACAAAGGAGTTAAGTTGTTTTATTTTCCCAAGGCCTTGTGCATGTACAAGTCCTTGTCTAGACTGGTCTTATATGTTCTGGTCGAAAATCAGTAATGAGATAACCATCTTTCATTTTTAAAACATGTCTCTTCTTATTGAAATCTCTAAATCGACTTTCATGGCTGGTGTGTAATATCCAGCAACCCAAGGATTTTCTGATTTGATGTGTCATATCTGAACCAGAGTATCTAGGAGTATCAGGAGAAGAGCCAACTCTCTTGTATCCCACATCAATCCACAGGCTTTGAGAAGCTTGAGTCTTCGGATTCGTTTCTGCACGGATTATCCAATCTGTTCCATTCATCCAGAGATCTATCCTAGGGAGATTCTTATTACAATACTGGCAACAAGATCCAGCTCAAAGGCCCAATTTTGGAGAAATCTTAGAAATGCTTATGCAACTACTCCGTGAGCTACCATTCTCTCCGCTCAAGTAAAATAAACATGTTGCCTATTCTCATCTTCCTTTGTGTAGTTTTTGTATCTAACGGAGAGGAATCTCTTTATAACTTCTGTTTTTTTTTCTCACTGTATTCGTTTTCATAACAGTGTTATTTTGAGAAACGAATCACTGAGCGGTAATGATATTTTGTTCCAAGTGAAACTTTATATCAATTGGTAGTGCCATTTAGATACATACACTTTTTTTTGTTGAGAACATATACATTATTTATTTGCAATTTACAAAGGGATAGGTTTATGTTTTTGTTTTTGTTTTCACTCTTCTACTGGTAGTTCATTCTCTGTCCAGGCAACGTATCCTCCAGCAATGTCTGTAACCCCGGTGAAACCCTGTTCATACACACACACGAGGCATCATTAAAACCGCTTTCTCTGTTTTAACAAATACTATCACATAAATGAATCATACTTACAGCAGTGAGAAGTTCAGTTGAAGCCATGAGAGATCTTTCCCCGCTCTCACAACCCTATAATATTTCATTTATAATATGATTTTGTGTTCATAACTATTACTAGAAATTTGCTAAAGTATAAGCTTACAATGATGATCTCGTCGTGTTTCCTGAAGTGGGACGAGACCTGCTTTAAAAAGCTCGGGTTCTTGATCATTCCTGCAACATTTTATTTAGCTTTGGTGTTAATTTCAACTATTTTTTATACTATAGAGAGGAAACCAAAGGTCGGTTTGAAAATGAACCTGATCCGACTCTGTACATGTAAGGCACGTTAATAGCACTAGACGGATGTCCGATGCTGAACTCGTCTGGTGTCCTCACGTCGAGATATTTGTATCCTGCTTGAGCTAGCTCACGCGCAACTCTCACCGGTACTGATGTTGGAACTCTAGCTGCTTCCGCTGCAATATTTGCTCTGCCTGTTGTTACTTTCCTTCTTCAAAAAAAAAACAATTTAATAAATTAAGTCATTTCCTCTAATGCTAAGAGAGATTACAAAACGTTAGGTCACCATCGGAAGTTTGAGTTCTGACGATCTGCAACGACGACGACGACTCTCCTTGTTGCCGTTGATAGCTTCCACTTGAAAGATCTACACACTTCTAGAGGTGGAGATATAACCGATGACCAGCTTCCGATTCGTGTGGTTGTGTTTAAAGCAGATTCCATTTTTTTATTCTTGTGTTTGTAGATACTTTGAGTTATACTTCTCGTGCATGTTATGTATATATATACAGACGCAAAGCCAAAGGATATGGAACAAGTGACACGTCAGCCAGTTCTAGAAGATCTATCCGAGTCCAACATGTAAGCCATGCGGAGTATGGATGATAAGTCCAACTCGGTTACCTCGTAAGTCGTAATATGGATAACTTGCTGACTCGGATTAGATGCTACTATACGTTTCTTATTAAGGCCCAGATCTAAATAATATATGGGCCTTAGGCCCATTAACGAAACGGAAGAGAGTGAAAGTAAGGGAAGCTTTGTGATGATGGCGGATTAGCGATTGTTCGACGACGCCGATGATGATGGCGAGGTTTATCCCTGTATCGTCTTGTCAGTTTCGTTTCGGCTTCCGCGAGCTTCCTCCTTCGTCGTCGGCTCTCAATCCAAGACGGTTCGAGGTAAATCTCGTTTCATTTTCGTGTGTGATGGTAGTGTGATTGGTTAATTGAAGTCAGATGTTCTTAATCAGGTCTCTCGCCGGAGATTCCCGATCAAATGCTCGTCGTCTGAGTCGGATGATGGTGTAGATTCGGTATCTATTAACAGTTCGATGTACAGCTGGTTCACCGGACTCGGCGGTATCGGGATGTTAGACACCGCGTATTTAACCTACCTGAAACTGACCGGATCCGATGCCTTTTGCCCCGTTGGTGGTGGTACTTGCGGCGATGTATTGAACAGCGATTACGCCCTTGTTTTTGGTAACTATACATCGCTTTAATGTGTGATTAATGTATAGTCCTGAGCTTAGACTAACCTGGAAACTTGTATGTAGCTTAGTTCAAGATTTGTATTCATGGTATTTGATCTCATAGGCATGATTAGATTCTGATTGAATCACTCTCAATGTGATAATATTGAATCTGTGCTATGAGCTGTGTCAATGAATAGCATGCTCCATGTTGAAAGCTGAACTCAGTGACTGTTCTTTTGCATTTTGCCAGGTGTTCCTCTGCCAGTGATTGGGTTTGTTATGTATGGCTTAGTAACAGCTTTGAGTGCACAGCTTGCGGAAGGGAATCTACCCTTTGGAGTTAGTAAGACCAATGGGCGTTTTGCGTTATTTGCCGCCACAACTACGATGGCATCTGCTAGTGCGTACTTCCTGTATATACTTAACACAAAACTCTCAGGATCATCGTGCCTCTATTGCCTAGTATCTGCTTTCCTATCGTTTACTCTATTTTTCCTCGCTGTAAAGGTATCCCTTTATATCCGTTTCTCTTACATTTTGTGTAAATTGTCAAGATGATTACTTAAGTTAGGATTATGTTTATTTGCTCCGTGCATGTGGTAGGATGTGAAGTTGCAAGAGATACAGCAAGTTGTGGGATTGCAGATATGCTTGGCACTCATAGTAGTTGCCTCTTTGACTGCTTCATATAGTACTGCTCGACCAATCCCTTCAAGGTAATCCAGGTTGAGTCCGATGGCATGTATTAATCCTTTCTTACAAGTAGTTTCTCTTAACTCCAATATACGTCTTTGGTGTTCACTCCTTGCAGCTCAGGTGACATTGAGCTGCCATATTATTCAACAGAGATCACTACATTATCGAGCCCATATGCTATAGCGTTAGCAAAACATCTAAACTCCATTGGAGCTAAAATGTATGGAGCGTTCTGGTGTTCTCACTGCTTAGAGCAAAAAGAGGTAGGTACTACTAGGTACTTACATTGGTTTACAAGTAATCAGTTTTATGCGCTTGTCATGTAACTATGTAAGTTCTCTCCATCTGTAGATGTTTGGAAGAGAAGCAGCAAAGCTACTGAATTACGTGGAATGTTTTCCCGAAGGCTACAAGAAAGGAACTAAGATATTCAAGGCATGTTCAGATGTTGGGATCGAAGGATTCCCCACATGGATGATAAATGGTCAGGTGAGTAAATCCTCTGAATCCTTGGCACGAGTTTTCATCACATGTCAGTTCCTATTTCACCTCTTTTATTGTTTAGGTATTAAGCGGAGAAGTAGAACTCGCTGAACTAGCGGAGATGTCTGGATTCAGCCTTGATCAGGCAACTGAGGCCAAACCACTTCAGTAAAATTTGTATAGTTGCAGGAATATGAGGTGAATGCTCTTTTATTGATACCGATGGTTATAGGATGCTCTGTGCCATTGCAAGTGATTATTATTATTGCCACAGGAGGTTATAACTCCATGTTCTATCACTTAGCCATCACCAGAGAATCACACTATCATATAAAGATTATTAGGTTCCAAAACTTGTTGGGTTCTACTAGCAATCCGAGAACCTGCAGTCATCTAGTCATGTCTTTATGGTATAAGCCTAGAATGTAAATCGGTGTATTATGGTGTAAATGTGTAATGAATAGAAGTGAGGTTAAGAGCACACATGTATGTATGTTGTATTTACATAATGAATTATATATGCGTGTAGATAGATGATCCATGGCAGATACATGACTCGTTGGATAGGCAATATATTCTATTTTCTTCTTTTTTAAAGATTAAAATATTGGATAGATATGAACATCCAGATATTTATTACTAAATTGCTAACTTGGGTTTTGTTGAACAACAGATGAGCCAAAAATAAGGCTAATCTTTATCCAAACCTCTAATGAATGTGACGAGGCGTAACGTAAAGTAACGCTCGCGCGGGAAAAGAGTAAGAAAAAAAAGCAGTAGCCGTTAGATGTAGAGAGAATGAAGGGGTCAGATTAGTTGCTTATCAAGAAAGCTCATAAAAAGGGCAAAACAGGTAATGAGTGTTGGACCCACGGAAGAGGTGAGAACGATCACGTTGAAAAGGGAAGATGCTATAGAATATTCGTAATAGTCACGTCGTTTCTCACATTAAACCCCTCCAGTAAATACACATTTTTAGTTTTCGCCCTTTGAAATCTCTTTAAAATCCATCAGTTCTTCATCCACCTTCACTCGCCGCACTCTTCAACTGATTTTTCAAAGATGACGACACCTCAGATTTCGGAGATTGAGCAAGAGCAGCTGATCGAGAAGCTCGAGATCTTCAAGATCCATGGCAGAGACAAACGCGGCCGTAAGATCCTTCGGATTATCGGCAAATTCTTTCCAGGTTTGGATCTGTTTTCGTTTTCTATATTGATTTCATCTGCTATCTTTCATCTGAATTTGAAATTTTCTCGAATCAGCTCGGTTTCTATCACTGGATGTGTTGAACAAGTATCTAGAGGAGAAGATCTTCCCTCGACTAGGGAGAAAACCGTTCGCCGTGCTCTACGTCCACACCGGCGTGCAGAGGAGCGAGAATTTCCCCGGAATCTCAGCTCTGCGAGCGATCTACGACGCGATTCCGGTTAACGTCAGAGACAATCTCCAGGAGGTTTACTTCCTCCACCCAGGCCTCCAGTCGCGTCTCTTCCTCGCCACTTGCGGCCGATTCCTCTTCTCCGGCGGGTGAGTTTCTCGTTTTGGATCCTCGAAATCGAATATATATATTTTATTTTTTTGCATACTGATTGGTTTGTTTGGTGTGGTGATTGGCTACGGTAGGTTGTACGGGAAGCTAAGGTACATAAGCAGAGTTGACTACTTGTGGGAACACGTGAGGAGGAACGAGGTAGAGATGCCGGAGTTTGTTTACGACCACGACGACGATCTAGAGTTCCGTCCGATGATGGATTACGGTCAGGAGAGCGATCACGCTAGGGTTTACGCCGGAGCCGCCGTAGATTCATCGGTCTCCAGTTTCTCCATGAGGTGTATCTCGTAGCGTGTAGAATACACCCACCAGATCCTCTGATCGTATCTTTTAAAACCATATAATATACCGATTAAAATATCAAAAAGAAGTCACGAATAGATGGTGCTTCTCGCAGCCAGTGAGCGTTTTTTTACGGAAAAAGAAAAAGAAAGCTGTTGGTGTTTGGATAAGGAAAGGTTGTGAATCTTTAGATTTTCCTTGAACCTGTTCTTTTTTATGTTTTTAATAGTTTTCAGTGTTTCTTTTGAGAAATTTGTCAGATCTTTTCTTTAGTGGTGGTCGTTGTGGGTTGCTGTCGAAAATCTTGTGTAAATATGTTAATATAATATGTTAGTGTAACATTAGTTCAAAAAAACAAAAATTTATGCTAGTGTCACAAGTTTTTTTATTAGTTGTTATAAAATACCTCTTACAACAACATTCTCATAGAAAAGGGAGGACTTTCACCATCTCAGTGATACACCACCTACCATCATCAAGCTGGAACACTTTAACATTGTTTTTATCTTCCTCATCTGTAAAATAGATACAATTCTCCATACATCCATATTCTCCAAACATTCATAATATTCACTAGCCCAGACATAATTTACAATATGCCACATATGAACAAAATTAATTCTAAGAGTACTATTTAAATAGTATAAGATGAACAAAATGTTTTGATCAGTTTGTTAGTTTCTTTCACAAGCAAAAGGAGGGTGTGCCTTTGTTCACTAGAGGTGATTCTATTGATTGTACTCTACATGAAGGTTTATATGAATGTTCATTCACATACAATGATCTTGAGATAAGATAAGATTGTGAGTAGAGAGTATCCAATTCTTATTTCGATTTCTGTCTCTTTTAACTTCAGTCTTTGATAAAATCACAACAAAAGCGAATCGCGTTATTGATTACAAGCGTTATTGATTACAACAACAAAAAAGTAATGCTTCTTTCTTCTTTCTTCTTTCATACACAATCACCAACCAATGTAGTAAAAACACAATACTTGCATTAAATCCCCATACGTGATATTCTTTCTACTTATATAGTAAAAGTAGTTCCCCGCTTCAGATCAGTGGCCCTTTACTCTGTCTGATAGAGTCAAAACGTGCCGCCAACTCATCATAATCAGGAAGCTTTGGGTGAACATGGTGACCGCTCGAGTCCCTTCTAGACTCAGCAGACTGAGGAGCCTGAGGTGGTGCTCTGTCTGGCGGGAGGGAAGAAGCACGTCTCTGTAAAGGTCCTTCTTCCGGCTCTGTATCTTCCTCGTAGTAGTCAGACTCATCAAACTTGACCTCAGTAGTCGCAGGAGGAGGAAGTGTGTGTCTCCTCCTCATTGTTCCCTTCGCTTCTGCTTCCGTTTTGGCGTAGTCTTCTTCATTTACACCTGGATTGTTGCAGCTGTATCTTCTGTTTGCTACGGAAGGTTTAGCGTAGTAGTAGGAGCTTGTTTCAGATCGTCTCCTTGAATGATCCAAAGACGAAAAGGAGGATACAGAGAACTCCTTGTTGCTGTTACTGCTGTCTCTTCTGTTAGCTAACAAGGCGGCTACTTGTGCTGCTGCAACCGCCTGCTTGGCTAGTTCAGCTGCTGCTTCAGCTGCTGACTCGGTGTCATGATAATGCGTGTTGATGCTGCTCATGCTACTACTCGATCTGAATGTAACAAAAAAAAAACAACATAAGGACTTACATTTTTCTGAACATTGATGAAACAAAAAAAGAATATGTACCTCGGCACAGCTTTGGTAGGATCAATGGGTTCATCAGAAGCACGGTTTACTGGTAAGCTTGACGCGCTAACAAACGCACGTGGACCATCCTGCTCATACAAGAGACATTACACGTTTTAAAAGATTCTAAGAAGAAAAATGAGAGAGATTAAGAGAGACATATACAATGGTTGCTTCTTGAGGTTTGAGAAGTTCTTGCTCAGTCTCTGCAGTGTCCCAATCAACCTGGAACTCCTTGGCAATCTCCTTCATGATTTTAAGTTTGAATTCTCCACCAGGATGCCTCACCGAAAGCTTATCAATCAGCTACAAAACAATCACAAGAGTCATCAAACGTCATGTCATTGTTTAAGCAAATCAGATATGATGAATGAACTCTCTCCCCTTACCATCCGGTTCACGCCACAGGTAGGACGCAGCTCAGTAGCAGCAGACACGAAATCTCTTCCGTACTTCTTCTCAAAGATGTCTTTCAGATCTCCAAGCTCAGGTATCTCCGAGCACCTAGGCGCAGCGAATATCAAACTCGCAATGCCTTCCTTCAGATCCACAGGACATTCCCTAAAAGAAAAAACCCCAAATTGAGTTTTAGGTAAAAAGACACAAACTTTGAAACTGAATATGAAACATTACTTTTGTTTTGTGATGATAGTGAGTCGAGAAACAATGAGTTCACAGAAAAGCTCAATGATTTCGTTAGCCGCCAAGATGTTCTGCTCCCTAATCACATGCTCAACCTGAATTGCCATTAAAGTCAAGAGCTTTGGTCTTTTTTGCAGATTTTTTTTCAGACAATAGAAAAAAATAAAGAGCTTTGGTCTTTTTTTCAGACAATAGAAAAAGGGTAAAGAGCTTTGGTCTTTCAGACAAGAGAGAAAGTGAAATACTCTGATTCGAGCGGTGGCATCTTGACCGGACTGAAGAAGAAGAGCGATGTCACGTCTCATTTGCTTCACCACAACTTGTCTCTTGTTCCTCAGAAGCTTTATTCTAGCTACAGCCATCTTCGCCGCCGTTTTGCTTTTTTTTTTCCGACCAAATAAATAAAAAACAGATTCATCAGACGATTCAGATCTTGCTATCTATGTAAGAGAATCTATAAGAATGTTCAAGATTTTACCATTTGGAGGAGTTGAAGCCGCGGCGGAAGAGAGAAAGGCTGAACTTGAGAAGCTTCTTCGTCTGAACCGAGGCTACTCCGGCCGCCGTCATTTTTTCTCACCACCAACGTTTCTTCTCTGACACTGGAGGACGATGACTGAAGAAGGAAGGTGTGAGTGTGTATGTAAATGAGATTAACGCTCTATTGGGTCCCACGAGAACCCACCGACTTACTCTATTAGCTGGTCCACCTTTTTTTTTTTTTGACATTGTCAAATATAGCCGTTTTATCTTTGACACGCGTTACTCATTAGTCTCGAACCGAAGGAGTATCCTAAGCAACGCCTAATCATTTGTTTAGCTTCACTTGATAATATAATTGCGTTTGATGTAATGGGCTGGACCATTGTCTTGAGCCTTTCTTTCTAAACTAACGTACAAATCTTGGCCTGTCTATATTTGGAAGGTTTTCCATATTTAACTCTATACAGAGATTTTACGAAATTATGTGTAATTTGATTTGACTATCCCTTAGTTATATACTTATATGCGATAATTTATGTGATTTCATATTTATTGTTCAATGTTATATTAATTCTTTTACCATATATAAAATTTTGACCTTATCACACTTTTCTATTCAGTATAACTTTATACATTGTCCAGTATATAATTATGATCTTATCGATCGCATGAGTCTTAGCACACTTCTATATATTGAAAGTATTTCATATAAGTATTTTATGATATAAAAAATGATGATAGAAAGGAAGAAAGTAAATACAATGAGGTTTTCAAATATAAGCTTGTGAGAAATTTATAAGAACATTTTTTTTTTTTGATAACTGAGTATCATGACTTCACCAAGGTGATCCAGACTAGAGACTGAAGCGAGCAAGGACACTGCCAGGGTGTCACCATGTGGCTCACTGTGAACGGTCTTCGGTCTCGGGCGCTGGAGGGTCCGCATGTGATTTCCCCAGTGGCCGGGTTTCGAACCCAATAGCGGAACTCACAGCCGTGGGCTCTTTACCACCAGAACTAGAAGTCCCGGTTAATTTATAAGAATATTTTCAATGTAAAACTTCATTTTTTCCAAAATGAAATTAAATGGAATATAAAGTTAAAAATTGTAATCCTATTTTATTTTTTACTCTATACTAGAGCAATGAACAAAAAAAAATATATTCTATTTTACTACATGATAGAATGAAAATATGATAAGATTGGAGCATTGTTTATTTCATACTCTATTTTATCTCATCATGGAGTAGGTTTAAAGATGCTCTAAGAATCTCGCAACCAGATTGCTCTTAAGTTGTTTCATAACGTTCATGGGTATATATAACAGCAAAGTTTTTTTTGTCATAGGTAAATAACTGCAAAACTGTTTCTATTTTCTTTGGAAAATGCCTCTCTACATGTATCAGTTTAATTAGTATACAAAAATCTTAGATATCCATCCCTCCGGCAAGTTCTCTAAAGTCGGATGCCAATGAGGTCTACATGCTTTAAATTCTTCTAATGAGAGATTATGTTGAGAAGCGAGGCTCTTGTTCTTATCAACCTTCGAAACAACCCTTCTAAATTTTTCTCGAACCCGCCAATGCTCATCTCAACCTCCTCAAGCTTCTCTTGTATATCATCACGAGTGCATGATTCTCCCCTAACCGCGGAATCCAATCTCTCCAACTCGTTCGTGGCATCCTCAATATTACACTTCTTCTTTAGTACAGAAGCCAATTTGCTCTTTATGTTACTTTGTCGTCCCGACAATAACTCCAAGAACGACTTCAACACGGATACACCAACAGAAGCCACTCGTCTCATCGCATCTATATATAACCGCCACATGATGTTCGTCTTCGTGATCATATGAACTTGACCTTCCATCGATGGACTTCAAGGACACAAGAAGCTTCTTAGTTTCTTTCCTCATGTTCTTTCTAAATTTGACATAGCCCGAGACAGCAACGTCGAGTTGGTCTCCTCCTCCGGCTACTTTCTTCCTTCTAACACATGATTGAAGATCACGAACATGCTCTTGAGTCTCGACCATCAGGTCCCTCGAGACGCTACATATATCCATTAGTCTCAAAGACCCATCGAGCATCTCTTCCATGAAATCTGATCTAACGGAAGACATGGCACGTTGCGTTGAACACATTTTTAGAAACTCACCGTACAATCGTAGAGCTCCTCCAAACCAGCCAACCCCGTCGAGATCAACTCGAATGAACTCTTCGTGGTGTCTATTGTTTTGACCTTAGCAAGAGCTTCCTCCACCCCACTCGTGCTTGGATGCGAACTTGAAGGTAAACTTATTGATCTTAATTGTTTCTTGATTAGCATATTCTCCATCTTTTGTGTTTTTTTTTGGTCGATAAATGTGTTGATCTTTTTATTTCTTTCTTTTTTTGGTATATCTGCTTGATACAACTTGCCCTGCACATGCATATATATAGCATAGGGTCTTCTTTTTTTTTGCCGACTGATATTATTATAAATGAAAAAGCTAAACTGGACCAAATCCAACCATAACAACTAAAGCCCAAAAGAGGCCCAAAACCTAATTTCAAAAAAACGAAAATCTTAAAACCGGCCCAACAACAAGCCCAAAAAACAGGAGGCCACTGCCCCAAACGCCAACGCACGGCGCACGTGTTGAGACCTCAACTGCGAGGCACACGTGTCACCAGATCCCTTCTCCAACCTCCATTGTCGGAGGAAACATGCAACCCAACACCGAAAACCGTACCCGATCTCACCACCACCACCTACGGCCGAGCTCCTTTGACGGAAAGCTTCTGTCGAACCATGTCGAGATCTCTTCCTAAGCCTCCAAGCCGCTAATCAATCCCACATCTCATCTTGTTTGTCGTCAACACCATCGAAGATAATTACTCGATCTATTCGAGATTTCTTCAGAGGGGACCAAACGAAGAACAGATGAATCAAGAACAAAGCTAAAGTCACACCCTTAAGAAAAGGGGTGACAATCAAAAACCGACGGTGCAAGACACAGAGCCTCCACACCTCGGACTCATAAGCCGGCGAGGAACGAAGCCATAGAAGCCTCTTTCTCCCGGAAACAGAGCCGGCGAAGCCTGCCTAAGAAGCAGCGCTTCCCAGAATCAAAGCCAAGAACCAGAAACCGTCGATAGAGCCCCGTGAAAGCTTCATCTCATCTCACAGAGGAGAGAGAGAAGTCTCGGTCTCCACTCGCCGTTTTATATATAGATTACTTAATACGAGTAAAAAATCACACATGCCACAAGTTGCACTTAAAAATTATAAAGAAAAAGCTGAGAACACAGTATTGAACATATCTTACATGTGTCAGACACGCTGGAGAATCACAGTCGGAACCATATCTTATAGCATAGGGTCTTCTAACATCATCAACAAAAAAACTTCAACAATTATTGAAATATTTAATTTGATTGGTCCGATTATTACTGGCAAATCTGTGACACTCTGAGCTGTCGGACGATATCATTGGTCAACTTATTTAGCCACAGAGATGAAGCCTAATGAGTCATCGTCTGTAATGCCTCCGGTTTCGCCACATAATCAATTGACCTTTCGAGTTATTCAAATAAACAATAGTCACCAAATCGTCTCGGTAGGTAGCGAGATCCAGATCTTCCTCCTATGTAGTTTTTCTAAATAATGAAAAGACATATTCGTCAAAAAATAGACTAATGTTTCTCTATGATTGCCTAATGCATTGCGTCTTGCATTACAACACGTGTAAGAGGAGCATATGATTTCAGATTATATGTTTGCTAGTTGCAAACATTCATACGTAACAGATGTATTTGATCGTAGAAATGAGCTTTTTTAACATTTACATATAGTACCAATCATTCCGCGAAACTATAACAGCCGTTCTTGTGGCAGTCTAATCAGGACAGATGAAATACTGGTACTCATTATGTTGCATTTATGTTTGTAATTCAAGAGTATGAAGTTAGCTTTCATCAATCAATACATATACTATATCAATATGCATTAAAAAGTTTTTTACGAAAAAAAGATATCACATATTAATATGCATATAATTTTTAATATTTATCCATGTATTGTATGTGAATTTGAACTATTTAGATTTGCTCCATTTACATACTATATGTGAATTCGAACTGTTTATGTTTGCTCAATTTGTTGACATAATATCACGAATTCTCAGCGCCGCTAGGATATATCTCTCAGCCGCGAAGAAAATGGAATATGTGTTTTTACTTCGTTTTACTTTTCAAGTAAATAACTACATTGAAAAACTACGAGTTTTTTCTTGTATAACTCACGTTTATTTCTTCTATTTTCAGTGCAAATTATGGTACACATAGGTTCACATATCCAACCGTATTCTTTATTTTATTTTATTTTAATTTATATTTAATAATGAAATGTTATCGATCAGAATATAAAAATTTACTTAAGATTGTTTTTAATAATATTTAAGTCTTTTATTTTCATAAATATATTTTTTTCACATGTTTACGTCAGATAAAATATTTGCTTTTTATTTCGCTTGTCTAATGACAAGTATTAAAAAAGGAAAAAAATAAAATAATAAAACTTATCAAACAGAAACATATTAACTTGAAGCAGCATGCCTACAAAAAAAAAAAAAAAAAAAAAAAAAAAAAAAAAAAAAAACAAAACAAAACATGCCTACAAATGCTATAAAGAATTAAGTCTCCGACTCTCGCGTATTGAACAATCCTTTCCAGTGCTGCAATTTTTAAATATTACAATACTACAACAATGGATTTGCAAACGAGATAATTTAAGAAGCAACAATACGAATAATGTGGTTCTTAAAAAAAAAATCCATACGAATGTAGTTATTGTGTACTTCAACGAAACAAACCGAAGAAAACAATGTGGACAAGGAAGAATAATGTTTGCATGCAGAACCTTAAATTAAGCAAGAAAATAGAAAATTCAAATGTTTTAGGTCACGCAGAGCCTTCACTCGGCTTTGTCCTCTTTTGCATCTTCTTCATCTTGTGGTGGTGACCTGTTGAGATCAAACTTTGGAGTAGTAGTTCCACATTCCTCCTCCTCCTCATCGATTGGGTCAGCGTTCAAATCGATTTTCAATCCCCCAGTGCCTAAACCAAACCCTCCACCACCGCAAGAAGCAGCAACATCCCCGCCAGATGCTTCCACGGCCGCATTAAATGTGGGGGGAGGTAAGAAGCCAGAGTAACCACGGTCTCTATGAGCCCGTAAGTGGCCGAAGACGGCTTTCCAAGAAAGAAAACTTCTCCCGCAAACGTTACATTTAGGAGGACCTTCAGGTGGGTTGATCAACTTAGGAGAACCTTTCTTCCTAGGCTTCTTTGCCGGCTCTTCTTCTCCAGCAGACACGGTGGCTTCAGAACCGGACGCGCCGGCCACATCTGCCAAGTCGTCCAACATAACCGTCCTTGGACGACGAGCCTTTTTCTTCTTAACTGTTCCACCACTTCCACCAACCTCTTGTTCCATGTTGTCTTTTGTCACCGCCGCTTCTTGAGCGGCAGCAATCAATAAGTCAGCCGCAGCGACGGCTTTTTGACGGGTTACCTGATCCACATCACTAAGACTCAGTGCGGGAAGGGCGAGAACTATTTCGCGCATCTCCCCTTCTTCTTCTTCATCGCTCCAGAGGTAATCACTTTCATCAGAATTTTCATTAATTCTTTCCTCAGTGTTCACTTTTGTTTTCTCGGGATCACTCATGATTTTGACTTTGTTGAGAGTAATAAGTTTTGCTGAGACCGAAATGGTGTTTATATAGTTTCTTTGATCACATGACGGTTATGACCGTTACCGCATCCTGTGTCTGATGTCTATATCTCTCTATTGGCCTCTCCCGCCTTTTCATTTGAAGGTTGCGTCCGTTAGATCCAGTTAAAAACCGAAAATTGATATGAAATGGTAAGCCATATATAAATTGGTTTCTTCAGTCGGTCGAAATGAACCGGAAATTGAGAACTGAAATCATATACATCATTGATTGTGCTAGTATTGTTTGTGGGCCATGTTCATTACATGGTCTGAATTCGCTTAGCCACTACTTAAGAATATCATGATTTTATTATTATTTTGACATAAGAATATTATGAATTCTGGTAGGTTTTTTTTTTGTCAACTGAATTCTGGTAGGTTGAAACTAGTTTTTTCCTGTATAACTATTTTTTTGCTACATTTTGATTCTAAATTTTAGGCTATGTACTTTATTTTTAATATTAAATCGGGTTGGTATATATTATATATTATTCTTGATTTTTAGTACAATTTTGATAAAATCCTTAGAGTTTGTTGTTTTGGAAAATCTGATATAATAGCGTTCTAAACGAATTCCAATTGTTGACAAAAAAAATACGAATTCCAATTTTAAATTTTAATTCAAGAAACTGGTGTTGTCATTTGAATTATCGTTCCATTGCATTTTCTTCACACGATGGCTTGTATGTATACCTGTATTGTATCTATTTTTACAAAATGTATTTAATTATCTTCTACGTTTATCTGTTTGATTAGTGTACAAAATATTTTTTCGGCAAATTCTCTAAAGTCGAATGCCTACGAAAGTTACCACTTTACAGTTTACATGCATAATTTAGAATTTAATGAGAGATTATGTTGAGAAGCGAGGCTCGTGTTCTTATCAACCTTCGAAATAAACCTTCTAGATACTTCTCGAATCCGTCAATGCTCATCTCGACCTCTTCAAGCTTATTTTGTAGGTCATCACGAGAGCAACATATCGATGAACCCAAACTCTCCAACTCGTTCTTCGTCTCCTCATGATGAACCTTCTTTTTCTTTAGTACCGAAGACAACTTGCTCTTAATGTTACTTTCTCGTCCCGACAAGAACTCCAAGAACGACTTCAACACCGACACGCTAACTGAAACTACTCGTCTCATCGCATTTATAACTGCCGCAAGGTGTTCATCTTGTTGGCCATCACTTACCCCCGACGACGATGAACATGACTCTCCATTGAATTTCTTCAAGGATCCAAGAACCTTCTTAGTTTCTTTTCTCATGTTCTTTCTAAATCTGACATAGCCAGCGACAGCGACATCGAGTTGATCAGCTCCTCCTCTGGCTACTTTCTTGCGTCTGACACATGACTGAACACCACGAACATGTTCGTGAGTCTCCACCATGAGGTCTCTAGAGATATTGCATATATCCATTAGCCTTAAAGACCCATCGAGCATCTCCTCCATAAACTCTGATACATCCGACGACATAACACGCTGAGTCGAACCCATTTTAAGAAACTCCTCCGTACGATTATAGAGCTCCTCCAAACCAGCCAATGCCGTCAAGATTGATTCTGAAGAACCCGGCGTGGTGTTAATCGCTTTAACCTTGTTAAGAGCTTCCTCGATCCCTGCCGTGCTCGGATGTGATCTTGAAGGTAAACTGATGGATCTTAGTTGTTTCTTGATAGTCATATTCAACACTTTTTTCCTCTCCTTTTTGTGTTTTTTTTATAAAGGTGTTTTGAGTTTTTTTTTCCCTTTCTTTGATCGATCTGATTTATCCAATTCGATGTACACATGCATATTTATACAACCAACAATAATTGAATTGTTAAATTTTATTGGTCCGATTATCACTGGCAAATCTGTGACTTTCTGAGCTGTCGGGTTATTATATTGGTCAAATTATTTGGCCACAGAGTAAAGCCTGATGAGTCATCGTTTGTGGTGTCGCTGGTTTCGCCACATTATCAATACACATTTTTTGTTATATTTAAATTTAAAAGTATCGACGGTCATAAAGTTATCTCGGTAGGTTACTAGATCCAGATCTTCCTCAACCTTATATTATCCAATCATATTCAAGAAGGTTGCTTACTACGAAGAGATTTTTGTACAGGGAAATAAAATAATGTTTTTATATAAGTTCCTCTGCATGGCTTCTCACATTATGACACGTCCAAGAGGATCACGGGTTTTGAGTTTATTTACTTGCGTGATTTCACACACTTTTTCCTGTAATCTGATTGACTAACGTGTATATTTATTAGAAACGAAGAACATTTGATGATCATATCGCTTAGCATGTCTGACTTCGTATAGACGCATATATTTTTGAAAAATAATTTAAAATTGAATCATCATATTTTATAGTTGACACAATTAAAATAGACTTCTCAACTAAAAGATGTTTTTTTGACAAGCGAGACGGTATCTTTAAATTGACCAACAATAGTAAATCTTCCAGCAATGGTTACTCTCTGAGACTACTATTGATTTGTATTATTACACGTGTATAAACGCTATGCTTAATTTGTAGATTCATATCACAAAATATCCATATCATGGATTTGCCCCACGTATATTGTCCCTTGCGCCAGGTACACGTGTAAAATGCCTAACATTTTTAGTTGAACTGTGTTTTGCTTTTAGGTGTGTGGGCACCAATTATTCCATGTTCCATCACGCTATGCTAATGTTATTATTTATGTTCAAAAGTTCACTTTCGTCGAAATAAAAAAAATGAAACTAACATTCACTCCACAAGTTTGTTCCATTTCTTTCTTATAAAAAGAATATTCCAAATATATTCCATCTCCACTTTATCATTAATTATTAATAGAAACCTTATATTTTTTTATATTTACCTATTTTACCTAACTATTTTGTTTTAACAATAATCCAACATAATCATTATTTAATATTTTCATATAATAAATTTATTACATAACATGAATAAACAAACATAAAACATCATAATTTGTATAAAAAAACACCATATATAACTTTATAATTGATTAACAAAAGTATTTAGAGTAAGAAATGAGTTTATTTATCTTTGATTCTTTTAAAACGAGTTAAAAAGTTCTTAAAACAAATATTCATATGTTTTTTTTATATAAACATCTTATTAGATAAAAATAATTGTCGAAATTTTGAAATTAATTGGATTATATTAAAAGATATAGTTTATTTTGGCAAAAGATAAAAATAAATAAAAGTTAAGGACCAATATATAATGAAAAAGTTCATCTTCAAAAAATGAAGATATGTACCGTAAATTTTCAAATTTGAAGCAACACTGTTCATTGTTTTATTTTGAATTCAAAAATAAAATAGAGTTGGAGTAAAACTTACTTTAAAATGAAATAAAAGGTAAAAAATAAAGTGGGATTGGAAATGGTCTTAATGTATAAAGAACTAAACACACATTCCTTTACGAATAGATAAAGAGAGTACTTGCATGTTCCACGTCATTGCTAATGATCTTGCTAAACTTGTAGGAATCTTACACCAATTATCAATCGGATAAGAACTAGCTAGAAGAAAGTATGTTATGAAAATCGGTTACAAAAGAACAAAAGAAAGTTGCCAATGATCTTGCTTTAACTTTATCAGATTCCTACACCAATTATCATTCGGATAAGAGCTAGCTAGAAGAAATAAAATAAGTGTCTAAAGTAGAGTCGTGTGTTTCAGAAAATGCTATTCTACAAACAATTAAGCTGTGATGATTGATGAACACTGAATCTCGTCACTCTAGCTAGTAGCTAATGTAATCTTACTCTTACATTTTGATATATATAATTTGTGAACTTTATGCACATCGTTTTAAAAGTTTGAAAGAAGTATTTGCTATGCAAATCACCAGTCTGTCGACCATTTAAAAAAAAACCCAGGTTGGAATCTAATTTTTGGTAAAACATTAATTAGTGTCACACATGTAGACACCCAACCATAATACATCTCAACCATAATAAATTAACATTAACTAGATGATATCTTTGTTGAAAAAATAACTTCACAAATAATATTATAGATGCCTAAAATAATCCTTAAACTTAACATCAATATTTTATTATATGATTAAATGAGTTTAATATTTTATTTTACATTAGTACAAACATGAGGTCTAGATGATATAAAAATCGGTTTACACTTAGATCAATCCCGGTTTACAATAGTGCAAAACTGAGATTCTTGTTTTTTTTCTTGCAAGAGAAACAACATGAGGATTGAGGACAGAGATGTATACATCTGATTGACAAAAAGAAAGAGAAAAAAAAAAGACTCAGGTCTCAACAGTTACTTAGGATATTAAGGAACAATAATCTGTTCTTGACTAAGCACTTGAAAACAGAGTCCAGCTCTGCCTCCAGATCACCAAAGCTCTCTTCAACAATATCTCTCCTCTTGTTCTTCTCAAGAGAGCCCAAAAAGACATCGTCAAGACTTTTCACTTCTTTTATCAGATCCAGATATCTATCTGCCAATGACCTCGATGCTAAAGGAATTGGAAAAAGACCAATGATGTTCTTGATTTTCCTTGCTGGAGGTGGTGATGGTGGTGGTGTTGTCGATAGGAACAACAAAAGATGCCTGAGAATCGAGACAGAGATTTCGATCGTCTCTCTCAGAACACTCGTAGATGCTACCGCTGGATCTTGATCTATATTTGGGGAAATATCTATAGTTTCCATTTTCTTAAGTCCATTGAGGTGTTTGGAGATTTCTTTCTTTGCCTTCTTCCTCACGTTAGCATATGCCCTAACCTCCTTCTCTACGCTACCTTTCCTACGAAGAGCTGATTTGAGATTCATCATGTGCTCTCTCATCGTGACAATCACCTCCCTTGCGGCCTCACACACGTCGAGCAACACAATGGATCCATTTAAAGAATCTTCTAGAAGTTTCCCCTTATGGTGGTGACGAAGAGTGTTTCTCACGTAAGAAGACTCGAGTAGCTCGTGGACGCAGCCGTAGAGCTCGGTGAGGTTCGCGAGTCCAACGAGAAGCGTCTCGGACCCGAAAGAAGCTGAAACTGAGACTGAGGAAGAGGATCTCCTCCAGATACTGAGCCGGTTCAAGGCTGCTCTGAGTTTAACAGAAAGTGGATGGATTCTTGTAGGAAGACTCACAGATCGAACCGGCTGGTGTGTGGTTCGATCAGATAGGAAAACTGAATCTAAACCCTCCATGAATAATTATTTAAGAACTCTATATTTTGGTTGAGATGCTCTATTAAGGTTCTTGACCGTGTTATATATAGTACGGAGAAGCTCAAGAACAGAGGAATTCTCGGGTTAAACGACGTGGGAACATGTGAGAAGAACATGGGTCACTTAGTCTGATCTGTTTGTTTCTAACATGAATTAATCATCAGGTAATGGCCAGTGACTCTTGTAACTCATGTTCCTCTTTGTCTTCTTGTTATGCATCCATTCAACTTTGGCTACATACTGGTCAGTGACTCTTGTAAGTCATGTTCATCTTTGTCTTCTTCTTGTGCATACATTCAACTTTGGCTACATACTAATTTTTTCTAGTCAGTTGGTTGGTCGTTTGTCAGTAACCTATTTTTTCTTGATTAACAAAAATTACTACTTTTTCTTGTCAGGTTAGATTTAAGTTAAGAGATCTTAAGAAGTCCAGCTTCAAAGAACCAAGGCTGGGCTTCTTTGTTTTTAGTTCTCTAGCAGATGGTTTTATATAAATAAGTAAATAACCAGAGGAGGAATCTTTAGATAATTAATTGCGATTAATATATATATACAAAGATGTACTAATAAATGATAAATTTGTAATTTTGGTTTGATAAATTAATTCATACTTTATTCTATATATATATATATATATATATATATATATATATATATATATATATATATATATATATGTTATAGTTATATAACGAAGTATATAACAATATTTTTTTTATTTTTATAACAACATAGGTAAATGATATAAGCTATATTATATATGATTTTATTTTGTGGTGAATGAAATGATATTTATAAATGGTTACTATCTAATAATTTTTTGAAGAAAAAAGTAAAGATAGAAAATTGAATAGTTAGTTATTTTAGTATTGATTTTCATAACAACATAGGTAAATGCTATATATACTGAAGCTTATGATCTTTAGTGTTGTTTTAAAATTTCTAAGCACATTCTACATTTGTATTAATGTATACTAAACTCTTTTTCATGGTACATGGACATCGTTTTAATTTTTGTCAATTAATTTAGTAAAAATTTATAATACTCTCTAAATTGGTGGAATAACCACAATAAAATCGCTATTTTCAAAGGAAACGGAGACAACAAAAGTTCCAAACATCTTTGACATTCATCATATGTTAGTGAAAGAAGTAACTATGCATTAAAATAATTTTTTCATATTTTTGAATTTTTCTCAAAATCTAAGTGTTAAAAGCCTACGAAAATATTGATTTTTTCGATAAATGCTCTATATACTGTAGCCTATGATCTTTAGTGTTGTTTTAAAATTTGTGAACACATTCTACATTTGTATTAATGTATATTAAACTCTCTTTCATGGTACATGAGCATCGTTTTAATTTTTTGTCAATTAATTTAGTAACACTTCATAATACTCCCTAAATTGGTGGACTAACCACTATAAAATCGTTATTTTCTAGAGAAACGGAGACAACAAAAGTTCCAAACTTCTTTTACATTCATCATATGTTAGTGAAGGATGCAAAACTGCATTAAAAATATTTTTATATTTTTGAATTTTTCTCAAAATCTATTGAAAATATTGAATTTTTCGATAAATGCTCTATATACTGAAGCTTGTTTTAAAATTTCTAAACACATTCTACATTTGTATTAATGTATATTAAACTCTATTTAATGGTATATGGACATCTTTTTATTTTTTTGTCAATTAATTTAGTAAAACTTTATAATACTCCCTAAATTGGTGGACTAACCACTATAGAATCGTTATTTTCTAGAGAAACGGAGACAGCAAAAGTTACAAACCTCTTTGACCTTCATCATATGTTAGCGAAGGATGCAACTACGCATTAAAACAAAATTTTCATATTTTTTAAATTTTCTCAAAATCTATGTGTTAACCGCTACAAAAATATTGAATTTTTCTGTAAATGCTCTATATACTGAAGCCTATGATCTTTAGTCTTGTTTTAAAATTTCTGAATACATTCTAAATTTGTATTAATATATATTAAACTCTCTTTCATGGTACATGGACATCGTTTTATTTTTTTATCAATTAATTTAGTAAAATTTCATAATACTCCTTAAATTGTTGGACTAACCACAATAAAATCGCTATTTTCTAGAGAAACGAAGACGACAAAAGTTCCAAATCTCTTTGACATTCATCATATATTAGTGAAGGATGCAACTATAGATTAAAACAATATTTTCATATTTTTGATTTTTTCTCAAAATCTATGCCCGTACGAAAATATTGATTTTTTTGGTAAATGCTCTATATACTAAAGAATATGATCTTTTGTGTTGTTTTAAAATTTCTAAACATATTTTAAATTTGTATTAATGTATATTAAACTCTTTTTCATGGTACATGAGCATCATTTTAATTTTTTTGTCAATTAATTTAGTAAAACTCTATAATACTCCATAAATTGGTGGACTAACCACTATAAAATCGTTATTTTCTAGAGGAACGGAGACAAAAAAAGTTCCAAACCTCTTTGACCTTCATCATATATTAGTGAATGATGCAACTATACATTAAAACAATAGTTTCATATTTTTTGTATTTTTCTCAAAATCTATGTGCTAAAGCCTACGAAAATATTAAATTTTCTGTAAATACTCTATATACTGAAGCCTATGATCTTTAGTGTTGTTTTAAAATTTTTAAACACTTTCTACATTTGTATTAATGTATATTAAACTCTCTTCAATGGTACAAGGGCTTCGTTTCAATTTTCTGTCAATTAATTTAGTAACACTTCATAATACTCCCTAAATAGGTGGACTAACCACTATAAAATCGTTATTTTCTAGAGAAACGGAGACAAAAAAAGTTCCAAACCTCGTTGACATTCATCATATGTTAGTGAATAATGCAAAAATGCATTAAAAAGATATTTTTTTTTTATTTTTGAATTTTTCTCGAAATCTATGTGTTAACTACAAAAATATTGAATTTTTCGATAAATGCTCTATATACTGAAGCTTGTTTTAAAACTTCTAAACACATTATACATTTGTATTAATGTATTTTAAACTCTCTTTCATAGTACGTGGGCATCGTTTAATTTTTTGTCAATTAATTTAGTAAAACTTTATAATACTCCATAAATTGGTGGACTAACCACTATAAAATAATTATTTTCTAGAGAAACGGAGACAACAAATGTTTCAAACCTCTTTGACCTTCATTGTATGTTAGCGAATGATGCAACTTTGCATTAAAACAAAATTTTCATATTTTTAAAAATTTCTCAAAATCTATGTGTTAACCCTTACAAAAATATTGATTTTTTCGGTAAATGCTCTATATACTGAAGCCTATGATCTTTAGTGTTGTTTTAAAATTAGTGAACACATTATACATTTGTATTAATGTATATTAAACTCTCTTTCATGGTACATGGACATCGTTTTATTTTTTTGTCAAATAATTTAGTAAAATTTCATAATACTCTCTAAATTGGTAGACTTAACCACTATAATATCGCTATTTTCAAGAGAAACAAATATAACAAAAGTTCCAAATCTCTTTTACCTTCAACATATATTAATGAAGGATGCAACTATACATTAAAACAATATTTTCATATTTTTTAATTTTTTTCAAAATCTATGTATTAACCCTTACGAAAATATTGATTTTTTAGGTAAATGCTCTATATATTGATGCCTATGATCTTTAGTATTGTTATAAAATTTCTATAACACATTCTAAATTTGTATTAATGTATATTAGACTCTCTTTCATGGTACATGGGCATCGTTTTAAATTTTTGTCAATTAATTTAGTAAAATTTTATAATACTCCCTAAATTAGTAAAATTTTATAATACTCCCTAAATCGTTATTTTATAGATATGCGAAGACAACAAAAGTTCCAAACCTCTTTGACCTTCATAATATATTAGTGAAGGATGCAACTATACATTAAAACAATATTTTCATATTTATGAATTTTACTCAAAATCTATGTGTTAAAGCCTCGAAAATTTTGAGTTTTTCGGTAAATGCTATATATACTGAAGCCTATGATCGTTAGTGTTGTTTTAAAATTTTGAAACACATTCTACATTTGTATTAATGTATATCAAACTCTCTTTCATGGTACATGAGCATCGTTTAAATTTTTTGCCAATTAATTTAGTAACACTTTATAATACACCCTAAATTGGTGGACTAACCACTATAAAATCTCTATTTTCTTTAGAAACAGAGACAACAAAAGTTCCAAACCTCTTTGACATTCATCATATATTAGTGAAGGATGCAAAAATGCATTAAATCAGTTTTTTTTATATTTTTGAATTTTTCTTAAAATCTAAACCCCTACGGAAATATTGAATTTTTAGGTAAATCCTATATATACTAAGCCTATGATCTTTAGTGTTGTTTTAAAATTTCTGAACACATTATACATTTGTATTAATGTATATTAAACTCTCTTTCATGGTACATGGACATTGTTTTAATTTTTTGTCGATTAATTTAGTAAAACATTATAATTCTTCCTAAATTGGTGGACTAACCAATTTAAAATCGTTATTTTCGAGAGAAACAGAGGCAACAAAAGTTCCAAACCTCTTTGACCTTCATAATATGTTAGCGAAGGATGAACTATGCATTAAAACAAAATTTTCATATTTCTAAAATTTTCTCAAAATCTATGTGTTAACCCCTACGGAAATATTGAATTTTTAGGTAAATCCTATATATACTAAGCCTATGATCTTTAGTGTTGTTTTAAAATTTCTAAACACATTGTACATTTATATTAAAGTATATTAAACTACATTTATATTAAAGTTTATTAAACTATCTTTCATGGTACAAGGGCATCGTTTTAATTTTTTGTTAATTAATTTAGTAAAACTTTATAATACTCACTAAATTGGTAGACTAACCACTATAAAATCGTTATTTTCTAGCGAAATGGAGACAACAAAAGTTCCTAACCTCTTTGACCTTCATCATATATTAGTGAAGGATGCAACTATACATTAAAACAATATTTTCATATTTTTGAATTTTTCTCAAAATTTATGTGTTAAAAGCCTACGAAAATATTGATTTTTTCGGTAAATGCTCTATATACTGAAGCCTATGATCTTTAGTGTTGTTTTAAAATTTCTAAACACTTTCTACATTTGTATTAAAGTATATTAAACTCTCTTTCATGGTACATAAGAATCATTTTATTTTTTTGTCAATTAATTTAGTAACACATCATATTACTCCCTAAATTGGTGGACTAACCACTATAAAATCGCTATTTTCTAGAGAAACGGAGACAACAAAAGTTCCAAACCTCTTTGACCTTCATCATATGTTAGCGAAGGATGCAACTATGCATTAAAACAAAAATTTTATATTTTTAAAATTTTTTCAAAATCTATGTGTTAACAACCTCTACGAAAATATTGAATTTTCGGTAAATGCTCTATATACTAAAGCCTATGATCTTTAGTGTTGTTTTAAAATTTTGAAACACATTCTACATTTGTATTAATGTATATTAAACTCTCTTTCATGGTACATGAGCATCGTTTCAATTTTTTGCCAATTAATTTAGTAACACTTTATAATACACCCTAAATTGGTGGACTAACCACTATAAAATCTCTATTTTCTAGAGAAACGGAGACAACAAAAGTTCCAAGCCTCTTTGGCCTTCATATGTTAGTAAAGGATGCAAAAATGCATTAAAACAGTTTTTTTTTTATATTTTTGAATTTTTCTTAAAATCTATATGTTAACCCCTACGAAAATATTGATATTTTCGGTAAATGCTCTATATACTAAAGCCTATGATCTTTAGTGTTGTTTTAAAATTTATGAACACATTATACATTTGTATTAAAATATATTAAACTATTGGTACATGGACATCATTTTTATTTTTTGTCTATTAATTTAGTAAAACTTTATAACACTTCGTAAATTGGTGGACTAACCACTTTAAAATCGTTATTTTCGAGAGAAACAGAGACAACAAAAGTTCCAAACCTCTTTGACCTTCATCGTATATTAGTGAAGGATGCAACTATACATTAAAACAATATTTTCATATTTTTGAATTTTTCTCAAAATTTATGTGTTAAAGCCTACGAAAATATTGACTTTTCGGTAAATGCTTTATATACTGAAGCCTATGATCTTTAGTGTTGTTTTAAAATTTCTAAACACTTTCTACATTTGTATTAAAGTATATTAAACTCTCTTTCATGGTAATGGATATCGTTTTAATTTTTTGTCAACTAATTTAGTAAAATTTTATAATACTCTCTAAACGGGTAGATTAACCACTATAATATCGCTATTTTCTAGAGAAACAAAGATAACAAAAGTTTCAAATCTCTTTTACCTTCATCATGTATTAGTAAAGGATGCAACTATACATTAAAACAATATTTTCATATTTTTTTAATTTTTTTCAAAATCTACGTATTAACCCTTACGAAAATATTGAATGTTTTGGTAAATGCTCTATATATTGAAGCCTATGATCTTTAGTGTTGTTTTAAAATTTCTATAACACATTATAAATTCGTATTATACTTAGACTCTCTTTCATGGTACATGGGTATCGTTTTAAATTTTTGTCAATTAATTTAGTTATACTTTATAATACTCCCTAAATTAGTTGACTAACCATTATAAAATCGTTATTTAATAGAGAAACAAAGACAACAAAAATTTCAAACCTCTTTGACCTTCATCATATATTAGTGAAGGATGCAACTATACATTAAAACAATATTTTCATATTTTTGAATTTTACTCAAAATCTATGTGTTAAAGCCTCGAAAATATTGAATTTTTCTTTATATGCTATATATACTGAAGCCTATGATATTTAGTGTTGTTTTAAAATTTTGAAACACATTCTACATTTTTATTAATGTATATTAAACTCTCTTTCATGGTACATGGACATCGTTTCAATTTTTTGCCAGTTAATTTAGTAACACATTATAATACACCCTAAATAGGTGGACTAACCATTATAAAATCGCTATTTTCTAGAGAAACGGAGACAACAAAAGTTCAAAACCTCTTTGACCTTCATCATATGTTAGTGAAGGATGCAAAAATGCATTAAAACAGTTTTTTTATATTTTTGAATTTTTCTTAAAATCTATATATTAACTCCTACGAAAATATTGAATTTTTCGGTAAATACTCTATATACTGAAGCCTATGATCTTTAGTGTTGTTTTAAAATTTATGAACATATTCAACATTTGTATTAAATATATTAAACTCTCTTTCAAGGTACAGGGACATCGTTTTAATTTTTTGTCGATTAATTTAGTAAAACTATATAATACTTCCTAAATTGGTGGACTTCCTAAATTGGTGAACTTCCTAAATTGGTGGACTAACCACTATAAAATCGTTCTTTTCGAGAGAAACAGAGACAACAAAATTTTCAAACCTCTTTGACCTTCATAATATGTTAGCGAAGGATGAACTACGCATTAAAACAAAATTTTCATATTTCTAAAATTTTTTCAAAATCTATGTGTTAACCCCCTACGGAAATATTAAATTTTTTGGTATATCATATATATACTGAAGCCTATGATCTTTAGTGTTGTTTTAAAATTTCTAAACACATTCTACATTTATATTAAAGTATATTAAACTCTCTTTCACGGTACAAGGGCATCGTTTTAATTTTTTGTTAATTAATTTAGCAAAACTTTATAATACTCACTAAATTGGTAGACTAACCACTATAAAATCGTTATTTTCTAGCGAAACGGAGACAATAAAGGTTCCTAACCTCTTTGACCTTCATCATATATTAGTGAATGATGCAACTATACATTAAAAAAATATTTTCATATTTTTGAATTTTTCTCAAAATCTATGTGTTAAAACCTACGAAAATATTGATTTTTTCGGTAAATGTTTTATATACTGAAGCATATGATCTTTAGTGTTGTTTTAAAATTTCTAAACACTTTCTACATTTGTTTTAATGTATATTAAACTCTCTTTCTTGGTACATGAGAATCATTTTATTTTTTTTGTCAATTAATTTAGTAACACATCATAATACTCCCTAAATTGGTGGACTAACCACTATAAAATCGTTATTTTCTAGAGAAACGGAGACAACAAAAGTTTCAAACCTCTTTGACCTTCATCATATGTTAGCGAAGGATGCAACTATGCATTAAAACAGAATTTTCATATTTTTAAAATTTTCTCAAAATCTATGTGTTAACAACCCCTACGAAAATATTGAATTTTCGGTAAATGCTCTATATACTAAAGCCTATGATCTTTAGTGTTGTTTTAAAATTTCTGAACTCATTCTACATTTGTATTAATATATAGTTAACTCTCTTTCATGGTACATGAACATCGTTTTAATTTTTTGTCAATTAATTTGGTAAAATTTCATAATACTCCAGAAATTGGTGGACTAACCGTTATAAAATCGTTATTTTCTAGAGAACCGAAGACAACAAAAGTTCCAAATTTCTTTTTAACTTCATAATATATTAGTGAACGATGCAACTATACATTAAAGCAATATTTTCATATTTTTTAATTTTTCTCAAAATCCTTGTGTTAACCCTTACGAAAATATTTTTTTTTGGTAAATGCTCTATATACTGAAGAAGCCTGTGATTTTAAGTTTTGTTTTAAAATTTCTAATAACATTATACTTTTGTATTAATGTATATTAAACTCTCTTTCATGGTTCATGAGCATCGTTTTAATTTTTTGTCAATTAATTTAAGAAAAAATTATAATACTCCGTAAATTGGTGGACTAACCACTATAAAATCGTTATTTTCTAGAGAAACGGAGACAATAAAAGTTTCAAACCTCATTGACCTTCATTATATATTATTGAATGATGCAACTATACATTAAAACAATATTTTCATATTTTTTAATTTTTCTCAAAATCTATGTTTTAAAGCCTACGAAAATATCGAATTTTTCGGTAAATGCTCTATATACTGAAGCCTATCATCTTTAGTTTTGTTTTAAAATTTCTAAACACTTTCTACATTTTTATTAATGTATATTAAACTCTCTTTCATGGTACATAAGCATTGTTTTAATTTGTTTTCAATTAATTTAGTAAAACTTTATAAATCCCGTAAATTGGTGGACTAACCACTATAAAATCGTTATTTTCTAGAGAAACGGAGACAACAAAAGTTTCAAACCTCTTTGACCTTCATCATATATTAGTGAAGGATGAAACTATACATTAAAACAATATTTTCATATTTTTAAAATTTTCTCAAAATCTATGTGTTAAAAAGCCTACGAAAATATTAAATTTTTCGGTAAATGCTCTATATACTGAAGCCTATGATCTTTAGTGTTGTTTTAAAATTTCTAAACACATTCTACATTTGTAATAATGTATATTAAACTCTCTTTCATGCTACATAGACGTCGTTTTAATTTTTTCAATTAATTTAGTAAAACTTTATAATACTCCATAAATTGGTGGACTAACCACTATAAAATCGTTATTTTTTAGAGAACCGAAGACAACAAAAGTTCCAAATCTCTTTGAACTTCATAATATATTAGTGAATGATGCAACTATAAATTAAAACAATATTTTTATATTTTTTAATTTTTTTCAAAATCCATGTGTTAAACCTTACGAAAACATTATTATTTTTTTGGTAAATTCTCTATATACTGAAACCTGTGATATTTAGTGTTTTAAAATTTCATCACACTTTATACATTTGTATTAATGTATATTAAACCCTCTTTCATGGTACATGGACATCATTTTAATTTTTGTCAATTAATTTAGTAACAGTTCATAATACTCCCTTAATTGTTGGACTAACCACTATAAAATCGCTATTTCTAAAGAAACGGAGACAACAAAAGTCTCAAACATCTTTGACCTTCATCATATATTAGTGAAGGATGCAACTATATATTAAAACAATATTTTCATATTTTTGAATTTTTCTGAAAACCTACAAAAATACTGATTTTTTTTGGTAAATGCTCTATATACTGAAGCCTATGGTCTTTAGTGTTGTTTTAAAAATTTTGAACACATTCTTCATTTGTATTAATGTATATTATTAGACTCTCACTCATGATACATGGACATCATTTTAATTTTTTGTTAATTAATTTAGTAAAATTTCATAATACTCCATAAATTGGTGGAGTAACCACTATAAAATCGCTATTTTCTAGAGAAACGAAGACAACAAAAGTTCCAAACCTCTTTGACCTTCATCATATATTAGTGAAGGATACAACTATACATTAAAATATTATTTTCATATTTTTGAATTTTTTTTCAAAATCTATGTGTTAACGCCTACGAAACTATTGAAGTTTACGGTAAATGCTCTATATACTGAAGCCGATGATCTTTAGTGTTGTTTTAAAATTTCTAAACACATTTTACATTTGTATTAATGTACATTAAACTCTCTTTCAAGGTACAAGGACATCGTTTTAATTTTTTGTCAATTAATTTTGTAAAGCTTTATAATACTCTCTAAATTGGTGGACTAACCACTATAAAATCGTTACTTTCTAGAGAAACGGAGACAACAAAAATTCCAAACCTCTTTGAACTTCATAATATGTAAGCGAATGATGCAACTATGCATTAAAACAAAATTTTCATATTTTTCAAATTTTCTCGAAATCTATTTGGTAACCCCAACGAAAATATTGAATTTTTCGGTAAATGCTCTGTATACTGAAGCTTGTTTTAAAATTTCTAAACATATTCTATATTTGTAATAATGTATATTAAGCTCTATTTCATGGTACATGGACATCGTTTTAATTTTTTTGTCAATTAATTTAGTAAAACTTTATAATACTCCCTAAATTGGTGGACTAACCACTATTAAATCATTATTTTCTAGAGAAACAGAGACAACAAAAGTTCAAAACCTCTTTGGCCTTTATCATATGTTAGCCCAGGATGCAACTATGCATTAAAACAAAATTTTCATAATTTTAAAATTTTTTCAAAATCTATGCTTTAACCCCTGCGAAAATATTGAATTTTTCGGTAAATGCTCTATATACTGAAGCTTATGATATTTAGTGTTGTTTTAAAATTTCTGAACACATTATACATTTGTATTAACTTATATTAAACTCTCAATCATGGTACATGAACATCGTTTTAATTGTTTGTCAATTAATTTAGTAAAATTTCATAATACTCCCTGAATTAGTGGAGTAACCACTATAAAATCTCTATTTTCTAGAGAAACGAAGACAACAAAAGTTCCAAACCTCTTTGACCTTCATCATATATTAGTGAAAGATGCAACTATATATTAAAATAATATTTTCATATTTTTGAATTTTTCTCAAAATCTAAGTGTTAAAGCATACGAAAATATTGAATTTTTCGGTAAATGCTCTATATACTGAAGCCTATGATATTTAGTGTTGTTTTAAAATTTCTGAACACATTATACATTTGTATTACGGTATATTAAACTCTCAATCATGGTACATGAACATCGTTTTAATTGTTTGTCAATTAATTTAGTAAAACTTTATAATACTTCCTAAATTGGTGGACTAACCACTATAAAATCGTTATTTTCTTGAGAAACGGAAACAACAAAAGTTCCTAACCTCTTTGACCTTCATCACATATTAGTGAAAGATGCAACTATACATTAAAACAATATATTCATATTTTTGAATTTTTCTCAAAATCTAAGTGTTAAAGCATACGAAAATATTGAATTTTTCGGTAAATGCTCTATATACTGAAGCTTGTTTTAAAATTTCTAAACACATTCTACATTTGTATTAATTTATATTAAACTCTATTTCAGGATACATGGACATTGTTTTAATTTTTTTTCAATTAATTTAGTAAAATTTTATAATACTCCCAAAATTGGTGGACTAACCACTATTAAATCGTTATTTTCTAGAGAAACGGAGACAAAAAAAGTTCAAAACCTCTTTGGCCTTTATCATATGTTAGCTCAGGATGCAACTATGCATTAAAACAAAATTTTTAAAATTTTAAAATTTTCTCAAAATCTATGTGTTAACCCCTGCGAAAATATTGAATTTTTCGGTAAATGCTCTATATACTGAAGCCTATGATATTTAGTGTTGTTTTAAAATTTCTGAACACATTATACATTTGTATTACGGTATATTAAACTCTCAATCATGGTACATGAACATCGTTTTAATTGTTTGTCAATTAATTTAGTAAAATTTCATAATACTCTCTGAATTAGTGGAGTAACCACTATAAAATCGCTATTTTCTAGAGAAAAGAAGATAACAAAAGTTCCAAACCTATTTGACCTTCATCATATATTAGTGAAGGATGCAACTATATATTAAAACAATATTTTCATATTTTTGAATTTTTCTGAAAACCTACAAAAATATTGAATTTTTTCGGTAAATGCTCTATATACTGAAGCCTATGATCTTTAGTGTTGTTTTAAAATTTCTAAACAAATTCTAAATTTGTATTAATGTATATTAAACTCTTTTTAATGGTACATGGTCATCGTTTTAATTGTTTGTCAATTAATTTAGTAAAACTTTATAATACTTCCTAAATTGGTGGACTAACCACTATAAGATCGTTATTTTCTAGAGAAACGGAAACAACAAAAGTTCCTAACCTCTTTGACCTTCATCATATATTAGTGAAGGATGCAACTATACCTTAAAAATATATATTCATATTTTTGAATTTTTCTCAAAATCTAAGTGTTAAAGCATACGAAAATATTGAATTTTTAGGTAAATGCTCTATATACTGAAGCTTGTTTTAAAATTTCTGAAAACATTTTACATTTATATTAATGTATATTAAATTCTATTTCATGGTACAAGAATATTGTTTTAATTTTTGTCAATTAATTTAGTAAAATTTCATAATACTCCCGAAATTGGTGGACTAACCACTATAAAATCGTCATTTTCTAGAGAACCGAAGATAACAAAGGTTCCAAATCTCTTTGACATCAATAATATATTTGTGAAGGATGCAATTATATAATAAAATAATATTTTCATATTTTTGAATTTTTCTCAAAAACTAAGTGCTAACCCTTACGAAAATATTTTTTTTTTTGGTAAACGCTCTATATACAGAATCCTATGATCTTTAGTGTTGTTTTAAAATTTCTAAACACATTCTACATTTGTATTAATGTATATTAAACTCTCTTTCATGGTACTTTATAATACTCCCTAAATTAGTGGATTAACCACTATTAAATCGTTATCTTCTAGAGAAACGGAGACAACAAAAGTTCAAAACCTCTTTGGTCTTTATCATATGTTAGCGCATGATTTAACTATGCATTAAAAAAAAATTTCATAATATTAAAATTTTCTCAAAATCTCTGTGTCAACCCCTACGAAAATATTGAATTTTTCGGTAAATGCTCTATATACTGAACCTTATGATCTTTAGTGTTGTTTTAAAATTTCTGAACACATTCTACAGTTGTATTAATGTATATTAAACTCTATTTCAAGGTACATCAACATCGTTTTAATATTTTATCAATTAATTTAGTAAAATTTCATAATACTCCCTAAATTGGTGGACTAACCACTATAAAATCGTCATTTTCTAGAGAACCGAAGATAACAAAAGTTCCGAATCTCTTTGACATTCATAATATATTTGTGAATGATGCAATTATACATTAAAACAATTTTTTCCTATTTTTGAATTTTTTTCAAAAACTAAGTGCTAACCCTTACGAAATTTTTTTTTTTTTTTGGTAAATGCTCTATATACTAAAGCCTATAATCTTTATTGTTGTTTTAAAATTTCTAAACACATTCTACATCTGTATTAATGTATATTAAACTCTTTTTCATGATACATGGATATCGTTTTAATTTTTTGTCAATTAATTTAGTAAAACTTTATAATACTCCTTAAATTGGTGGACTAACCACTATAAAACCGTCATTTTCTAGAGAAACGGAGACAACAAAAGTTCCAAACCTCTTTGACCTTTATCATATATTATTGAAGGATGCAACTATACATTAAAACAATATTTTCATATTTTTTCAATTTTTCTCAAAATCTATGTTTTAAAGCCTACGAAAATATTGAATTTTTAGGTAAATGTTCTATATAGTGAAACCTATGATCTTTAGTGTTGATTTACAATTTCTAAACATATTCTACAATTGTATTAATGTATATTAAACTCTCTTTAATGGTACGTGGGCATCGTTTTAATTTTTTGTCAATTAATTTTGTAACACTTCATAATACTCCCTAAATTGATGGAGTTTAACTACTATAAAATCGCTATTTTCTTGAGAAATGGAGACAACAAAAGTTTCAAACCTCTTTGACCTTCATCATATGTTAGTGAATGATGCAAAAATGCATTAAAACAGTTTTTTTATATATTTTTGAATTTTTCTCAAAATCTATGTGTGAACCCCTACGAAAATATTTAATTTTTTGGTAAATGCTCTATATACTGAAGACTATGATATTTAGTGTTGTTTTAAAATTTCTGAAAACATTATACATTTGTATTAATGTATATTCAACTCTCTTTCACGGTACATAGACATCTTTTTTATTTTTTGTCAATTAATTTAGTAAAACTTTATAATACTCCTTAAATTGGTGGATTAACCACTATAAAATCGTTATTTTCTAGAGAAACGAAGAAAACAAAAGTTCTAAATCTCTTTGAACTTAATAATATATTAGTGAAGGATGCAACTATACATTAAAATAATATTTTCATATTTTTGAATTTTTCTCAAAATCTATGTGTTAAAGTCTACGAAACTATTGAAGTTTTCGGTAAATGCTCTATATACTGAAGCCGATGATCTTTAGTGTTGTTCTAAAATTTCTAAACACATTATACATTTGTATTAATATATATTAAATTCTCTTTCATGATACATGGACATCGTTTTAATTTTTTGTCAATCAATTTTGTAAGACTTTATAATACTCCTTAAATTGGTGGACTAACCACTATAAAATCGTTATTTTCTAGAGAAATTGAGACAACAAAAGTTTCAAACCTCTTTAAACTTCATAATATGTAAGCGAAGGATGCAACTATGCATTAAAACAGTTTTTATATTTTTGAATTTTTTTCAAAATCCATGTGTTAACCCCCTACGAAAATATTGAATTTTTCGGTAAATGCTCTATATACTGAAGCCTATGATATTTAGTGTTGTTTTAAAATTTCAGAACACATTCTCCATTTGAATTAATGTATATTAAACTCCTGGTACATGGACATCGTTTTAATTTTTTGTCAATTAATTTAGTAAAATTTCATAATCCTCCCTAATTTGTTGGAGTAACCACTATAAAATCGTTATTTTCTAGAGAAACGAAGACAACAAATGTTCCAAACCTCTTTGACCTTCATCATATATTAGTGAAGGATGCAAATATACGTTAAAACAATTTTTTTATATTTTTGAATTTTTCTCAAAATCTATGTGTTAAAGCCTACAAAAATATTGAACTTTTCGGTAAATGCTCTATATACTGAACCATATGATCTTTAGTGTTGTTTTAAAATTTCTAAACACATTCTACATTTGTATTAATTTATATTAAACTATATTTCACGGTACATGGACATCGTTTTAATTTTTTGTCAATTAATTTAGTAACACTTCATAATACTCCCTAAATTGGTGGAGTCTAACCACTATAAAATAACTATTTTTCATGAGAAACAGAGACAACAAAAGTTCCAAACCCCTTTGATCTTCATCGTATGTTAGTGAATGATGCAAAAATGCATTAAAACAGTTTTTTTATATTTTTGACTTTTTCTCAAAATCTATGTGTTAACCCCTAGGAAAATATTAAATTTTTCGGTAAATACACTATATACTGAACCCTATGATCTTTAATGTTGTTTTAAAATTTATAAACACATTCTACATTTGTATTAATGTATATTAAACTCTCTTTCATGGTACAGGAGCATCGTTTTATTTTTTTGTCAATTAATTTTGTAACACTTCATAATACTCCCTAAATTGGTGGAATCTAACCACTATAAAATCGCTATTTTCTTGATAAACGGAGACAACAAAAGTTCCAAACCTCTTTGACCTTCATCATATGTTAGTGAATGATGCAAAAATGCATTAAAACAGTTTTTTATATTTTTGAATTTTTCTCAAAATCTATGTGTTAATCCCTACGAAAATATGAATTTTTCGATAAATGCTCTATATACTAAAGCCTATGATATTTAGTGTTGTTTTAAAAGTTCAGAACACATTCTACATTTGTATTAATTATATTAAACTCTCATTCATGGTACACGGACATCGTTTTAATTTTTTGTCAATTAATTTAGTAAAATTTCATAATACTCCCTAAATTGGTGTAGTAACCAATATAAAATCGTTATTTTCTAGAGAATCGAAGACAACAAAAGTTCCAAACCTCTTTGACCTTCATCATATATTAGTGAAGGATGCAAATATACATTAAAACAATATTTTTGAATTTTTGAATATTTCTCAAAATCTATGTGTTAAAGCTTACGAAAATATTGAATTTTTCGGTAAATGCTCTATATAATGAAGCCTATGATCTTTAGTGTTGTTTTAAAATTTCTAAACACATTCTACATTTGTATTAATTTATATTAAACTATGATTCATGGTACATGGGCATCGTTTTAATTTTTTGTCAATTAATTTAGTAACACTTCATCATACTCCCTAAATTGGTGGAGTCTAACCACTATAAAATCGTTATTTTCTAGGGAAACAGAGACAATAAAAGTTTCAAACATCTTTGACCTTCATCATATGTTAGTGAAATATGTAACTATGCATTAAAACAATTTTTTCATATTTTTGAATTTTTCTCAAAATCTACGTGTTAACCCCCACGAAAATATTGAATTTTTCGATAAATGCTCTATATACTGAAGCCTATGATCTTTAGTGTTGTTTTAAAATTTTTGAACACATTCTACATTTGCATTAATGTATATTAAACTCTCTTTCATGGTACATGAACATTGTTTTAATTTTTTGTCAATTAATTAAGTAAAATTTCATAATACTCCCGAAATTGGTGGATTAACCACTATAAAATCATTACTTTTTAGAGAACCAAAGATAACAAAAGTTCCAAATCTCTTTGAACTTCATAATATATTAGTGAAGGATGCAATTATACATTAAAACAATATTTTCATATTTTTGAATTTTTCTCAAAATCTAAGTGCTAACCCTTACGAAAAAATTTTTTTTTTTGGTAAATGCTCTATATACTGAATCCTATGATCGTTAGTGTTGTTTTAAAATTTCTAAACACATTATACATTTGTATTAATGTATATTAAACTCTCTTTCATGGTACATGGGCATCGTTTTAATTTTTTGTCAATTAATTTAGTAAAACTTTATAATACTCCATAAATTGGTGGACTAACCACTATAAAACCGTCATTTTCTAGAGAAACGGTGACAACAAAAGTTACAAACCTCTTTGACTTTTATCATATATTATTGAAGGATGCAACTATACATTAAAAAATATTTTCATATTTTTGAAATTTTCTCAAAATCTATGTTTTAAAGCCTACGAAAATATTGAATTTTTAGGTAAATGCTCTATATACTGAAGTCTATGATCTCTAGTATTGTTTTAAAATTTCTAAACACATTCAACATTTGTATTAATGTATATTAAACGCTCTTTCATGGGGAATCGTTTTAATTTTTTGTCAAATAATTTAGTAAAACTTTATAATGCTCCCTAAATTGGTGGAGTAACCACTATAAAATCGTTATTTTCTTGAGAAACGGAGACAACAAAAGTTTCAAACCTCTTTGACCTTCATCATATGTTAGTAAATGATGCAAAAATGCATTAAAACAGTTTTTTTTTTATTTTTGAATTTTTCTCAAAATCTATGTGTTAACCCTTACGAAAATATTAAATTTTCAATAAATGCTCTATATACTGAAGCTTGTTTTAAAATTCCAAAACACATTATACATTTGTAATAATGTACTATAAAATCACTATTTTATAGAGAAACGGAGACAACAAAAGTTCCAAACCTCTTTGACATTCATCATATGTTAGTGAAGGATGCAAAAATGCATTAAAAGAGTTTTTTTTATTTTTGAATTTTTCTCAAAATCTATGTGTTAACCCTTTCGAAAATATTGAATTTTCGATAAATGCTCTATATACTGAAGCTTGTTTTAAAATTTCAAAACACATTATACATTTGTAATAATGTATATTAAACTCTCTTTCATGGTACATGAGAATCGTTTTAATTTTTTGTCAAATAATTTAGTAAAACTTTATAATGCTCCCTAAATTGGTGGAGTAACCACTATAAAATCGTTATTTTCTAGAGAAACGAAGACAACAAAAGTTCTTAACCTCTTTGACCTTCATCATATATTAGTGAATGATGCAACTATACATTAAAACAATATTTTCATATTTTTGTATTTTTCTCAAAATCTATGTGTAAGCCTACGAAATTATTGAATTTTTCGGTAAATACTCTATATACTGAACCCTATGATCTTTAGTTGTTTTAAAATTTATAAACACATTCTACATTTGTATTAATGTATACTAAACTCTCTTTCATGGTACATGGGCATCGTTTAATTTTTTGTCAATTAATTTTGTAACACTTCATAATACTCCCTAAATTGGTGGTTTCTAACCACTATAAAATCGTTATTTTCTTGAGAAACGGAGACAACAAAAGTTTCAAACCTCTTTGACCTTCATCATATGTTAGTAAATGATGCAAAAATGCATTAAAACAGTTTTTTTATATTTTTGAATTTTTCTCAAAATCTATGTGTTAACCCCTACGAAAATATGAATTTTTCGGTAAATGCTCTATATACTGAAGCTTACGATATTTAGTGTTGTTTTAAAATTTCAGAACACATTCTACATTTGTATTAATATATATTAAACTCTCATTCATGGTACATAGACATCGTATTAATTTTTTGTCAATTAATTTAGTAAAATTTCATAATACTCCCTAAATTGGTAGAGTAACCTCTATAAAATCGTTATTTTCTAGAGAAACGAAGACAACAAAAGTTCCAATCCTCTTTGAACTTCATCATATATTAGTGAAGGATGCAAATATACATTAAAACAATATTTTTGAATTTTTGAATATTTCTCAAAATATATGTGTTAAAGCCTACGAAAATATTAAATTTTTCGGTAAATGCTCTATATACTGAAGCTTACGATATTTAGTGTTGTTTTAAAATTTCAGAACACATTCTACATTTGTATTAATATATATTAAACTCTCATTCATGGTACATAGACATCGTTTTAATTTTTTGTCAATTAATTTAGTAAAATTTCATAATACTCCCTAAATTGGTAGAGTAACCACTATAAAATCGTTATTTTCTAGAGAAACGAAGACAACAAAAGTTCCAAACCTCTTTGAACTTCATCATATATTAGTGAAGGATGCAAATATACATTAAAACAATATTTTTGAATTTTTGAATATTTCTCAAAATATATGTGTTAAAGCCTACGAAAATATTAAATTTTTCGGTAAATGCTCACTCCCTAAATTGGTGGACTAACCACTATAAAATCGTTATTTTTTAGGGAAAGTATTGATTTTTTCGGTAAATGCTCTATATACTGAAGCTTATGATCTTTAGTATTGTTTTAAAATTTCTAAACACATTCTACATTTGCATTAATGTATATTAAACTCTCTTTCATGGTACATGAACATCGTTTTAATTTTTTGTCAATTAATTTAGTAAAATTTCATAATACTCCCGAAATTGGTGGACTAACCACTATAAAATCGTTATTTTCGGAGACAACAAAATATATGATTATATTATTGGAAATAAAAATATGAATAATATGACAATTACATATATTAAATCATCCTGGTAAAATAATATTTTATATGTATCTTGAAAAGCATTTTAGTATCAATAATATGTGATTCTTGTAAATCATGTGACAATCACAACACTTTGTAAATAATATGATGATACATCCATATCAAACGTGATTTATACACCTGTAAATAATAAGTCTATTTAGTCAAGTAGTTTGAATTTGAATGATAAATCATATAATCAAATGAAGCAACCTACTTACTACTAAGAATGAATAAGTTATAAACTGCAGATGGGCTTATTACTCGTTAAGCCCGATGAGTTTACGCGAGTATATTCGAACGAAGCCCACGTGATTTTTGTAATTAAATCCCACGGTATCTTAAAACGAAACGGTGTGAGAGAGATTTAAACGAACGAACACAACCATTGGAAACTAGCGAGCCCATAACTACCGTGGCTCACAAGAAAACCATATATAGAGACTACTTCCACCAAGTTTCAAAACATAGTTTTCGAAAGGTTTTAGAAATGACCAATCCGGAGAAAATGAAAGTGGACGGTGATACTGAGAAAGAGAGGGAAGACTCCTCATCCGATGAGCAATGGAGCGATGAAGAATCCGCCATGAGAGAAATCGTTCTCGGCCTCCCTGCTCTATCCATCAGCAGCGCAACCTTCGGTGTTAGCATCGCCGACGATGAAGAGGAAGAGGCGCGTCTGAACGAGCAAGCGGTCGTTGCGGCGGAGTTGGTCATCGCCGCGGCGGAGGAAGCGGTTATGAAAGAGAAGAGCGATGGCAAGAAGAAGGTGAGGAGACAGAGGAAGACGATGAAGCTCAATAACGACGACGAAGCGGGTGGTTCGAGTAAAGGAGGAGAAGCGGCGAAGAAGCCGAGGAAGAAGACTTCAGAGTTCACTAATCTGCCGAGAGGGCCACCGGTTTGTAACGTCTGTGGACGAGCATTTCATTCGTGGAAGGCTGTGTTCGGACATCTGAGGTCTCACAAAGACAGGAGCTATCGCGGGTTTCTCCCGCCTCCTAGATTCGCTGCGCCGATTAGAGGCGTCATGATTCCAGGACCGAACTCTGCTTTTGTTCGTGTTGTTGCCCGAGGAGGGAGCTCCGGTGGTGGTGGTGGTGCTAGTGGTGGCGAAGGTGGGAGAGGTGTAGGGATTGTTATGGATGTGGATCGAGTGGAGGAAGAGAAGCAGGAAGTGACTGAATCTGGAAGCGTAGCGAAGTTTGATCTTAATAAGTCTCCACCGAAAGATGATGATGAGGAAGAGGAGAAAACCAAGTGAAGATGTTTGAAGTTGAACACATTATTTAGCTATTTGATTATTTTTCATACAACTTATTTAATTTAACTTCATCTCATTGTATTTTTTTTTTTCCTGCTTTGGACTAGGTTTGGGTTGTTTTTGTTGTTATTGCTTTTGTGTGCAACACTTTCTATTTATGGAAATTTACTTTCAGACAGGCTTTTGTCATACAAATGAAAACGAAAACAATTGGCGGACATGTACATCCGTACGTGTACAGCACGGAAACCTTTTTAGGGCAACTGGAATGTAAAATTGGATAATGATATAATGCGGTAAACTTAATTTTAACATGGTGATGTTGTAATTAACGTCAGTCTCAAAAATCTACTTATTAATTATTCTCTCAAAAATCTACCTATTAATTTTTCTCAAAAATCTACCTGTAAGTAGCAGTCAACCTCTTAAACATTGTGTGCAGAGATGGGGAAACTTTATAAAAGTAAACATAGTTACATACGTCCAACCTCACAAAAATGGTATGAAATTCCTCAATTCGTAGTCAATTTATATCAACATGATATTTGATGGCATTCGAAGAATATGGACGGAAACCAAGATATAATTACTCTCATTTTAAAATAGATTTGAACCAAAAACGACTCCAAAACCATTTAGTATCGCCCAAAAAATAAAAACATCAAGCAACTATTTCTTTCTCTACTCCAAATCTTCGAGGCGAGGGTCGCCTTCGTTCAGCCCCTGCCGCACCAGCTCGATATGCATACTGATAATGAAGTGGTGAGGAACGAGATGTGCTAGCAACAGCTGGTTTAGTGGAAGAGCGGTCTGGGACAACGTTTATGCGTTGGATGTGTTCAAGTACATCGACTACTTCCTTCATGTGCGGTCGGTTTTTCGGGTCTGGCTTGATACAAGAGAGTGTGATGCGTCCCATTTCTGCTGCGACTTTGGATGAGTATTGGCCTATGATTCCTTTGTCCATTATATGTTTCACTCGATGTCTGTTTGTGAGTTCTGGTCTTAACCAGTCGACCAAACTCTCTTGTCCGTTAGGCCGTTTTGGGTCGTGTGCCCTTAATCCGGTCATCACTTCTAGTAATACCACACCGAAGGCGTATACGTCACTCTTAACGTATAAATGGCCTGATAAAAATAAAATAAAAAACTGAAAGGGTGAATCATTTTATCAACTGCAATCTAAACTAACCTCTTTGGTCCCCAATCCGAAATGATTAAACACAAGTCCATAATTAATTTGTGATAAAATAAACTATGGCTAATACATCTTTTCTAAATGTACCTGTCGCCATATATTCAGGAGCAGCGTAACCATACGTGCCCATGATCCTAGTCGTAACGTGTGACTTCTCTTGTGATGGTCCTAACTTTGCTAAACCGAAATCTGAAATCTTTGCATCATAGTGCTGCGCAGATGAAATTTTAAAACAAAATCACGTCAGCAAAAAAAAGAACGATTGAAGATTCTAGTATCTTGTTATTAATATCATATAATATGGGATGTTATAATTAGACTAACCGAGTCGAGAAGTATATTGGAGGCTTTGAAGTCTCTATATATGACTTCTCTTTGTAAGCCGTGAAGAAATGCAAGGCCACGAGCTGCACCTATCACAATCTTGATCCTTAGGTCCCAAGGAAAAGGCTCGCTTCCTGAATCAAATAAGGATCATAGAATGTAAAATATAGTTTAGAATCAATCTTTGTGACAACCATGCTTGGTGTGTTGTGCGTCAAAAGATCTTAATTACGTCTGAAAAGATGATTCTCGAGGCTTCCTTTGGGCATGAACTCGTAGACAAGCAGAAGTTCTTTGTCTTCACGGCAGTATCCTAATAACTTGACCAGATTTGGGTGTGAAAGCATCCCCAAGAAGTTAACTTCTGACTGTCCAAAATCAAAAACAAAACCACATTAATCTCAAATTTGGCTTTTTTTAACTTGAAGACTAATCCGTCAAAACTTTTACCAATTCTAAACTATAATGTTACATATGAATAATACCTTTTTGGGTCAAAATACATGAATAATAAATAGTATAATACTAGTTGGGTCAAAACATATGAATAATACTTTGATTATATAAACCTAGCTACGTGTCCCCAACTCAATGTCCAGTAGCAATGGGAAGTTCCTAACTAAAGTGAATATGTTGGCAAACAATGGATATAAAATTATCTTCAGATTAAAATCAGTTTCAAACGATATAATTCTGTGTTGGACTTAGAAAATTGATAAAAATAACCTAATACTAATAGAATGCCTGCATTTAAACTAGTAATTTCCTAAATCTTAGTACAAACAAGTTTTATTTGTTAGTATTAAATATTTATTCTAATCATTCTTCTGCAACACTCAAACAGAGAGTCAAGGTCGTTTCTCGATTAGAATAGTCAACTCTTCATCTTGATCGAACCACGTAAATTTTGGTTTTTCCCGTCAAAGAAGCAATCAAGATCGGAAAACAATCTGTTGTTCGTTGAAAATAGAGAGAGAGGGAGAGAGATCTTACACGCCACTCTGCGAATCCTTGAACACTCTCGGAATTCAATCTTTTGACGGCGACGATCATACCGGAACCGACTTTAGACGGAGCAAGAGTCTTGGCATCGATCCAACCTCTGTAAACTTTTCCGAAACCTCCTTGACCCAACATCGACTCCGGTTTGAAGTTCTTGGTCGCCGTAACTAAATCCGCAAAGCTGTAGACTTTGAGATTTGGCGATGCCAATATTTGGCCGGAATAACTCATTACTCCCCCGGAGCTCTCGCTAACCGCCTCCGAGAATTGACTCTGTCCGACGCTAGTGTTTGTCGTCGCGGCGGTGGTGGACGTTGACGAGGAGAAATTTATTCCATTACTGTGGTTGTTCGTCAAGGCTGATTAATCAAATCACAAAAGGCAGATAGGTCAGAAAGTGGACATCTCTTTATGTCAGAAACAGAACATATCTTTATGTCCGAAACAGAACATATCTTTATGTCCGAAAGTGAACATCTCTTTATGTTGTATGTGACAGAGATTTAAAAAAACCAAAATTTTCATGGATTTGGAGTGAAAATAGTAAGAAATAAAATACTATGAATTAATAATGAATTACCATGAGTGTGGAGACCTGTGTTGGATGAAGAGGGAGACGAAAGGCATGAAAGGAAAAGACCCATTTCATCAGTTTAGAGTTTTTTTTTTTAGATTGAGGAAGGATGTAAGAAAGGAGAGGAGGTCGAGGAACCCACCATTCTTAAATACGACATTTTCTTTGTTAAAGTCCATTTTTTATGCATTCCCTTTGAATTAAAATGAATATATAGCAAAATGCCAACAAGATCGACCAAATAAAATATACCCTAGCAGAATCTTTTTAGTCTATAATCGATGCGCATAGCTTAAAAACCACGTAATTATATGTATATATTTTTAAAAAATTGCTTGAAGCAAGTAATAAATAATTTACTGATTAATCCAGAATAAATTTAGGATTTTCAGCCGATTACAACGACGCTGAATAATAAACATGGACTTTATATTCTGGAGTCAAGTTTTCGTTATTGTAGATATGATTAGATATATTGAAATATAGAAAATGAAGAACTCTATTTATTGTGTACAGTGATGGGAAACCCATTACAGAGTCAAAAAATGTAATTTCCTTGTGCAAGCAAAATGCGTAAAAGTCAGCCTCTGGGTCACACACGGCTTGGAGTATTTGTCTTTTGTAGAATTTTTATTCTCCACAAATCTTTTAGTAATCATTTGGTTTCTATTATTTATAGCAAGTTGTTTCGAAATCAGGAGACATCAGATTCAGATTCTTTATTGGCAAAGAAACTAGTATATGAATCTGTTTACCAACGTTAGTAGGTGAATCTATTTTCTTCCCTTTGTCAAAGATGTTCACATGATAACTTGTTTTTGTTGTTTTCATAATATCATTTGAATATGTTATATTTTAGAAAACAAGTTTTTTTTTTTTTGTCATAAGCAAGTTTTTCCAGATCAAAAAAGAGTTTCATATTATTTTCATTTTATTTATTTTGAATTGTTAAAACAAATTTTTGATTAAATACATTGACAGGGACTTCGGAAATGATACTTGACCAAGTAAAAAATGAAAACGAAATTCAATCCACGTATTCAAACGCAGATAATTTCAGCAAAGACATGTTTTCGTTTTTTGGCATAAACATAGTCGGTGGAACACTCATGCACACTTGAAGTGGTTGCAAACCTCTTTGTACGGTACATGTTAATCAATTGTCGTTGTTGAGAGGACTGAGTCATTGCAGAATTTCAAAGCACAAGCTAACAAAAGGGACCACTCAAGAACACACCTATTAATTAGCCTAACACCTATACTAACTGCATTAACTAAAATTTTCATCACTTTTGATATTTTTGAATTTTGACTACGGACTGATCATTTTGCATCAATTATTCCGAGTTTTAAAGCACAAAGAAGTCATGATACCAACAACAAAAATTTAAATCAACATGGCCTAGGAGGATCTGTTGGACTTTGGGACTAAGAGAGATCCTATAACTAATAATTTTGTTAATAAAAAGACTTATAATAAGATCTTTCAAGTTGAAGAGGAAGTGGCAAGAGATTCTTGATTCTTCTTGGCTCTGGAAGCTCTATGTCTTTTTTTGAAGTTGTCTTGTCTGAATCTTTTGGTTTCTATCTGTATCTCCATGAACGGTCTCTCAACTATATTTCTCATCTCTCTCTCCAGTTTCTTCTGTTTCTTAGCTACCACCATTGCTGCTGCTTTGTTCTTTTCCTGCTGCTTCTCTGCTTCTTCCTAATCAATACAAAACATAGCAATCCTTGTTTCAGTCATTTCAAGTATTAGATCGACGAAGAGAAAGAGAGGGAGAAGACCTGAAGATCGTGGATGAGACTGTCGAGAGATTTGATCTTCCTATGAGGCCACCGAGGAATCCCAAACTCTCTGCATTTCTTTTTCAAGACCGTGAGACCGACATTGAGTTTCCGAGACGCTTCCACGATAGGAACACCAAAGTATTTGGAAAGATCTTCTAAGCAAAGTCCAGCAACATGTTGGGATGGTGTCCTCCTCTTCTTAAATATCTCTGTCCTAACATCTGTACTATTACAATACACTTTAAAACTAGACTAGATTTGGCACTTTTAAAGAAAGAAAAACAACTAGGGTAGGAAGAGATACCTGATTCTGACTGTTCAGTTTGGTCATCTTCAGATTTCTCGGATTCAGTTTCTGAATCAGGAAGGCAGTTAAGGTCTTGTTTGAGGGCAAACCTTTCCGGTTTAGCCTGATCAACTTCACCATCTCCAACTCTATCTTCTTTGAAGACGAGGTCCAGCAGTTTATGCTCGTCAAAGCATGGTTTCTTCGGTTTCAATTCAGAGATGAACTTAAGCACGTTAGCTAAATTAGGGATGTCCACCAGCTTAGGGTTTCTGCCAAATAAGAAGAGCAAAACCATGTTTAGTTTCTAACAATGTTGCAAAACAGTCTCATCGTGGTTGGATTCAAAAATTATATAGAACCGTCAAACATTATGGGCGATTTATTGAGTAAAGGAAATAAATTAAATTTGACTCTACAAATTTGCCTATTTCCTTACTGATTTCCTAAACGTTTTATATATTATCCTCTCCTACGTTCGTGATTTTTAATCAGGATTTTGCGGTCTTGCAAAAAACACTATTACAAAAAAACACTAAAACTCTAAATCCTTTAACAAAAAAAAAACACTAAAACTCTACAGAAGTTTACTTTGTTTAATCACACTGTTCTTTTTTCCTTTACAATTTACTCAGTGATATTTGACAAACTTGGGTTTAATAGGAGTGATAAAGTATATTTCTGTGAAATACTAATCTAGAATTCATTCAAAAGAGATTTGACTAGCAGAAAAATAAAAACTAATATTTATGATTTATGTAGTGTTTCAAAAAGTAAAAACTAATCTTTATGATTTATGTAACCGCACTGAATTATACAAAACAAACGGCAACAAAAAGAGTTAAATTACTAACAAAATCAAATGCTGAGAGAAGCTTTATAGAGAGGAGGCGTTACCTTGAAGGGCATAGAAGGGTAGGAAACTGAGGAAGCGAGTGGTTAGACCGGAACACGAAGATACATCTCCACGTGCCAAAAACCAAACCTAGCGAGATCTCCGCCCGCTGGAGACCTTCCGAACAAAACAGAGGCTTCGCTTTCTTCTCCACATAACGGCCTTTCCTCTCGAACAAGAACTCTCGCTCAATCTCCACGGATCCGTAGACATGCAAACTCCTAATCATCTCTGCATTGACCCCACACACACAAAAAAAAAAAATCTACTTTTAAACCCGACCCGACAGGAATGAGATTCTCTTACAATAGTGTTGACTTACCTTTATGGTTGACGCCCTGGAAAATGGCGAGTGAGGTCAAGGAATGTGCCATTGTCCGAAGAAGACGAAGAGACGCAAGGACTGGAGATTTTACCCAAAGCGACTTTTTTTTAATAGAATGTTTCCTTTTTAATGTAAACAAATCTGCTAAAGAATCCAAAGGTTTGTATTATGAGAATATAGAAGCGTTTCGTCATCAAGTGAAAAAGGTTCAAAGGCGAGATTGGTATAAAATGACCTTTGTTCACCACTAAAACTACCGTTCAAGCCACTGGACCTACTCATTAATTTATTGTTGTTCTCGGTTACTCAAAATATTCGCGAGCGCACGTGTAAGTGTGTGAGGGTCTTCCTGTAATAGCAATGGGAAGCGGGCCTCAACGAGACCGAGCCCAATTAGCGAAATTCTCACACGCTCGGCCCATGTCTGAGAAGTGGTAACCGATATGATTCACATGAAGAACCATGTATGTGTCTTTCATTGCGTTTTTCTCACAACCATAATAACAACTTGATTTGTAGTGTATACTTGAGATCCGCGCAACCACGCGGACGGATGTTTGTTTTCGCTTTTTCTATACATAAATTATTGTTTTAAAACTTATATATTTTTAACGTTAACCGTCTACTTAAATATTTATATAACTATTTCAAATACAATAATTTTATAATTTACATGTTATAATTAATCAATTATTTAAAATCATATGTATTTGTCATTTATTATTATATTTTTATTTTATTGTATTTGAATTTAGTTATTAAAAAAAAATTAATATATTCATGAGAAAACATATTTGAAAATTATTTTGTATTTAATTTACGCTAAATTCTGACCCGTCTTTCAAAGCTGGATTTCTTTTTACCAATATTTTTATGCTTATTTATTTTAGATAATATATTATTGTATATACAAAAGTTTAAGATGCGTTAATTTTTAGACATGTATTATATAGTTTGCTAATTTTTAAAATAAACAATTTATATTTATGAAAATAAAATTTATAAATTTATCAATTGAATATACTTTTATCATATTTATTTAAGTATAATAACTGTATTTTAACATGATCATGACTATAAAGTAGATAAAGTAGAATATAATTTATTTATTTTTCATTTTATAAAAGATAACTTAAAATAAATTAAGTTATTGTTAAAATATTTTTACACAGATTTATTAGAATTTTAAAATATAATATATAAATGAATATATATTATATTATGAAAATATAATATATATTATATTATATTTAAAATGAAAATATATATATTATGAATAAAGTAGTTACAAAGATTTTATATTATTAGCTTTAAAAAAATACATGTTATTTTTATGCATATATTATATAGTTTGCTAATGTTAACCCATTTTACCGACGTATTAGATTTTATTTTTGAACATAAATATTTTATACTTACGAAAAATAAAATTTATAAATTTATAAATTTAGTACAATTTTATTATATTTACCCCCAATATAATAATTATCTTTTAATATGATTGATTATGATTATATAATAGATAAAATATTATAGAATATTTTATTTTTATTTTATAAACGATAACTGAATATATTAATGTATAATAATATTTCAAACTAATTTTGAAATTAGTATAAATATTATTTCGAAAATGAAGATCTTGTAAAAATCTTTTAAAACAGATTTGTTAAAATTTTAAAATAAAATGAAAAGATATCAAAAGATATTTGGATTAAAGTATTTTAAATATTATATGTATTATTAGTCTTAATAAAATACATTTAATAAGATTTCTATTTTAATATATAAGATACGAAGACAATTAGGAAAAGACGCAGGTGATCCCGTGATAGTCTTTAATTAATTGTAAATTTTTTCTTTGAAAACGTGATTTGATAGTGATATGAAGAAGATGGCTCCTAATTTTAATCTTATATTCTGGAAATTTATGCTACATCGATCATTATATCAACAGTTGGTCCAGTTTGTCATATATTTTAACTGGAAGAGTCAGGAAGTATTTATGAATTGTCAAAGTTATCATAGTTAAGAAACGGCAAAGCTTGGCGACCAAGATAAAAGATGTCAGTCACTTTCAGTAAACGTGTCCAAGAATATTCAACGTTGGTTTTGTCTTATAAATACATAGCAACATGGAATTAAATCTAAACATCAGCCATAGTATATAGACTCCGGATCATACACGTTTTCTTATAAACTACGACCATGTCTCTCTTAGCGTCCTTCTTTGGTTGCTTCGTTCCAAAATCTGGCTCAAAGATAAGCTCAAGCGATGGTAGTAGTAATTCCAAAACCTTGTCCTTGGAGAAACCAAAAAGCAAATCCAAATCTCCGAGAGCTCCAATGATAGTGTCTTATTTTCCCGTAGGTTCGAATCTTTCGCGTCTGTGAGAGAAGGCCAGAAGGTGACATATCTGTTGTGAAGGCTTTCGTTTTTGTTTTGTTCCTCTAGTCCTCTTTTTTTGTTTGATTATGTATAAATTGTAATAGACCATTTAAATATTTAATAAATGGCGAGAATACCATTTCCTATTGTGAAGATGGTTTCGTCGCTGCGTTTGGTCCTAGGCTTGCAGGCTTCACACTGGTAGTCAGTTTCTAGACAACTGAGGTGGCAGAGGCTGTCTATAGAACCAAAATTGCGTTAGGTCATGTATCTCTCAGTAACATCTGTTTTGTGCTTCTCTGCTTTAGGAGTTCAATTTTGGCCTATTAGAGGTTAACTATGGCTTTTGTTTGTTCTTTTAATTTTGAGCTTTCATTTTCTGTTTTTGTAATTTATAAATAAGAAAATAATATGAAAACCTTTAAAAGAGTATTGGATAAAACATATATAGACCACACGAAAAAGGAAAGTATAATTGCTTTGTATAAAACCGGATTGAAATTTAACGTTAAGCTGGAGACTAATCAACAATCCCCACTGTCTCCTGAGCAGAGTGTTAAAAGGAAAATATTTTGCCGACGAGACATTTCTAACAGCATCACATAAGTCGGTAGAATCTCATGGCTGAAAGGGACTTTTGGTGGGACGGGACCTCATCTGTAGTAATGCTAGATGGGCTGTTGGGAAAGGCGAGTCGATTCACGTATGGACAGACTCTTGGCTGAGCAATACCGAGCAACTCCGACCCATGGGACCAGCACCAGAAAACCAACAAGGCCTTATGGTGGCTCATCTTCTTCTACCAGACAGATCGGATTGGGACAGAGAAGCTATACGCCGAGTGATCCCACATGAGGAAAGCAGAATCCTAAGTCTGAAACCTTGCCGAACTGGAGCACCTGATAAACTCATTTGGTTAGGCACCAGGTCTGGAGAATATACTACAAAGTCGGGTTACAGAACAGCTCTGGAAAGGAAGGACAATGCGGAAGCAAACCACGCAGGCGACAGCTTTGATTGGCAAAAAGGAGTGTGGAAACTACACACTGCGCCCAAAATAAAGCTTTTCCTCTGGAAGATTTTCCGGGGAGCTTCACCAGTAGGCGAGGGACTGGCTCACCAACATCAACTGCAAGAGATGCAACACGGCCGAATCTATCAATCATCTTTTCCTTCACTGTGGTATGGCACAAAAGGTTTGGAAACTTGCCCCATTCTCCACTAACGTTGAAACTAGAGGATTGGTAGATTTGACTGCTAGTTGGACTACGCTTTGCAAGTTAGTGTGCCTCCCACCTTCGGGAATAACCTCAGGTCAACTCGCCCCCTGGATCCTCTGGCACCTCTGGCTGGCAAAGAACGATCATATCTTCAACAACAAAGAGACAACACCTGAAGCAATAATCACAAAAGCGGTAGCAGCAGCTCGAGAATGGATTGAGGCACAACCTATCTCCTCAGGGTCAACTACGGCTCCACAGCGTATTGAAGAACCATCCAGACCACTGAACTCGACATTACTACAAACGGACGCAGCTTGGAGAGAAGATCTACAACTAGCGGGACTCGGCTGGTGTATAGGTGAGGGGACTGAGAAAACCTCAACCTTGGCACACTGTCAACACGTTAACTCACCTTTGGTGGCGGAGGGTCGGGCGCTCCGAGAAGCACTGCATTACTTCATTGAGAAAGAAATTCGCCAGGTCCACTGCGAAACAGACTCTCTCAATCTTGTCAAGGCGCTCAACTCAGGTCCGCCAGCTACAGAGCTCTATGGAATTGTCACTGATATATCTTGCTTATCTTTAGCTTTGGATTTTATTCCCTTCTCTTGGATTCAACGAGGAAAAAATAGAGATGCTGATGCTTTGGCAAAGCAAGCTCTATGGAATGTATCCAGTGTCTTGCCTCCTTTTGCCTCCTATTAACAATGGAGCCTAGTTTATTCTGATTAATAAAAGTTGGTGTTACAAAAAAAAATATTACTAAGGCAGAAGTGAAGTAGTTGATAGTATCAAATAAAAAGCTCAACAAAACGTTAACAATTAGAAATACACAACCTCTCAAACTTTTCCTAAAAGGACAGACGAGAATGCAGCTTAGACACTCTGATCGTCAAGATTAGGCGCATGTTTTTCTCTTTTGCAATCTCTTTATTTTCTGTTTTACAAAAAAGACAGCAGCCATAAGAACATGCTGCCTAAAGTCATAAAACATAATTATTGACTATGTAAAGACACTTGACGGTGAGCAGAGAGTACAGTTTCAAAAACCGGTTAATGATAGGAATCTTCCGACGCCTAAGAGGCTGGACACTTGTTCTCTACTCAATAGTTGAACTTGCAAAATTTGAAGAGAAGACAAAAGAAGTGAAACGTTTCAGGACTTATTGGGCATGAATTTTCGTTTCAGGACTCAATCCTAACGTGTCTGTCACTTAGCTGTAGAGAATTATTCAATCTTATACAGTAGATTTAATCTTCCCCTCTATTAACCAAACAACTTTTTCTTACCCTAGACCTTACCGATATACATTGATGAACCATGTGAATATTTGTCTTTCATTGCGCTTTTGTTTTCTCACATCCATAATAACAACTTGATTGGATTAGTGATATGGAGTTTATTAGGAAAGACGACAATGACCCCGTGATAGTTGATCCATTTTAGTCATATATGTTAACAAGAAGAATCAGAAAGTATTCATGAATTGTCAGAGATATCATAGTTAAGATAGGGCAAAGCTTGGCGACCAAGATAATTAACGAGGTCACTTTCAAGAAAACGTGTCCAAAGAACATTCAACGCTGATGTTCTCTTATAAATACATACACTTCACATAGTTACCTGATACTAAACCTAAAACATCATCCATCGTATATAGACTCCGGATCACGCACGTTTTCTTTAACACTCCGATGTTCATGTCTCTCTTAGACTTCTTTTTTGGTTGCTTCATTCCAAAATCTGGCTCAAAGAGAACCTCAACCGATGGTAGTAGTAACCCTAAAGTATTGTCCTTGGAGAAACCAAAAAGCAACTCCAAATGTCCGAGGGCTCCAATCATAGTGGCTCATTTTCCCGTACGTTCGAATCTTTCGCTACTGTAAGAGAAGACCAGAAGATGAAGTGTGTGAGATGTTGAAATATTTGTTGTGCAAGTCTTTCCTTCTTTTTTGTTTCTCTAATGCTCTTGTTTGTTTGATAATATATAAATTGCAATAGACCATTCAGATTTATAAAAACATATATGGACTGCAAGAAAACAGAAAATAATCCGGCAACAAAAGAATTTGATTCGTATTCAGGACAAATTGAAGTTTTAACGAGTAGATATTTAGTAAATAAATGACAAAACAATACTAGTAATTCTGCTAATCAATGTCAGGAGGAGAGTGTTGACTGTGTCTGTGTGCAAGTGTTATACCATAGATTTGTTTTACAGAGGACACTTATAAAACGCATAAACAACGATTAAGATGTACATGGCGTCCGCATTAGGAGCTTCTTTGGTATTGGTCTATTAAATTTTCAAAAAACCTTTTTATTAGAACATTTTTACCTTTTTTGGTGAAAATGTTAAGATTTTTACCTTTTTTGTAAGATATTTATAGTGTGAATACTACCGACCCTTAGTATTTTCTATTAGAAAGTAAATTCACAATTATAATATGTTAATGTAAATAGTGAATTAGGTATTAAAAGCTTATTCCGCCCAAAAAAAATAAAAAGTAAAACAATTACTTTAAAAAAAAAAATAGAGTAAATTACAAAGATTAAAATTCACTTTTTCTTAAATACACTTCTAAAAATATTTAGTTAAAATAAGTTAACTAATCGTAAAAGAAAAGATATAATCTAATTAGTTAAAAGATTTTAATAAAGTTAAAATTAACATAAAATATTAAAATAATAAAACCCTTTCTAAAACATTAAAACATATTGCGTGGCGCTAGAAAACGAAATCAAGATTATTACCAAACACAACTACAGCTGTAATCTAGACAACAGTTGAAATATACGGACAGTCAAGATTCAAAGGACCACATGGTAATTATTTGGTGGACTCTTTAATAAAAATCTGAATCGTCGTCGGTCTCTCTCTCTCTCTCTCGTCAAAACAAAAACCCTAACGTTCACAGGTAAAAAGGCTCCCCCCGCTCTCGTCTGAGTTCACTCTTCCGATTCCTCACGTTTTCTCTGTTCGCAGATCTCTCGAAGAAGATGAAAGGTGGTGAAACCAAAGCTCAATCGAAGAGCACCGATGAAAGGTATATATATATATTCTCCTTTTAATCACTCACACACATGGCGAATGAATCTGAGATTCATTTGATTTGTATTCTCAGATTGAAAACGAGAGGAAAGAAAGCTGGAAAGAAAGCAGCCAAGGATCCTAACAAGCCTAAGAGGCCTCCAAGCGCCTTCTTCGTCTTCCTGTAAGTCTCTCTCAGTTGATTAGTATTTTTAGTTTTTGCTAATTACTTTCTGGTGATTGATTGATTGATTGATTGATTGAATGAAGGGAGGGATTCCGTAAGGAGTTCAATCTAGCTAACCCTGACAACAAATCCGTCGGAGCTGTAAGTGCTAATCTGAGATTTACAATCACTACTAATAGCATATGGTTCTTAGTTGTTTTGAATATTTGTAACATTTTAGGTTGGTAAAGCTGCTGGAGCTAAATGGAAATCAATGACTGATGAAGTGAGTATTGTTAGTTTTTAATAGTTTCAAATCATATATCAATTTGTAGTTTTACCTAACTTTGAATGAAACAGGACAAAGCTCCTTATGTGGCCAAGGCAGAGACCAAGAAGACTGAATATACCAAGACTATGCAAAAGTACAACATGAAACTGGTATTCATTCTTCTTGTTGACCTCTTTTTGTCATTTTCTGATGTTAAGCCAAATCAAATGTTATGTATGTTTCTTCTCTTTTTTTTTGTCAGGCTAATGGAACTAGCACAGCTGGAGATGATGACTCTGACAAGTCCAAGTCCGAAGTCAACGATGAAGCAGAAGGTGGAAGTGAAGAGGTTTGTACTTCATACTATTTTGAAATATCTCTGTTTGTGTTTGCTAGTGTCATAGTGTGTGACACTTGCTTTTATCTCATGATTTTGTTTTGCAGGAGGAAGATGATGATTAGGAGATGGATCAGCGAGCGATTTGTCTTTTATGGAGTATCTACTGTTGTACTGTTATTAGCTGCTAGTTTTTAGTGACTATTGCTATGCTTGCCCCTCCTTTATGTTAACTGGGATGTATTCGTAATCTTCTTCAACTTCTCATGACAACTTTGGATTTAGCTTTGATCTTTTGTCTCTACTTTTTTAAACGATGGTATTATTTGTTTGCATGCATCTAATAGTTTTCTACTATCTTATGATTGCTATACACTTCTGTCTCGAAGGAAATAGTTTTATTTTTCTGGCTCTGTTTGATGGAATATTGGTTTTGTTGATGATTATTATCCTCGGTGCCAATGTCATCTTCGTATGTCAAGAAGAAAACGATCAGAAACGTACACAGGCTCGATTACTACATCACTAAAGATATCAAAGTAGACCTTACCTATGTCCAACTCTTCTTCTATTCTTCATCGTCAACTCTAATAATTGTATGTAGTAAAAAATTTAGAAAGCTCTTCGATAGTTTCCTTGGTGCGTTTCTGCAGGCTGCAGCAAACAATATATACAAACATGAATTTAGTTGCTCATTTGTGTGTCAAGAACGTTATAGAGTCAATGTTGTTTCACCTTTTGTTATTGGGAGATGATGTGACCACGCCTTCCTGATAAACTGTGCTATTCTTTTTGTAAACTTGGCTCAAGGATTCCACAAGCCTAACAAAGTAAAGACAGTTAAGACTCTTCATTACATCTCTATGTTATAAAACGTAGTCAAACTCTCATCATGTTTTATGGAAAGGTCCTTTTGAGGTAAAACTGAGTTGCCAACATGTTATTAAGTCTTACAGTCACTAACTATATCCAAATCAGTATGCTGACTTTTAATCTAGCCATACAGTGGATTTAATTAATCTCTTGGATTAAGAGCATAAATTACAATAAGATAGATTAGAATACATACAAAAAAAAAACATAATAGCGAAGTAAGCATAAAATAAGGGACTAGAGAAGCTATAGGTACACCAAACTCTCCAATCTAAAGGAAGAATCCAAAGAAGCTAGGCCATAGAGAATCCAATGGGTTTTATTCTGGGTCATCACTCATCACTGACTGTCTCACCATGCAAGAAATAATAAGCTAAACGATTCTTTATAAATTAATAGACCAATTAACATCTCTTAAAATTATTTTGAAAGTGGTAGATACTGTTGATGTAATATCTCAAGCTAGTCAAAGATTAAATCTTATTACATATATCGTTTTAGTAAAAAAACAAAAAATAGTTTTCTATATTTTTAAGATATGCGCCCACAACATACACTCGTAATGGACAAACAAAAGAAAGGCAAACATTTATGAATATGGACCTTTTTGGCGTTTATGTAAACATTTTGGTCTCGTTGTTTGACCTAAGCTAGGCTTAGCACATGCAAACCTCAATATTTTCTTCCATAATGTTGACAATTAAAAATTACTTAAAGACGAAACATTGTCGGAAGAAAACGACGAGACGAACAAATCACAAATGTTTCTATATTTTTCTCTAGACTACTAAACCAGAAACATAAATTTTTTTTTTTTTTTTGATAAAGAAACCAGAAACATAAATTAATCCACACAACTTTTTAAAACATAAATCCACACAATAACATGAATTAGTACCAGAGAAATAATAGGAATTAATTAAAACATTCAAACTAAGTTTTCATATAAATTCAAATGTGTTATTATGATGTGAAAAGGTCGCAATATGCAAGTATAAGAAATAATTAAAAGCCCTTTATCAAAAAAAAAGTCTTAAGAAATAATTTATACGTTCCAGCACATACTATACGGCATGAGCCATGAAGGTTTTATTTTCATCTTTTGTCGAACATGCTCACATTTTATTTCGATTTAACAGAAACGACCATGGTTAAACGTTCTGTTACTATTATTCAGACTTCGGAGATCAATTTCACTGGATTTTTGTTTTTGTTTTTGTTTTATACAGTTAATGATTTAGTTGAAATCTACAACCCTTCTTCAGTGCCCGTGGAACATGGGCGGCGGACACCGACCACCTACAAGTTCTAAGGTTTAGACAACCCGTGGAATCTGTGGCTCCTTAACTTAAAAGTCCCGATGACTGGCCCACCAGCTCTTTTAAATAAACTTTTCTTAATTTTGAACTGTATAATAGGCAATGTAGCTAATACTCTCTATAGAATAATTGTGAAAGATATAACCTGGAATGTGTCAGAAAAGTTAGATCGCAACCTCAGTTTATCAATCTACGGAATGTTAGCTAACCGGTCAGCAAATAAGTAAATTAAAGCGTTGATTATTTTTGTTCCTAATCATTTATAATTATATTATACGAATGGACAAACAAAGCTTTCTATGAATAAATTATAATTCTAATATGCCATGGCGAAAAATGATTCGATAATATAAGAATTTTAATTGTAGAATTTTTTGGACTGTATGAGTAAATAACAGTGTTGTTTATAATGTAAATGACATTAAACTAAGGTAACATATAATATATGCAATTATGGAAGTAGCCATTTAACTGTAGATATATATATATTACAAATCAAATTTCAACGGTCATTTTCTAATATGGAAACTAAATAACCATATGATTCAAATAGTTTCCTTTTTATCCACACACTCTTATTGTGAAAAATCACGTTACCGTTGCTTGAAAATTCTGATCGTTCTTGTTCTCTTTTTTTTTCATTCTTGGGTAATCATTGTTCTTGTTCTTGACATTAATAATAAGTAGAATTTAATATAAATTCAGCTCTTTTGTCCTTTTCTGCTTTTATCTTTCCTTCTACTCCCGAAAAAGCACTGACTCTTCCTCTGTTTGCTTCGTTCACACAGAGACAAAGAGAGAGAGAGAAGAAAAAGACGAACACTTCTGACAAAAAAGAGATGATGGAGTGGGATAACAATCAGCAGCAGCAACCCAACAACCAGAACTCCTCAAATCTCCAGGGGATCGACGTTAGTGGCGGCGGCTCCAGCTCAGGAGGAATGTACGTGAAAGTGATGACCGACGAGCAGCTCGAGACTCTGAGGAAGCAGATTGCTATCTACGCCACCATTTGTGATCGTCTCGTTGAGATGCACAAAACCCTCACTTCTCAACAAGATCTTGCAGGTCTTCTCTTCCTTTCCTCTGTTCATATGGAATTGAAAAAAGTTTCCTTTTTTCTTTGCTGTAATTTTATTTTATTTTTCAGAATTTTGGTTTGGTTTTGATTGATTCTTCTGTTTGGTGAAATGGGCACTTGTAAATTCTCTACCTTTATAACACTTAGCAGTTCAAATCTGATGCTTGTACTTATAAGATGCATAAAGTTTCAGTTTTTATTTAGCTTCTTCCTCTGTTCATATAGATTGAAAAAAAAAAGTTTCTTTTTTGCTGTAATTTTAGTTTTTTTTTTTTTTTAAGTTTTGGTTTGGTTTGATTGATTCTTCTGTTTGGAGAAATAGGCAACTGAAAATTCTCAAACTTTATAACATTTTATTGGCCTAATTAGCAGTTCAAATCTGATGCTTGCATAAAGTTTCAGTTTTTATTTACTTCAACTTTACCAACTCTGCTTTCATTTAACAGGAGGGAGACTGGGAGGTCTATATGTAGACCCAACCATTGGTCACAAGATGACAGCTAGGCAGAGGTGGACTCCTACCCCCGTGCAGCTTCAGATTCTGGAGCGTATATTCGACCAAGGCACGGGAACGCCGAGTAAGCAAAAGATCAAAGACATAACCGAAGAGCTTAGCCAGCACGGCCAGATTTCGGAACAGAACGTCTACAATTGGTTCCAGAACCGGCGTGCTCGGTCCAAGAGGAAGCAGCACGGTGGTGGTGGTGGTATTGGTGGTTCTAACAACAACAATGGTGAGTCTGAGGTGGAGACTGAGGCTGAGACGTTGAATGGGAAGAGGAAGATGCCAGAGAGTCTTCGTGTTCTTCCTAATGGAAACAATGGCATTGGGACAACAACAGGTACTAGTCCTAGGCCTGAAGATCTTTGCTTCCAGAGCCCTGAGATGAGCTCTGATCTTCACTTGCTAGGAGTCCTATCAAACCCAAGTAAGTTCATTAGAATATACTTCTTCCATTTTATTTCAAAGTGTTGTTGTAGAGAAGATTTTCCGTGGCATAATTTATTAATTTTATTTTTTTATTGGTTCAAATATGGTTAAGTGTATAAGTAATAATGTTTTTATATAGAAAATATGCAAAATTAAATGTTTTCTTAATATGTGTGCACAAATCTAAAGCGAAACTTAATATGAAAATAAAGTGAGTATTAACATTGTTGGCTTTGTTGACATGGTGGAGACAACTTGTGTGACTTGTGTGTGTACAATAATCAGAGTTTTTGTTGTGATTTGTGTTATTGCAGGGGATGATCATCTTGTAGGAAAGATGGGATTGTCTGAAAGTTACAACCTCTATGATCATGTTGAGGACTATGGCATGTCAGGCTGATGGAAACTTCTAATGGATCAGAGAGATCAAAGAAATGGATTTCTTAGTCAGTCTTAAGCAGTTTTAGACTCTTTTTTTTATTATATAATTTTTATGGAATATTAAACTCTCTTAGAGAGTGTGCTTTGATGTTTTCTACATTCAGAAGGATTCCTCTCTCTCTTTAGTTACAATAAAAATAAAATAAACAGCTTCAGCTTTTACAGTTTCATTTCAATTTAGTTGAAAACATGTAAACCAAGCAAAGCATTGTAATGCCCTTTCTCTATCTCTTCATCCTTCACATTGTGTAAGACCAGAGTCTGTATAACCAAATCCTCCCAATCAATCTCACATCCCCTCTTCCTCTTCTTCTTTCCATCTCCAATCTCCAGAGACAGCTCTCTTCCACTAACTTTATCATCATCACAAGGATCTTGTACCGCACCAATCCTCAACTTAGCCGCCTTAATCTTCTCTCTCCGTCTCTCCACCGCATCACACCCCTTTATAAAAGAAACAGGCAAATCATCAAGCCCTACGTCTCTCTCCAACACTTCCTTTAACTTAAGCCTTTGACTCATCTTCGACTTCCCTTTCCACCAATCATCACACGAAACCATCTGAAGAAACGAGCTCCTCTCACCTTCGTCATCATCATCATCATCATCATAACAATACATAGCTTCTTGCCTTAAGCAATCCCTCACAATCTCCTTCAAACAAACCCCATCGCTTCTATCTCCTTTCTTTCTCATGGACTTGGCTTCCATCAAACCAATCAAAGCCCCCGAATGCTTCACCACATTCTTCACGTTAACATCCCCCGCCCAAGGCAAACCAATCTCCTTCGCAACCTTCACAAGCCTCTCCAGCAACTCCTTATACCGCAACTTACAAGTACACAACGAAACCTCGCAATCTCTAGCCAAATCATCAATCCTACACTTCACACCATTCACCTGACAAACAAACGCCAAAACCGCAACAACCAAAGGCATAGGCCTCCTCCCCGTAGACAAAAACCACTTCAACGAACAGTTCATCAGAAACCCCCCTTGCTTCACCACCTTCTCCTTCTTCTTCCCATCAACACCACTCAGCCTCGGGGAGCTACTCGCCGTCTTCACAAACAACCCAACAAGATCAAACTCTCCCAACTCAATCCCTAGATACTCCACAACACGCTTACACATACTCCCAAGCTGATGCAAATCGCACCCAACGACATTCACAATCTCATCCATCGTCAAAACTCCACTACCTTCCTTCCTCACCACCGCGTAGCAACACGCGCCGATCAGAGCCGAGAACCACTCCCCCCTCCCGAACTCACCGTCGGTGATCTTACCGATCATACGCCTAACCTCTTCGGATTTGTCACCAAGCTGCAACCTTTCTGTGATGTCGTCGATTAAGTTACCGGCGTCGAAGATCTTCTTGTCTCTGTAAGCGAGGGTGGAGCCTGTGCCGGTGGTGCCCACGCGGATGTAGGTGCCTTGGGGTCCCTTTAGGCCGCCGAGCTGGGCCTCGTAGTTGTCGTACTCTTGTAACGTCCCGCATCCGGAGCAATACGAGTTCCCTGTGGCGTCGTCGCGTTGGAAGTCGGTGCCGTTGCATCTCTTGCATGGCATGATTGATTGGGAATCGGAAAGTCTCGAACTTTAGATTAGGGTTTTTTTTTTTTGCGCTCTCCGTCGTAACGACAGCGAAACACGACCGGAGGGACGGCGGTTAAAGTTAATGTAATGAAAAATTAGAGTGGATTAAATTGGTTTTTATACTTTTCTGGAGATTACAAAAAACGGCAAGGAGTTGATTAAATTAAACGGTGACGCCGTTTAGAGTTTTTTTTTTTTGAAACGGCCCATTGTCTATTTTTTTTTTTTCCGTTTAGCCGATTATAATTAAGATACGAAAAATTAGACTGCGTTAGGGATGGACGCAAGGCGAATACTTTTTTTTTTACGTATATTTGATATTTGGTTTTGTTTTAAACGAGTAATAAATTTTTGATCTATACTTGATTTATCGAAAATGGATACTTATTATTTCAAATACTTATCCAAAATATGTTATCTACAAGTTACTTGACTCATTCGATTACTTAATACTTATAAGTATCATGAGTTATTTGGATATATTTCCAATTTTTTTAAAATTATCTGATAGATACTATTTAAAGTTTATTTCGTTTACTCAGATTTGGGAAAAGACATCAAAATTACTTCAACTAAAATATTTGCATCTAATATAAAAAGGAAGAAACAAAATACATATATTTCGTTATGAAAGTATAGTTTACTTACAACAAATAATATTTATTAGCGACTTTATCCTAATGAGTATTCAGCTTTATCCTAGACTACACTACATAAGGCATTAAGTAATGAGTATTCAGCTTTATCCTATAAGGCATTAAGTAATGAGTATTCAGCTTTATCCTAGACTACACTACATAAGGTCTTATACTTTTGTTGAGACTACAAAAACAGCAAGGCGTTAATAATAGCGGTTTTTGTAATTAAATAAAACTGCGGCGTTTAGGATTGTTTTCAGAAACGGCACCCAGTGTGGAGAGATGGCGAGATTTGTGAGGCTAATGGTGAAACTGGGTTATAATGCACGCAAGTTGTTCGACTGAAAGCTGCTGAGAAACCGTTTTACTCTCTGAATCTAGTGAGACGCGAAAGTCTGAATCTTTTTGCTTTGGGTATTGAGAAGCTGGTCTCCTGTGTTTGGGGGAAGGCTTTTTTTTAAATGGATAGGAGTAAACGACGGTGAATACAATGGTGAGCTCGTCTCTTTCGAATAAAAGATATACTTACATACACGAAAGTGAAAGTGTGCTGCGTAGAGGAGCCATTGACATTCACCATGTGATCATCAACAGAAGCAGATCAACTGGCTATGCCCGTCGTATGGGCCTTGCTTTCTTCCTTGTCATTTTGGGGGTGGTAAATGATACGTTTTAGAGATAGTTGTTATTTTAGTTAAGTGGATGTTAGTGCATAGCATGGGGAATGCATAGCGTCTTGTTTCTTACCTTAAGGGATCAATCACAGTGAATGATAAATGGATTACAGTTTGATTTTTGCAATTCCTTTTGAGCAATATGTTAATACATGACTAGTTTTGTATAAAGCATGTTTGTTAGTTTGTGTTACTTTAGAAAGATTGTTTTATTGATGCTCCATCTGTATTTTCTTCACGAGGGTGTCTGAGATGGATAATTCACATGAAACAGGACAATCCAGTTGTCTTGGAGCTGTCTGTTAAGTGGTTTCTTTGTTATGATACAAAGTCGGAAGCTAGTAAAGAAAGGTGAGGCCTTGTTACACGGTTTTAAGTTTCACCATATTATAGAGTCTTTACATCTTTTAAACTGATTATTTTCTTACTTGAGCTGCTCAGAATCTGTTATAATCATGCCAACCTTTGGAATCCAACTTGAAACTCAATATTTAAGGTACGCCTTAACCGTTTTAGTTAGTATATATTGTCTGCACTCCATGATGACTTACTGATTTGAACTATACAGCATATTAGAGAGGTGGTAATGGTGGAGTTAGTTGTAATTTTCATTAGCTATTATGATCTGTGCTTTTACCAGACATACAAGTACTAATGTTTTGTACGTTTTTCTGCTTTGCAGTGGAAAGACAGTCTCCAGGTTTATCCCTATTGGCAAGATTTTGAAGCCTGTGCTTGTGGAATGTGTCACACCCGTTACATGTTATATTCGAGTCTCTCTCTTTATTTCTGCGAGGTGAAAAACAGCTTACGTTGTTGTTTAAGGTAATCCAAACAGTTTGTTCTCGTACATTGTGAGAGAAACTTTTTGCTGACAACTTGGAGAATAATCAAGAGCTACCGATGATTAAATCTGGGAACGTTATGTTGTTTCTTTTTATGGACATTGATTCTAAGTTCAGTTTCCTCTTTTGTACAGGAACTGCGCCCGTCATTGAAGATGTTGGTTCCCATTTGGAAGGCATTGTGTGCTGTTATTGGCACAGATCAAAGTGAAATGATAACTGACGAAAAACATGATGCATCTGGTAAAGCATCTACGTAATATTTCTACTGTCACTACAAGCAGATGAACATGGGAGATCCGTTAGAAGACAAACAACTGAAGTTGTGAGGTAACAGAACTTATAGATTTACTGCCTGCTGGCTGTTTTACCTGAAATATGAATATATGATAGCACAATATGTTGTGTAATGACAGAATCTGAGTTTTAAAATAGGTGAATTTTTTCCTTCCACGCTAGCTTTTCGTTACCAAAATTTAAAGCATGCACAAGAGTATAGCAAGCTTAGAAATTAGTTGTTTACTGAATATGTTGGCATCAAGGGCTTTATAATACAGGTGCCTTGCAACCTTTTAGCTTATAGATTCATCTAAACGTGGCTTAGCACGCTACTACCGAGGTTTGGTCTGTATATAGACATAGCCACCAGATTATTGGTCAATGACTCTAATAGTAACCATAGTCCTTATCAGAGGGGATGAATGTGGAAACAGTTCTCTGAATTTGTAAAGTGATAAATGATAAAGCTTTCATAAAAAGATTCAACGATGTTGATATTTTATCTCTACAGTGTTGATTGATATTTATTTGGTTAGACAGTGTTGATAATTACGATGGACTACTTCCCTTAGACTTTTTTTTTTTTTTTAATGATTTCAATAACTTTTTGGGGTCTGTTGAGAATGAAATGGCACGGCAAGTTGATAGTGAAGTTGACTATGTCCGCCAAACTATAGAACAGGGAATAATGATCATAAATCTATCAGATTAAATTATAAGTAATACTATACTCATCAGTATCGATTGGATCGACCACGCTCCTTAAATATCCATCCATCCATCATAAATTCTAAATCACGTCAACCACCCGTTTTTAATAAGTTTGTGATTAAAGAGAAGAGATGTCCAGTCCGAAACCCGACTAATTATGCTCATACGGATCCGTCAATTGGCGACAAACAAATCTGGCTGCTCTATATGAAAATTAAAGACTCGCTGCTTCGCCACGCATAGAACTAGTACTCTTGTAAATTGATCTCTGATCTATACCAATAGGACGACTTCTCATCCATTAGAAACCACTAGATCATTATAATGTAGCTAAATAACAGTAACATATTCCACAAGTCAAATTTATTTTTTGTACCTTTTGTTTACCATCTATCTACATATTGTGTAACTTTTCTATAGCAAAAACAAATAACAGTAACTTTGATCATAGCGAGATTAAATTTTTAAAAACTCCGTTCAAGCAATTAGAGAACTCTTTCTATTTATTCAGAGAGGGATTCAATACTTTTTTTGTCCATTATCATGATTTTCATCGTATCCTTTCTATATTAATTGAGAAACATTAAATCATATTTTTTGTAATCACGTGTTAAAATCTTTATAGAAATAGGTTAGTTCATCTAAATATATACTAATTTTTTTATTAAACTAACGATAAACTCATTATTAATATTTCATTATTTTATTAAGTAAAAATTACGAAATTGTCTAATAATTAATGATTTTGAATAATAAAGATCGAATAAAAATTACTAAATTAGTGTATCTTCTACTCCCTCCGTTTCAAAATATATGATGTTTAAGGAAGTGTTTTATGTTTCAGAATAGATAATATTTTCATATTTAAATGTAACTTTTAACTTTATCAAAAACTGTGCAACGAAAGATATTTTGTAATCTATTTTTTAAATGGTTAAAACGGTTTTAAATTTATATTTTAATCATACTTTTTAAATAAAAACAAGTTTCTTAATTGTTGTGCATTATCCTAAAACTTCAAGTATTTTGAAACGGAGGGAATATCATATTTGTTTCAACAGTTCAGAGCTCATTCATATACCACATACGCATAATTTAATGACGGACAGTCTAGCACGCAGTATAAGAAAACAACCGTTGTTTATTGTCCATATAGATGTGAAGCTACCAGTTTGGTTTGCAGAGTCTAATGAGTATGTATAAGTTGCTGACGAAAAAAATCATATTTATTTAATTTAAAACTATTCAAATAAATTAAATAACCAGATTAATCATATAATTAAAATTAAAATTTTATGTTTGCTGTACATTTTGATTTTTTTAAAACGACTATAAATTACCAAATTGTTAAAAATCTCACATTTAAATTTGTGATCCATAGTTTAAATTTTTTATTATGACAAGATACAAATGATTACAAAATCAAAATCAAAATTTTTTATTTTTAATTAAACTATATACCATATAAAAATACATAAATATTTTAATTTCAAAATTTACTTTGAACCATTTTTTTTTATAAAAGCTTTGAACAAATTATTTTGAACAACTTAATTTTTTAAAAAAATTAAAAATTACTAAAACTATTAATCCCACAATGAAAATTTTGTTATCAATAATTTAAATTTTTTTCTATAAGAGATACAATTAATTTTAAAAAAACCATATGAGTATAAAATATCATTTAATAGATATAAATTTTTAAAATATACTATATATATGTTAATATCATTTAAATTTAATTATATAACATAACAAATAGAAAAAATATTGTTTAGATTAATAAAATTTATTTATATGTTTGCATCAATTTAATTATATATATAATAGTTACTGATTTTTTAATTACTGAATATATATTTATTATTTTATAATATATAAAATAATATATAATTCATAAAATAATATATATATATATATATATATATATATATATATATATAATGTTTATCCCGGAAAAGACATGACTCTCAACGAGGATATCATTTATTTTGTGTAGTTTATACTTTCAGTGTGTTTAGTTGAAATCTAGCTAGCTAGGTGACAGACTATAAACAATAAATTTCATAAATTGTTCGAATATTCTTTTTTTAGCTTCTTTTAAATATTATATTATACTATCAGGGCCAAGTATAAGTCCACATTAATCTTAGATATAAAATAAAATAAAAGAAACTCCGTGAAGAGGAAAAAAAAAAACATAACGGCCGTTATTATGGTTAGACGGAGGAATGTCTCTGACCAGCTGGTGAGTTATTCTGCTTTGTGTCTATGGGTCTGTAACTTTTTTTTTTTTTTTTTTGATAAAAAAAGTTAAACCCGGGTTTATTAAAGACCTGTACTTAACTCCGGATGGGAGGTGTAACCCACGGATGGATCCTCTTCCGGGTATTCAAATGGGCCGTAAGCATGAGCCTATATCCGCGTGGCCACATGTGGAACTAATAATTTTGCACTAGAGCGGAGTCGATCCCTAGCTTGGACCAACAAGGCAACTCCTCCTCCGGTGGAAACCACTAGACCATCACTATGTGGTTATATGGGTCTGTAACTTGTAAGAGAGATCACTGTTAAAAAAAAATTTAGAAGTGATAATTAAAAATAAATGAAAAAGAGACGAAGGAAGGAGCGAGATATTTTGTAGGGGTTTACATATAAAATAGAATTTGGAATAATAATCTTCTCCATTGCCATAGTCTCTCCCTTCTGCAAACCCTAAGTTTCCTTGTCCTCTACTCTCTCATCTTCTTCGTTTGTTTTCTTATCCCCGAGAAACTGTAGCAATAAAAAAAAAACTGGAAAAGAAACACAGAGGTAATTGGCTTTATTCATCTGCCACTCTGTTTTTTTTTTTTTTAATATTTTGTTTGATTATTGTTGTCTCAATGCTACGTAATTCTTCTTTCATTGACCACCTTATGATCGAGTAATTGAGCTGTTCATATCAAATATCGCTCCTTAATCATTATGAAATTGAGTTTAGAGATGCCAAATGGGTATTGAGGATGGATTCTTTGTTTAACGTTTGATTGCATAAAGTATCCATGTTTACTTATTGTTTTGATTTGAATCGAGTTGATCTCACTCCGTAATTAAGATTAGGACACTAACTCGTGTTCTGGTTTCACCGATTTTGGGTTTTTCATAGCTGGTTAAATGGAAACTGATCAGCTCGATTCAGATTCGCATCTCCCTCCTCGAAAGCGACTACTTGCTGAATTCAAGAAACTCAACGGATCTTCTTCTTCTTCTTCCTCGACTTCAAACTCTAACCGATCTTCCTCCTCTGCTTCAACCGACGTCTACACCCACCTCGACGACTTATTAGCTTCCCGTTTCAACAATGACCAAAACAAGTCCCCTGAAGAGCTCGCGGAAGCAGCGAGATCCGCCGCTGCTTCAGCGGTTAAAGCCGCAAAGACCGCGAGGGCAGTGGCGAACGAGAAGGCATTGATCTCCGCAAAGGCGATCGCTGCGGCCAAGAGGGCATTGGAGTTGGTTGACTCTTTTCCCAAAGAAGCAATGTCTGATTGCAAGGAGAGGAAACATGTCCCTCTTCACCACTTGTATTATTCAAAGGGAGAGTTTAGAGACGAAGAAGAAGAAGAAGAGGATTTAACGCTTAGGCTGCATCGAGCTGTAGACAAAAGGCACACTACTAAAGTCTTGGGAACTCGCTCGAGTTTCGAGGAGAATGGTCAAATAAACAAGAAGCAGAAGATGATTGATGTTGCTGGTGTTGTTGATTCGATACCTACACCGGGGAAGGAAGAAAGTAACTCACTGGGGAGAAGAAGAAGAGGAAGAGTGAAGCTGAAGAAGCTTTCTTTGAGCATTTTGTAATTCTAGGGCTCAAGAAACTGGAACCTGCGTGGATGGATCACACGGTGGAGTGAAGGTGTGTCAGAGAATGTGTAAAGCAGAACAGAGCCATACGGTCATAAGATCTCTGGTCAGCATTGCCATTTTCAGTAGAAAAAAAAATCACATTGTTGTTTTTTTTTTTTTTGAATGTGTTTTGAATTTAATGTTTTTTCTGCAATTACATTAGAGAGGATGTGGTGTTTGGATTCTTAGATGGAGAAGAATTGTAATAACGTGATGTAGTTTTTGTTAAATGTTATTTTTACTTTTGATTTAATCTTTTTTCTTCTCTGCTTAATTAACAAATAAACCGTAATTAATAAGAAGTGGGTTGTTGGCTTGTTGCACATCAAAATTAATAATGAGAAGTGGGCACAAATTAGTGGAGAAGATTAAGAAAAATTAAATAGAAGAGGGTGGCACGTGAACCACGTGTGACACAGATCAAACTCAGTCATGCAACGCCACATGCGGTCTGAAAGTTAAAACCATCCGACCATGTTTGTAAGAGTTACATTTTTTATCTCTAGGTTCACTAATTAATAAGATTTCATTATTTTAAATCTGATATCTTTTATAAAAAGAAATCAAATATTGTCAAGTTATATAATGTTTTTAAAGTAAAAAGATAAATAAATAAATAGTAGTAATTACAAAAAAAATATTTTTAACGTCGTCAGCAAAAAAATTAAATCTTAAATTCTAATCTTTAAACCCTAAATTCTAAAAGCTAAACCCTTGGATAAATCATAAATTTTAAATCAAAAACACTAAACCCTAAAACACTCAAGGGTTTAGGATTTAGGGTTTAAGATTTAGGGTTTTAGTGTTTAGTGTTTTTGATTTAGAGTTTATGATTTATCTAAGGGTTTAGGGTTTACCCAAGGATTTAGGGTTTCGGATTTAGGATTTAGGGTTTAGTGTTTTGCTGACGAGGTTAAAATATTGTTTTTAAAATTATTTTTTCTGTAACCACTATTTTTTTTATCTTTTTTATTTTAAAAACATAATATAACTTGGTAATATTTTATTTCTTTTTTTTAAAGATATCGAATTTAAAATAATGAAATACTATCGGTTACGTAAGAGGTGAAACTAAGAATAACTCCTGTTCTAAAAGTATCTGTGTTTGCAAGTGGGAGAAAGTGGATACTAAGTAGTAAGTATTTGTTTTGTTTGAGAGTAAAATGTTTTTTTTTGTGCACAAATTTTATTAATTAAAGTCTAAATCACTATAACAATTACAAGAGGTTATATCCTTAATAATGGTAAGATAAACAACAATAACGGTAAAGCAATAAAACGTGGGCTAGAAGTGTTACAAAGAGTAAAATGTTATTACTTCAATTCATACGTTGTTCCTTTGTTAAACAATTATTTATTCATTCACTAAAAGACAATTCTTTATAAGCAACAAATGAAATTGATATGAAAACTCTTTAACAAAAAAAAAATGAAATCGATGGTTAACTAATAAATCTAGCTCCCCAAAAATTAAAGAACAATAAAACAAAACAAAAGATGTCAAAGTTATCGAAAAAGTCAAACAATAAAAAGGTGTGAAAGATCTGATTAGTGAATCAATTTGATATACTCTTGTTAGCAATTTCTTGATCTTCTCGTTAGCTCTCTCATCATCCTCTCCAGTAACATGTACATAATCATCAGTGATCTTTGTAATTGCTGGAATCCGGACATGGTGAAATCGCAGCATATAAAGATCTATCTTCCAGCTGTGAAATGCTCCTAGGTACATGTTCAGTCTGCAAAAATCACACATTTTGTTATTTTCTTTTTAATGTATAATATGATACTAGATCACTACTCATAAGAGGAGTTGCAAATATTCATTAACCAATTTAAAATAATTTGGAAACATCACAATTTTGTGCAAGCAAATTAGAAATTCACAATCCATTTCAAAGCAATACACAAATAAATTTTATTTGTTAATACATTTGTTGGTCACTAGCAAGTTGAAATAAGACTTTCTCGGTGTTATAATATTTTTAAACAACAAAGAAAATGAGTTATATGCATGATTATAAGCATATACACAACCCAAGTATTGATGAAATTTCATCAGTTAACATTGTATATAAATTACAAAAAAAATAGATTCTCTCTCTTTTATATAGCAAAGGTATGTGCTTTTTACATATACCGATAAAATGATGAGATTATGATATCACTAAATGTCGCTTAGACATATATGAATCAAATCTCACATGCAAAATATAAGACATTTAGTGATATCATAATCTCATCATTTTATTAGGTGGAATGATGAAGCATTTTAACCAAACCAGATGGATATGATAGGCCTCAGGCTGCTGATTAATACCTGAGAATCTTGCCGATACGTCCAGATCAAGTCCCAATAGGCGAGCTCTGATCTGAGTTTTGATCTCTCTTATAAACATGTTTTAGTCGCGAAGTTGATGCGTGAAGTCTAGAATTTCTCTTCTTCCATAGAAAATATATTACCCCTTGCAGGATCAGCTTAACTATTGCTCTTAGCCTCAAATTGGAGAAGGTCCTGTTAATCCAAATCAAATATTTGTTTTATGCGAAAGTAAAATGTTATTACTTCAATACATAAATTTTTTTTTTGAAAAAAACTTCAATACATTAATTGACAATGACATGGCTAACAATAATATAGATCATGCACGTAAGAATCTGGTGGTGGAAAGGAGTGTATATATAAGTATGATTCTTTGTTAGTCAATTAATTCATTCACTACAAGGCAATTCTTCATAAGCAACAAATGAAATCGATGGTTAACCAATATAATCATAGTTCCCCAAAAAGACAAAAAAAAAAACAATAAAACAAGACAAAAAAAGCATAAAAATATCGAAATTCAAAAAGAAGTACAAGAACAAAGGTGTGAAGGAAAAAAAAAGAGACAGAACAAAAAGACGAAGCTGAGAGTTTCTGTTCACCCTTTGATCTTCAAGTTCCTCACTTGGGATTCTACACTATCTGCATTCTTCTGTGTACTTACTACATTCATCCATGGATGCTCCAAGCACTGCTGAGCAGTTGGTCGTTTCTCCGGCGCAAACTCCAGAACCGGACTCAGAAACTCAGCAAACTCCTTCGCTTCTCCTTCCGGAAGCTTGTATTTATCCACCAGCAACCGATCCAGCGGCCAATACTTCAACCGCCGGATCCTCTTCAAATCCCCATGTCTGTCAAAATAGTCTTTAGACCTCGCTCCACCAATAGCAATCTGCTCAAATCAAACCACGTCAAGAAGACAAGAACCGAGAAAAAAGAAACAAAAAAAAAACAATTACCTTTCTCGGCATTTTCCCTAGAAGCTCCATCATAAGAGCAAGATGATCCTCGTCTTCTCCATAACCATTCCCTTCTTTAGGAGCAAACAACATATCACCCGTGACAAGCTCGAAAGCAGTACAACCAAAAGACCACATGTCAACAGAGAACGAGTAACCAGACTTTAATATCACCTCAGGAGCTCTGTACTGTCTCGTCTGTATCTCTTCAGCAAACTGTTTATCAGCCCAGCAAGCGTTACCAAAGTCCACCACTTTGCATCTCATATCAATCCCATCGAGACTCCTCTCACTCTTGGACGACGCCTCTTCACCCACCATCGAAACCCTCCTCTCCGAGATCTTAGCAACAGCTCTCTTCGCTCTCCTCTTCAACCTCTTCTCAATCAGATTCATCGTCGAACTACCACCACCACCACCGTTTGCGTTCCCCTCAGGCTTTTCCAACAACGGAGTTAAACCGGATCTAACCGGATCTTTACCAGGGTCAATGGTGGAAACAAGAAGGATGTTTTCAGGTTTTAAATCGGAATGTATCATGCCGAGCTCGTGGTGCAAGTAATCCAAACCGGTTAGTATACATCTGCAAATCTCCTTGACTTTGTCTAGCTTCAGACCTTTGTAATGGTTGTATCTGATCAAACGGAGAAGGCTGTCTCCGAGAAACTCGAGCACCATGCATAAGTGCTGCCCGTTGGGGCCAGCGTGCTTGAAATGGTCGATGAGACGGACAACGCATTTGGTGTTTTGGAGGTCTCCGTCGGAAGCAGCTGAAAGGAACTCGATTTCGTGGAGTGCGGCTTGTGCGAATTGCTGTGCACTTTTTTGAATCTTCAAAGCAACATAGCTCTGCCAACAACAACACATACAAAGTAAAAAAAAAAAACATTCTTAGCATAGACGTTGATACATTATCTTCATATGAATATTGTCCTAGGCAAAGACGAATGAAACATTAGCCTTTGAAAAAAAAATTACAGACTTATTGAAATTCTTAATAAATCGACTATAGTCTCCAAAATCTCAGGACCGGCCTTGCTTATGATCAACGATTCCATAACCATCTAGTACTCAATTCATTTTTTGAGCAAACAAGTCTCCTAAACTAGAGAGTAGTAAAGTGCTAAATTTACGGATCGATCTGCAATTTCAAAAATCACATAAAGCTAGGATCTTGAATCAAAATCTACAGATGCGTAATTGTATAAAGGTGGAGCCTTTTTGATATGAAGAGTGTATGTACAGAGGAGAGAGTGTCGTAGGCAAGCCAGACGGTGGAGAATTGACCCCAGCCAAGCTTTCTCTGAGCGATGTAACGACCGGCGGAGAAAGGATCGCCGATCCTGACGGCGTGATAACCACCTTTGCGGTAAGAATCGAAGCCTTCTTCTTCACCTTCTGATCCAGACGAGGATGAACACGACATATCTCTCTGTCTCTCTAGATCTTTGGTAAAGTGCTTAAAGAGAGAAAAGACAAATGGCACTGAGATTGCGTGTGTCCCTGAGACCAAACCCACTCTCCTCTTTTTGCTCTTTTCTTTTGCTTCAGATTTTCCCGATTTAAACTTTTTTGCGTAATTCTCTGTTTTGCCCCTTACACAGAGAGGAGTTTATTTCTCCGGTTGGTCAGGTGTCGTCTTTTTAATTCTGAAAGGGACTCATTGTGTCCTCCTTGACCATAGACCGGTTTGGCTCCCAATTTTTGAAGAACCGGTCCAAAAGCATTTTGATCGAGCTATTGGGCAGTTATTAAATGTGTTCCACTATGATCGATCTTACTTGACTCTGCAATTCAAAGTACCCGTTTTTCATTCAAATTAGTAAACTTTGGAAACGCATTTCTGTGGGACAGTAGAAGAAGCATCATCAAGCAGGTCTTACTAGCTAAATGAACCAACTTTATATATTGCTTTGCTTTACTCTAACCATACAATCGTAATGACTAATGAGATGATTGCAAAGCTTTGAAACAAGCAAGAGATTAAGAGGACGTTCATTTATTAAAGAAAACAAAAAGACCATTTGGAGACTGATCGATTCCACTCTCACCGCTCAAGCAAATGAAACAATAATCACTCCAAATCCTTAACAATCTTGATTCCCATGGAATTAACACTGTGTAAAGAGTGGGCCTTTGTTTTTGACTTGGGCCTTAACTTGAGCTCTCTAGTGTCTTTGCTCTTCGGTCATCAAGACCAAAGCCCCCAATAAAATATAGACAGAAGTTTCTTAATCCATAAATCGGGAAAACAAGATCAAGGGTACATGATGTTTTGATGATTCAATCAAGTATTTACGACGTGGTGTCCATATTTATTTTGACATTGATGTTTCATTACCTAACAGTCAACACAAGTTTGCCGACCGAGAAAACGACATGAATCTTGCGTTATAGCATGAACATGCAATACTATACGTAACATGCGTGAGGCACGACTTTGACTCGTTGCTTTGCATTATTAAACTCTTCAGGTCTCAAGTTGTTTCCATGGGTTTCTATATTTTGTCATATACAAGTCCTCTTGTTTATAGTAATATGACAAAAGGATAACAGATTACAGATACAGCATCTTTATCTTTTGTTATAAAAACAAGCAGCATGCGAATATAAACCTCTAACTAGGCATTATCCAAAACTATGAAATGAATTTTCGGTGCTCCTATCCCATATAATTGATCTTTTGCCATTAATCATTAATGTTGTTTCCGCTTACATGTTATATTTAATGCTTCATTATTGTTGTGTTTTCTTTCGGTTTCGGTGTGCCAATGTCTTCTTATCTTTAATTTATTGGTTTATATTTATAGTAATTCGGTCTGCCTTTTTTCACTTTTTGTGGTTCCATGAAAGACGTTAAGACTCGCATCACATGTAAAGATTATTCCATTCCGAGTGTACTTTCAATTTCAAGCTTGCTAAGTTCCATCCATCCTCCTTTATATAGCTCAAGACCTGATGAATCTTAAGATATTTCAGCTTACAAGCTTTTGATTTTACTTCTTAGTCGAAAGTTGTTTTATCGAAGTAGAAACCATTTTTTTTTAAGATAGCTGGTTGAATTTGACAAAAAAAATTTGTTTAATTTAACGTTAAATTTGATTATGAGTATGACTGGATGGTATTGTTAGAGTAATAAAAGTTGGAGTAAATACTTTTACTTTGAATCCCACTTAAGTACATCCAATCAGGATGAAAAAGGTATAAAATTGTTTCCACTCAGTTGCGCTAGAAAACAAACTATTCGCTTGTTTTTTTACCAGCTTTTTACTCTAGAATATTGCAGAGTAAATCAGAGTAACACTATTGGATAATTAATGCTTTCCATTTTACTCTGATTTACTCCATTGACGTTTCCAGTCGGATCCTATATTTTTACTAGTATTGCTAAAACCTTATTCTACACACGTGGACGGTGTTAGCAGTCGTTAATTTTATAATGTAAAATATTACTCCTACTAACTTTAAAGACGCGTAGATCCATTATACAAAGATTCTGAAACTTGATAGTTATCATTATCAAAGATCCCACCTACATCTAGACAAAATCCAAGATAAACCTAAGCTAAAACACTTAACGAAAAATATTATTTTAGAAAGCAACTGACTTACCTAAACCAAAATAGCTATATCCAAGAGTCGAGCGACTAAAGGAACTAGAGAAACAATATGTTAACCTCCTAATTACCACAATATAAATGTATTATATTGCAGATGAGAATTTGAAGAAAATTAGTGCATAAACGCGGTATACTAACGCGTTTCTTAAGGAGTGGATCCCACGCTTTTGATAAAAACGGGTTTCATAAGTCGCGAGATAAGGAACGGTTTCGGTCCGTTTCTTACACTATTTTGTGGTCTCTACGACACGTGACGGCCCGCGATTGGTTCCGTTTTTAATTTTATTTTTTTTAATTAGATAAAAAAAAATTTAGAAACCCAAAACAGGTTTCACCGATAATCATACTCTTAGGTAACTTAACATTTTGACAAAAAAAAACCATTACCACTTTACCAGTAGTACTGAGAGTTTTTGTTGAAATAAATGGGTTCCTGGCTGACTAAACATTTTGAAAGTTAGGGTATCTCCAATGGTGTTCTATAATTTCTTTTATAATTTTCACTAAAATAGAATAATTCTATTATAAAATTGGTTTTGCTCCAATGATTAACTATATAATAAAGTTACTCTATTATAGAATAACTCTTTATAGTGTTAATCTTTGGAGCAAAACTAACTCTATAATATTATTCTATTTTAGCGAAAATTATAGAAGAGATTATAGAACACCATTAGAAATGGTTTCAGAAGCTTTGTATCAGAACCGGCTCTGAGTTTAATACCGGAGATGAGAATTTGAAGAAAATTAGGTAATGCTGCAAGAACTTCGAAATTCAATTCATTGAATCCAACTTTTGAACCAGCTGTCAACAATTCCATATTGTTCCAAACCTCAATCATTTGCCTTTTTGTTTCGAAGGGATTCTTCTCGATGCTAATTAAAGTTAATTGAAATAGAGAAAAAGTGAAGAAAATAAATAAATAAAAAATAGTCTAGTCGAAGTAGGTTTAGGTGATAAAGTAATTTCCAAGTTATACTACAGTTATTATACCTTTTGATAATGAGTTCGTCAAACTAAACCTATAAAGAGTGCCCACAGTTACCCATCTTTTCTCTATTTGGTTTCTTAATAGCATACGGCAATTTGATTCTTTATTTCTTATTATAGTCAAGGGAATGATTTGGTATACGATTTAGAGATTTCCAAATCTATTTACATCTAAATGGGTTTTAAGCAGTGCTTTGAAACCCGATCCGGATCCGCGGTTGAATCGGTAAATCCGATGACCATAAAAAATTCGGTTTGGATTTCGTAAAAAATCTAATATTTAGAAACCCACAAAAACTCCCAAAAACCTATAAAACCCCACTAAAATCCGGAACCTTACCGGTTGAACCAATAAATAATTTTTATTTTTTTTTTAGTTTCTAGATTATGTTTTATATTCTAAGTTTCCAATTAATAAGTTAGGTGCTAACAAAAAAAAAGTTATGTTTTCTCTTTTCAGTTTTATATTTGTGATTTTTAGATTTTGATGAAGATTTCACTATGCAATTTGAAGAAAATGAAGTGAACAATGGTAGAGAGAATGAAAATTAGTTGATATGATTTGGTGTTACTTTATTTTCGTTATTTACAATTTATTACAATGGTCTTTTACTTTTGGTTTATTTTGAATTCGAAGTTTAATTTATTATTCACATTAGACATTTAAATATTTATGAATTTTATATCTTAATTTTTTTTAGATGTCCTAATTCTTACTTTGTTAAAGAAAATTTTAAATAGCCTAAACTATTTTTTGATATTTTGTATGTCAAATAAAAATATAAATATAAAAACTAAAGTTAAGTATTTTCTAAATACCTTTTAAACATAAAATATATACATATCCAAACTATTATTTTATGTTTTAAAAATATTTAGAAAATATTAAACTTTAGTTTTTATATATTTATTTTCATAGTTAATATATTATTATATAATAAAATTAATTTATTTATTAATCCGCGGTTCATCCACAGTCGATATTGTGACCCAGCAACCTGGTAAATCGTACGATTCAGTATCTGGAGGGGTTTAAAAACATTGGTCTTAAGAGATAATGATAATTAATTTAAAGATTTTTATATCAGATATTTTAAATATAGTATATTAGAAATGTCCGAAGGAGTATATGATATTTTGGCGTTTCGTAGTTTTCAGTTTTCAAAATCACAGCGAGTTATTTATCTATCAATTTATAAATGAGGTACTTTCTGATAACTATTAATTAGTTATTTTATTTAATGATTTTGATAAATTCTCATTTAGTAAAATAACAAAAAATTTAAAAATCCAAATAACCAATAGTACTATATAGTAGGAGTTTGAGCTTTTAATTTTATATCACTATTTTTTTTTTTTTGCAATATCCGTTATTTAGTAAAACAAAATTCAACGAATATTTTAAATCACCAAAGCCAGATAAAACAACTCAATCTTTTACTCTAATTAAAGATGTAAGTATGTTTAGCTTTATGTATACTTCAGTCTCATTTTAATTATTTTAGTAAAGTTGTAGAACTACGTTTCTTTTTCTATTCATACAAACTTCTCTGCCGTATGACATGATTTAATAATTATTTTTAACTTAATTATCTGCAATTGGGCATGTATGTATATAAGTACAGATGTCTATGTGTGTGTTTCTGTTACCAATTGGATCAGATTCTTCTTCCTCTCTTGAACAACAACACAAACTTTTCTCCTTCCTTTCTTCTTTTATCTTTACCACTTTCACATATTCTCTCTAGAGCAAACCAAGATGACTCGCTCCTCTAGATTCCTCGGATCCGCGGCGGCGCCACCGCCGCCGGAAGAAATCCTCGCCGCGGAAACCGACATGGTCGTGATCCTCTCGGCTCTTCTCTGCGCTCTCATATGCGTAGCCGGCTTAGCCGCCGTAGCTCGCTGCGCCTGTCTCCGTCGTCTCGTCGGTGTTAATTCCTCCGCCGTAGGAGAATCTCCGCCGCCGAACAAAGGCCTCAAGAAAAAAGCGCTCCAGTCCCTCCCTAAATCCACCTTCACCGCTGCAGCAGACTCTCCGAGCTCATCCGCCGGAGATGGAGACTCGTCCACCGAGTGCGCCATATGCTTGACGGAGTTTACGGACGGAGAAGAGATCAGGATACTACCGCTATGTAACCACGCCTTCCACTTGGCGTGCATAGACAAATGGTTGACGTCTCGGTCGTCGTGTCCTTCTTGCCGTCGGATTTTGGCTCCGGTGAAGTGTGATCGGTGTGGACACCACGCTTCCACGGCTGAGAGTCAGATCAAAGATCAGGCTCCTCCTCATCAACATCCTTCGCAGTTCACTTCCGCCATTGTTCCTGCTTTTCTTCCTTAAAAACTTTTTTTACTTTATTTTTCGGCATAATTAAGGAGAAAGTAAAATATTAATTAACTAGGAATTAGGAATCTTTAGTTTACTTCGATCTCTATCCTGTCTGTAAGACTGTAACACTGTCCTAGTGTTCTGAATCTGAATCAGTGAAATGGAGTTTCTAAGTTCGAGATGTTAACTTTTTCAGAGAACTCGCAGTTCACATAAAACGCAACATTTAAATTGGCAATATGAGCACTGATAAGAGAGTCATGTGTGAGCAAAACCCAATAACGAAAAAAGACTACTTTGAAAAGAAAATATTTGCAACTCGAAAGTATTCGCATTTCTTTATAATGTTTTGCAAACTATCTAGTGAGTTCGTTTATCTTTTTTTTTTTCGAAAGACAACATTAACTAAATTATTTGTTAAAATGTAACAGCACAAGTAAATAATACTCCAACGATTAATAAACAATGTTTAAAAGATTTTTTTTTGTTTCAAAGTAGATGGATTTTCAATTTTTAATATATGAATTTTTAATTTTTAATATAAAATTTATTAATTTTTATATTACTTAACCATCTGTATTTTTTTTTTATTATTAGTTGAATTGTATAATATAGATAATTAATGACATATTTTCAAAAAAAAAAATTCTTAATTTATATAAACGTTAGTGAAAAACGAATGAAGTAATAAATTAGCAGGATGATAATTTGCCAAAACTGGGAAATTGTAAGTCTAGTTTTTTTTTTTCCAACTTGAATTATAAGTCTAGTTTAGTGTAGGTTAAAAAAAAGGTTTGGCTAAAATCTAGTTCGTAGACGTGTCAGTGTATTCACAAGTCTTCCCCATTTTCAGTCGCTAGTCAAAGAAAGCATGTATAGCCTTTTATCTCCTTTACCCGCAAGTAAGGATGACTCCCTCTCTCATTCAATTCAAATGAGCAGACAAATTTAAAAGTTCAGTGACCAAAAATATCCAAAGTTAGACTTACGGTATTTGAACGACAAATTAAAAACACAGACCAGATAAGGTTTTAGTTGTGAAACATAAGTTCGACATATACTAGTTCATCGTACTTCTTTTTTACTCGAGGGTTCAGTTATGTTATTGTACACTCTCCGACATATACTCCTGTCATTTGTTTTTTTATTGGGAATAAAAACTAAAGTGATGAAAAGGAAAGGTGTGGAAAGAGGAATATTTGAAGTGAAACGATAAACGTAACACTCAACTTATAAACACTAGAAACGCATGACAAGCCCAAATATTATCCACCTTTCAGTTTCACTCAATGGAATCTTATGCCTTATCTCTTTTTTTTTTCTCGAAATGTTTATTATACTAACACCCAAGAGGCAAAAAAGTGAAGATAAAATTCGGCAAAAACTTTTTGATCATTTAACGTTGCTTTTTAATTTCGTTGTCTTCTTCAAATAGCTCAAGGCTATCCATCTTTTCTCTCTCTTTTTGTTCGTATTTTCTTGTCTAAGACCGAACGTATTCTTATTCTTTGATAAACATCCTCAATTACAAATGAGAACACTGAAAAAGTAGATAAAACAATTTTTTTCTTTGATTTTTGTTAGCTTCAAATACAGTCCTCGCACTTGAGTTATACTATTTGTTAACAAATGAGAACACTGAAACTTTGCTTTCACGAATATTTTCTTTTTAGATGGAGATGATTTCCCGAATATATAAATCCAGTCAGCTAATAAACCAAGAAGAATCAAAGAAAGTTTAGATAGAGAGGTTGGTCCGCGGTTTAAAGAATCATTATATTTTTTCTTATGAAGTATATATAAATAATAGATGTAACATAACACATTATAGATACTTTCCTCCTAACTAGCTTTTGCCCTCATAGTAAAAAAGTGATATATTTCAAAGATTCACTTCTTCATCTCTTAAGTGACTTAATCTTCCCTAACCTTTTTACCTACTTCTTTTAACTGTTCACATGATATATTGTCCCTTTTAATTCGCTGTTCATCTTCACTTTTTACCAGCCTCATCATGGCAATCCTATACCCTTGTATAGTTATATACATAGATTCAAATCCATTGTGCTAAGAATAATTTTTGATATTTAGGGAAAACGTAAGACTTAAAGAGTGGGAAGTGAATAAAAATGACTTTCCAGAAGTAGTCATCTTTAAATCATAGAGAGAGAAGATAACTATGTTGAGGTATGATTGTTAATATGCAACTTTTTAAGGGTATGTTCGAATCTATGAAGATACATTTTAAGGTCTTAAGTGGGTTAGGTCATAGTTCTGTATATCGTGCGTGGTACTTTTCTTTTGTCATAGAATCTCTTGATCATTTGTACTCGAAGCAACCCCCAATTTCATCCGGATCAGGGGTTAAACAGAAAGAAAAAGAGGTGAGGCCAACCTAAAGATACACTAGTTTCAAAAATAAACAATAGAATAATAAGAAAGACATGCTTCAATAATATACGCCCATTTCCAGCTCAATAAGTTTGGTATGGGCCGGATGTTCTTATAACATTGAGAGATCGATGATGAACAAAGCTTTGCTTCATTCATTAGTTCACATGTATAAGTAACCCATATGATAACACAAATAAAAGAAAGAAAGACCATGTCTCGTGAAGATTACAAACCGACAAACCAACCACGTTCATAGAAGTTGCATTAAATACAAAAGGGCCTATTATTACTACACCAATTTTCTCTCTAGACAAAACCATGTTCATAGCAAGCTCACGATGTCATGTCTCTCCAACATCAAAAACTACCACATCACATCTCTATCCACACACATATAATTGCATTTCTTTACGTGTGAGTGTCTTCTTTTTAGGATTCAAACTAAATAAATAAAAAAGTGTTAAGAGCCAGAAAAAAACTCATAATCTACAAGTGGCCTAGTTCTGTTATGTTTTGGGACGGGCTCCGCTGTTCAGTCCTAATTGGGGAAAGCAAGAACAGATACATGGAGAGACATGAACCAAACAATGCTGTAACTGTGCACAATGATCATGTCAACAGAAGAAAGAAAGGATCAAAGAATGAATAGTGATACATATACAGTACTTGGGAGTCGCAAAATAGCTGGATTATCTGCCACTTGTGCTGTCAACAGCATTAACAGAATTACCTGAAAAATAGGGAAAAACAAATCAGGTGTTTTGCTATTATTTGTTGCTTTGTTCCTTTCATGTGGCAATACCTACCACAATGTGATTACGATCCAAGACCGAAGAAAGATATTGTGGTTTTTTTTGGGGATCAAATATTGTGGTTTCTAAATGATGAAGAAAGGCTGTGCTCATTCATTGGTTCACATGTGACGTGGATAATGACATGGTAATAACTCACATGAAAGAAAGAAAGACGATGTCTCGTGACGATTACACATTGACAAAAAAAAAACGATAGACTGGCACACAAATATGGGTTGATTCTGTTTTGGACCGGCTCTACAGTTCAGTCAGAACTCATAACCATGAAAAGCAAGAACAGATAATGTGGAGAGACATGAATGAAACAATGATGCGCACAATAACACATGTGAACACTAGTAAAGAAACATAACATACAAAACAAAGAATGAATAATGAAACAAAGCTCCTCTCTTTCTCCCTCTTTTCATTGTCTTGTGAAGATAGCTGGATTTGTCTGCCACTTGTCAAATAGTATTAACAGAATTACCTGAAAAAAAAGAGAGGGAAAAAAACAAATCAGTTTTTTTTTCCCTTATTATATGTATAAATACAGAAAGTGAATCTACGTGAAGTGTTACCTGAAAACTGGTCAGCAGTGTATTAAACAATCTCCATGTTGCTTTGTTTTTTCTTGTTGGACTTGGAGAAGAAGCACATCTGCACCCAGCTCTTCTTCGGCTTAACCACTAGAGACTTCGCGTTCCTTTGCTCCACAAGATCATTCATGTACTGAACAACAGCCTGAGGACCCTTCTCAGCTACCTCCCTCGGAGGAACTTGCAACGGATTCTCCTGAGCACGAAACACACGCAGCTTCGTAAGCATCCTAAACGACTCCGGAAGCACACGGATCTGGTTGTTGCTTATATCAAGCTCCTCAAGCATCTCAAGGTTCCCTATCGACCTCGGCAGCGACACCATATCAGCGAAGTTGTTCCCTACGTTCAGCTTCACAAGCGCCGTGGCGAAACACAAGCTCTCCGGAACAGACTCGAGCTCGTTGAAACTCACGTCCAGCTCTTTGAGGCTAGACAAAGAAGACATCGTCGTCGGCAACTGCCTGATGTTGTTGTAACGAACAGACAAGATCTCGAGAGTAGTGATCTTCCCGATCGCTTCGGGGAGTGCCTTGAGCTTGTTGTAATCCGCGCGGAGCTCGGTAAGAGAAGAGCATCCGCCGATGGAGTAAGGGATCTCCTCGATGTCGTTCGTCTCGACGTCGAGCTTCTTTAGGTTCGCGAGCGAACCGATGGATTCGGGGAGGACCGGGAGGTTGTTGCAGCTCAGGTTAAGCTCCTCGAGCTGCAACAACCTGCTGAAGGAAGAAGGGAGAGACGATAGCTGGTTGCCGCTGAGGTTGAGGCTAACCAGGTTGATCAGCTCTCCGATGGACTCGGGGAGGTGAGTGATTCTGTTGGAACGCAAATCGAGGTTTGTTAAGGAAGATACCCCTCCTATGGTGTTTGGTAACACCACGATGTGGTTTTCAGACAAGTCGAGGGAGGTTAGAGTGGATAACTTCCCGATGGAATCTGGAAGCCACTCTACTTGTTCGGATAGTTTGTTTTGTAGGTTCAGCTCTTTGGTAGCTTTCTTGGATGATGCCTCGATTAAACTAGCAAGCTTGATTAAACTCAGCTTATCTCCGTCATTGCCGCCTACACATAACACAAAATGATTCAAACCACAGTTACTAAAACATATGGTTCTACAAATTGGTCCTATCCATAAAGATTTTCTTAAAATCCTGGTTTAAACCGTTCTTTAAATTGATTTAATTAATCTAAATCTGCTAAATTAATCAATAAAATTCACAAATCTATCAAATTTTTCTCCATCATTGCCTAGACATAAACAAAATAATTCAAACTACAGTTACTAAAAACATATGGTTCTAAAAATTAGTCTAGTTGGCGCGGCCTAGGGTGCAACTTGGTCCTAGTCCAATATTCGAATTGGTTTAAACAGTCTTTTTGATCGATTTAATAGTTTAAATCTGATAAATTAATCAATAATATTATTACAAATCCACAAATTTATCTAATTTGTTTGTTTTCTATATCTAATTTTGATAATTTATCACAATAATTTTATAATTAAACTAAAAACTAAAATATAATCTAATGTAAAATACATATAAAATAAATTAATAATTTGTTAACCTCTAACGTCCTGAATAACCATTTCTAAAACATAACTCGTGTTGCTCAATCTATAAGTTCATACACTTTCCATATCTAGAAAATTCAAAGTTTGACTAACCAATCCAGAGAGTTTAAGTTAACCAGAGTTAAAGAGAGGAAGACTGGTTAACTCACCGGCGAATCTTCCGGCGGTAAGTGTGGAATCCACAACCTGTGGCGTTCGAGGAGTAGCTACGAAACCATCACCGTAGAGAGAAGGCTTAGCTTCACTCACGAAGCTATCGTCTCGTGAAACCATTTCCTTGGGACGAGCAGGCGTCTTCTCGTTCAAATACAAGCTCGTCGGAGGAGGCCGCGGAGGAAGACGAGACGGAGGAGCAGAGCCGTTAGAAGGAGAAGAAATGCAATCGGAAGCTCTTTGAATGAAATCGTCGAAGAGAGAGTGAACGGTTTCCAGATCGAGAAGCTTCGCGGCTTCTCTTATCTGTTCTTTGCTTTTAAACCGGACGAGACCTTTCTTCATCTCTTGCAGTATCGAGAACAGCTCGCCGGGAACGTCGGAGGGCTTCCTCTGGTTAGCAATGGCTTCTAGCCAGGCTCGGTCTTCCTTCTCCACGTTCTGTATCAGAGAGGTAGCGGCTTCGACCTCGTCGAGCCCTGGCCTCGGCGGTAGAGATCTGTGGATTCTCATGATTTCTTCGACCACTTGCTCCGTCGTGTCCAGACGCTTACCTAACTGCAACGAATTCATTATTATCTCCAATGTTTTTGTAAGAGGAAAGGAGAAAAAGAAAGAGAGAGAGAGAGAGAGAGAGTTTATGTAGAAACACAGAGGAGGTTCTTGTTTCGCCTCATAAAGACAGCTGTTTCCATCACTCTTATGTCTTTTTTTTTTCCTTCTCTTGTTCTAGTTCCTTCCTTTCCTCAGTTCATCTTCTTCTGTTTCCATTAGAAATAATTAATTACTTTTTATAATTGTTTACCAAGGAAGTATATAATTTCCTAAATGTTTACTTGATTAACAAAATCATTAGAGGATATTTTCTTATGTGTTTTTAAATAAAGGCGACGGGAATAACGTGAACCGTGGGATGGTGACTTATTGCTTATCTGGTGGATTTTGTATATCACGTTATTCCCATTTTCTCCCTATATACACACAATTTCATCTCGTATTCTCCACGTATTTTGTATTGGAAAGTATCAAACTCATTTCGAAAAAGAGCATTATGTGCACTAGATTCTGCGGAGATTAATGCCTGTTTCCATTTTTCATGTCTCCAAAGAGAGTAATTCTTCATTACCGTTATATACTACTCCACTAAGCATATGACTGACTTGGAAGTTGGGATGATATGGGGATCATCAAAGATAACTAAATAGGCCCATTCTGTCCGTATGAAGGATAAGCATTAAATAACTCACTGTACTCCATTATTGCTCTTCTTTTTGTAAGTACTATACATGGTCTTGTTTTTATTTGTAAGAAAACATGATTAACTAAACTAAATTATTTTCTAAACATGTGAACTAAAAAATTATTTATATATACGATAAATAAATAAATTAATTAACGTGAACAAACATAAAATTAAAAGAAATTGGGAAGAAATAAAACAACAATGAACCAGAAATAAAGGTAAATGTAAAAGCGGAGAGGCTAAAAAAAAGAAGGTGAAAGAGAAGAACGCCATGTGTGAGGTGGGACACGTGTCGGTGGTAGGGTCGATGATGTGTTGTCCTTTAACCTGGATCCAGCTGTCACGTTCACAGTCCCCACTTAGAGCGAATACGCATATGCAGTTGCATATATGAGACTGGTGGTGATTGTATGATGATCTTCATTATCTGCTAAACTATTTGGAATTATGTCTAAATCTATTTTAGTATTAAGAAACACACAATTATTGATGGAATAAACCCATAGATTACCTGTATAAAACTACTTGTAAGCAATTAGTTTAGTGTGGCAAGCCTCAAGCAGTTAGGATATATAAAGAATTCTACATTCAGATAGCAGAACTTTCTTTATATGCGAGAATGTGTTTTTAGTATTGCAAGTTGTGTTATATTTTTTAACGAAGAAAAGAACGTTGTGTTACATTTCCTGGTAATGTCAGAGTTTCTGGTATAGTAAATACTACAAGAAACCCTCCTAGAAAGGAAACACTTTTACAAAAACATAGAAAAGTGAAGAAAATCTAACGGCCATAATCGACCCACGACCTTTTTTATCTTTTGCTTTTGTAAGTTGAAGATTCAGCTCTTAGCCAATGCTAAGGAAATTTATTAAGATATTACTCGATTCAAGATTCTCTTTTCAAACTAGTTGGCTGTTCGTTTTTTCTAAAACAATAGTATATTTTTAACTACTACTAAAACATTGATTGAAATGTATATTTAATGTTATACTTGAAAAGATGCTTGAATTCTGTTTAAGAAGTTCATTTTGATTTTTATTCGTATACTTTGTATTGAAAAAGTCAAATCACAAAATCAAAAAGATAAACGGCCGACGCAGAAGAAGATAAACTGCTGAAGATTTTGTTTGTTTCTGAAGCTATAAAGTAGAGAGATTTAATTCAACTATTCAAATCATAGTTTTAAAATCTTCGCCTATATATAATGTTTGATGTAAGCATTTAATATTTTACATTTATCGTCACTCTCATCTCACAATGACAAAATTTGACGAATCTTTTTATATCTTCTTCTGAATAAACTTCGTAGGAGATTCTCTTTTGGTGGTCGCACACACTGCTTTACTTTATAGAAACGACGTCATCTGTTCATAACACCCTTCACACTTCACATCTCTCTCTCTGACATCACATAAAAATTTCAAAGCATCACCTCCTCTTAATAACCTCTGACCATAAACTCAAAAGCTTCTCGAAGCTCTGATGCGTACCTTAGTTTGCTCGGCTTCAATATCAGACAGGTCTATTGTCTTGAAGATTTCTAGAACACATTTTTGGTATTATAAGACAACATAATATTTGAATTTGCATTATAATAAGGAGCGTTCTACAAATATTTTTTCACTGAATATATATGAACGCAAAGAAAATCTAGAGGACTTTACCATTAGTGCTAGAGCTTTAAATAATATCCTTAATCAATTTCAACTACAGTATTATGAAGTAAACAAATCATAGTCCTTTAAACTATGCTGAAGAACAAAAATCACATCTCAGTTCTCAAACGATTGCTCTTTCTTTCTTTCTTTCTTTCTTTATTGACTTCTAATGAAATTCAAAAACACCACAAGAGACAAATTTAGAACGAGAGAGAAACAAATAAAACACAGATAAATAAGATAAGGAAGTATACAAAAGCTTGTGAAATTGGTTCAAGTCACAACACAAAGACAAATCCTTCAAAGACAATATCATCTTAAGACCTTCCTTTTGACCCACGCTCAAAGGAAAGCATCCTTCTCGAGCAGCTTCACCACCTCGAGCTGGTTGTTGAGCTTGGCCACATCGATGGGTGTCTTCTCGTCTAGGTTTTGCAGAGTCCTGCAACCACACACACATACACAGAAAAGCGTCATATAAACAAGTGTTCAATGAAGTCGTGTTGTGTTGTAAGGCTTACACTGCTGCACCATTCTCTAGAAGAAGGCTAACACACTCTTTCCTCCCGTAACCAGCAGCGTAGTGCAGAGGTGTGTTCTTGTTCTTGTCAACCGCGTTAACACTTGCTCCAGCATCGATAAGAACTTGAGCACATTTCAACTGCCGCAAAGGGATCAATAGGTTCAATCTCGATTCAAATCCATAGTAATAAACAAACCATCAAGCATAGAAGTAACCGAATATAATAAAAGACTTGCATACCTCGCCGTATCCACAAGCAAAATGCAGTGCCGTCCTTCCTTCAGAGTCTTCTTCATCTTTGTTACCACCAGCTTCCAAAGCAGTTTTCAAACCCTAAATGAATCAAAAACGTCAATGAACAATAGACCTAATGATAAAATCCCAAATGGTCAAGCATAGGAACGTTTAGGAAGCAGCCTAACCTCAACATCTCCAAGACTGGCAGTTTGATGAACAATAGACTCTTCCTCTTCTTCACCTTCTTCAGCTACCTCGGGTTCAGCAGAAGCAGCCTGGTCTGGCAAGCCGGCAACAGGCATACCCATTGCTTCACCAAGCTTTTTCAGCACATCTTTATCATTCCAGTACCTAACTCAAGATTAAAAAAAAAAAAATCTTCCTCAATAAGCCAAAACAAGCTTTTACAATTTATATAAGAACCAAAGAGTTTTGCATCACTGACTTCATCATGGCAGAAGGACCACCAGCATCAATCTCATCGAGTATAGGCTTCAACTCCGGATCCTCTTTCATCCGCGCCATACGCTCAGTAAAGTGCTCCGCTGTTTCAGGGTTCGAGAAAGCATCCAAAAAGGGAGACATTTGTGGATCCTGAAGGCACAAAAAAAAAAAAAAAAGATTAAATCAAAAGCCACGCCTCAAAAAATAACCAAAAGTACCGGGGAAAGTTCATATTCTTACTCACCTTCACTAAGGCGTTACCAAGTCGCTCAGCCATAGTCTGAAACTCGGGGTTATGCATAACCTGTTGCATCGTGCTGACATACTGCTGTGGATCAATGTTAGGGAAGCCTCCTGCGCCTCCTCCCTCAGCTGCGTTTGGGATGGAGCTCTGAAGCTGCTCCGCCAATTTGTTAAAGGCGGGATCTTTAGCAATCTGCTCAGCCAATTCTCTGATGCTTGGATCCTGTAAACAAAAAAAAACATCAGTAGAAAGCTCCAAAGAAGATAAAAAAAAAACTATTTCAGTTCCCCTACAAGTAAAAGGGCACTTACGTTGAGGATACTAGCCATGTTAGAGAAATCAAAAGCATTGAAATTCATAGCGGGGTTAGCTGATGAAGTTGAGCTCCCAGAGGCTCCTGCTGATTCCGGTTTAGGACTCTTCGTTTCGGTTTTCTCATCTGCAGTGAAAAAGAGATGCACTTTCTCTAATACTTCTAATAAAACAACCACCGAATCTGACTAGAGACTATTCAATTCGAGATCAGATTTGGTGAAAGCAATTATTACCCGAAGGTGGCGGCGGATTTTTCTCTGGATTTGAAGCCATTAGATCAAACTTTAAACCCTATAACATATAAAGACAATAGATTCAGAGACAAGGCATGCAATATATAAATAGTTGGAGAGACGGAGGCAAGACCAATCAAAGACACGAGTAAAAACCAGAAGAGGAAGAAGAGATTATAACCCGAGAAGACAACGTTGTGGTGGCAAACGCACAAGCAAGACGAAAACTACAGATATTTTTTTTTTAATAAAATAATATTTTAGATTGTCAGCTGTAATGGATTGGATTGGGAAGAAGAAGACGAGACACGACAGCCACTGGTTTTTATTGAAACATGAACCTATAATGATTTTTTTCTTATTTAATAAAATATAATGTAGGCCCAAATGGTGTATTCTATTTGGGCCCAGCCTTCTTTACAACCACGGGTATCGAGTTGTAAAATTCGATTAAACCGATACGAACCGGAATTAATAAGCTGACTTGTACGGAGGAGGCTGAGCCACGTCAGATTGATGATCCGTTAAGATCCAATCATCTGTTAATGGACACGTCACTTCTCGGAAGCAGTCCCGTTCATGGCAGCAGCCACGCCTGCACTCTGTGCTGCTCTCCGATCTCCCTTCTCTCCCCGGAGATTCTCTCCGATCCGCGAAACCACCGCTCCATTGCACTTCGGTCTCATCCCTTCCTCGTTATTCCGTTCCGTCGCCACCGGCGGCGGTAGACTTTTCCCGCGTTCTCCGGCGACGAAGCAGCAGGATGATGCTGGATTCGATCAACCTCCGTCGCAGGAGCTCGCGATAGTCTCGGCGTGTTTAGTCGGCGTCCTCACCGGAATAAGCGTGGTTATCTTCAACAACTGCGTTCACCTGCTCCGAGGCTTCTCGTGGGACGGGATCCCCGATCGCGGAGCTTCGTGGCTCAGAGACGCGCCGATCGGATCCGTATGGCTGCGCGTCATACTCGTCCCGACTCTCGGCGGTTTGTTAGTCAGCGTCCTTAACAACCTCCGAGAAGCCGCTGAAGATTCCGATACCACTGTAAACGCAAACGCAAACGCAAACGCAGTGCTGCGTCCTTTCCTCAAGGCGGTTGCGGCGTGTGTGACGCTCGGCACGGGAAACTCGCTGGGTCCTGAAGGTCCTAGCGTTGAGATCGGAGCGTCGATCGCGAGAGGAGTGAACTCTGTGTTTAATAAGAGTCCTCAGACTGGGCTCTCGCTTCTTGCCGCTGGCTCAGCGTCTGGAATCTCTTCTGGTTTGTTCATGACGGATAATTATATACTTTATTTTATTTTATTTGATAAGTAGATAATTATATACTTTATTTTGCAGGGTTCAATGCGGCTGTTGCTGGATGCTTCTTTGCAGTTGAATCCGTGTTGTGGCCTTCATCGAGTGATTCGTCTACTTCACTTCCAAACTCTACTTCGATGGTTATTCTTAGTGCTGTTATTGCTTCTGTTGTGTCTGAAATTGGTTTGGGATCTGAGCCTGCGTTTAAGGTTCCTGACTATGACTTCCGCTCTCCTGGAGGTAATGTTATTACATTACTAATGTACCATTCCTATGCTTTCATCTAGGCATGTGGTTTTTTAAAGGAACCGAACCCGCCTAACTAAACCAAAATTTCAGTTAGTTCAGCGAGAAGTTCGGTTCGATTCGGGAGGTTTATAAAAAAAACTTCGATTTTTGGTTCAGTTCGATAATCGGTTAGTTCGGTTTTTCAAAAGAATTTTTTTGTTAACCAAATTTCGAACTGAACTTACCGAGTTAACAAAAATTTCGAACCAAATTACCCGAATTTAACCGACTTTACCCAATTTTTAACCAAAATATAATCGAAACCAAAAACTTCGGTTAGTTTTGGTAAAATTTTTAAAAACTGAACTACCGAATACCAAACCGAACATTTTACAGTCCATTTCGGCGAGATTTTAGTTGAACCGAACTACCCGAAAACCGAACTACCAGAACCAAATTACTTGAACTACCCGAACCCGCAGGCCTACATCCTTCCCTTTTTATGAAAGACAGAATGAGAACACTTTTACTGATTTGCAGAGCTTCCACTCTATCTTTTACTGGGCGCTCTGTGTGGCTTAGTCTCCTTGGCGTTATCTCGATGCACATCTTCCATGACATCTGCTGTTGACAGTCTCAACAAGGACGCTGGGATACCAAAGTCTCTATTTCCAGTATTGGGTGGCTTAACTGTTGGTATCATAGCTTTGGTATACCCTGAAGTCTTATACTGGGGTTTCGAGAACGTGGATATTTTGCTGGAGTCTCGTCCCTTTGTGAAGGGCCTTTCAGCTGATCTTTTGCTTCAGCTGGTAGCGGTCAAGATAGCTGCAACCGCGTTGTGCCGGGCTTCTGGACTGGTGGGAGGATACTATGCTCCTTCTCTGTTTATTGGTGGGGCGGCCGGAATGGCCTATGGAAAGTTTATTGGCATTGCCTTGGCGCAGAATCCTGGAATCCATCTCTCTATCCTCGAGGTGGCATCTCCACAAGCTTATGGTCTGGTACTGTTCTTACATGGTCAATGTTGTTTCAGAGTTTCTTGTTTTTTTTTTTTTTTGCCATGGCTTCATTGCTAATGATTCTGTTCGTCTGATTGTTTTGTTTTACAGGTTGGAATGGCTGCTACACTTGCGGGGGTTTGTCAAGTTCCTCTTACATCGGTACTGTTGCTATTTGAACTTACACAAGACTATCGTATAGTGTTGCCCCTACTTGGAGCTGTAGGCATGTCTTCATGGATTACATCTGGACAGTCAAAGAGACAAGAAACTAGAGAGACGAAAGAAACTAGGAAAAGAAACAGCCAAGAAGCTGTACAGTCTCTGACGTCATCAGATGAGGATGAACCATCAACGAATAACCTTTGTGAAGTTGAAAGTTCTCTTTGTGTAGATGATTCAAGCATCCAAGCTGAGGAGCTACAAAGGAGTATCTTCGTTTCAGAAGCCATGCGAACAAGATTTGCCACGGTTATGATGAGCACTTCTCTGGAAGAAGCAGTAACTCGTATGCTGATAGAGAAACAGTCCTGTGCGCTTATTGTTGATCCTGACAACATCTTTCTCGGTCTACTTACACTTTCAGACATTCTGGAATTTAGCAAAGCAAGAAAAGAAGGAAACAAAGAACCTAAGGTATGAATTAGAATAGTCACTTCTGAAATAACTGCTTCTATCTTGATGTAACCTGATCAAATAATTGAACCACTGCTTTGGTTTAGGAGATTTTTGTAAGTGAAATATGTTCGATGAGCGGAGGATGTAGAGTGCCGTGGACTGTGACACCTGATATGGATCTTCTCGCTGCCCAAACAATCATGAACAAGCATGAAATATCTCATGTTCCAGTCGTTTCAGGAGGCAGTGATTCTCGCAGAATACACCCTGTTGGGGTCCTAGATAAAGAATGTATCACTGTAACACGCAGGTACGCACGCCTAACACCTATATTCCCTCAGTTTAATTTCTTCATGTGGAAGTTTTTCATAACTTCTTCTCCCATTTCACCAAGTCTTCGAGACTTGCTATAACTTGAGCTGCTAAGTTTCCTATATTGGATGTTGTTGAACTAACTACTGAAAGAAATTTTACTTGCTACTTTTTGTTTGCTCAACAAAGCCAAGGAATAAGTAGCCAACTATGGCTGTTCAGCTTCTTGTTCTTAGAACAGTCAACTATATCTAGAGTTAATACCAAAACATATTGGCCTAGTAAACAAGTTTCCTTAATTCATTGAAACGTTGTTCTGTGCATTTCTGATTTTGCCCTGTGTAGATGTTGGCACTGGAAGTGGTACTGTTTTTTTTTCTAAACAATTTCTCTCGTTTGATCTGGCAGAGCTCTAGCAACCAGAATGTTCCTCGACGGAGTCAATTCTCTGCAATCGTAAACCGGCTTGCTTTGTAGCTTTTCTTGAGCTGACCAGGATGATTTCAGTCTTTTTCTTCTTTTGTGAGGCTCGAGGCCAGTTTTGGTAGAAGAGAGATGGCTGGTGCTGCGTGATTAGAAGTAAGTCTTCTCCATCTGTTGATTGAAATGGTGGAAGCTGTCCCGCTTAAGGTGCTGAGCAGCCGAAGCAAGGAAGGGTACTCAGAGAATCTTCTACTATTGTACAGAATGTCATGTGATTGGTTACACTATTTTGTCTTATTATGTACAGATTGTCACTGTGCCTTTCTCAATTTTTGTATGTTTTGTAAATTGCTACTTTGGCTTACATCACACTGAGAAAGTTTTTTACTAATTCATATTATGACAATGCCAACAATTTTTTTGTTCTCAAGAGAGAACCATTTTTAAAGAAAAATCAATAAGCAACTCACATGAGTTGAATGATCTACCTAATCTGTACTTACTTACCTTCAGCGTGGTGGATACACATGCTATATATAACTATTCGGGTGTGATTCCATTGTTATCAGCCAGAAAATGGATCAACCAAAAGGAAAAGTTTGTGTGACAGGAGCTTCAGGCTTCTTAGCTTCTTGGCTTGTGAAGAGGCTTCTCCTTGCGGCATCATCCCCACTACATAAATCTTTGTGTATTCATTTTATAGATATTCTTTTAACACTTATTTCTTGTGATATGATAGGAGGAGATTTTGAAACCAGCTATGAGTCTTTGAAGGGTGTGGTCCTCACGTCCTCCTCTTCAACAGTCAGGATCAGAGATGATTTTGATCCCAATATCCCTCTTGATGAATCTGTTTGGACCTCTGTTGAACTCTGCAAGCGTTTTCAGGTTTGTATAGCAATCTATATAAACAAAAAAAAATGAAGATCATTAGGGCCGAATCTGAGATTTCGGAGGCTCTGAAAAATTTCTTAAGAAACTTAGTAATTTTTTGTTAATATAATTTAGAGGCTTATGTCTATGTAAAAAAGGCTTTCAAAATTTTTGGGGGCCAAGGCTAATGATTTATTGGACTGTGGTCAAATCGGGTCATGGAGATCGTTATCTCTTAATCATATTAATTAACAGTGTGTGTAAACGCATTCCCTGAGAATTTAAGGTCTGGTATGCATTATCAAAGACATTAGCCGAGCAAGCTGCATGGAAATTCTGTGAAGAAAATAGTATTGACCTTGTCACTGTTCTACCATCCTTCCTCGTTGGACCTAGCCTGCCTCCTGATCTGTGTTCTACAGCATCTGATGTCCTTGGATTGCTGAAAGGTAGGAAACATCATCAGAATAGCTCCCTTGTCCTCTGCGGCAAAATGCTACATATAACTTGTTACATAACACAACAGGAGAAACAGAGAAATTTCAATGGCATGGACAGATGGGGTACGTTCATATCGATGACGTGGCAAGAACCCACATACTCGTTTTCGAACACGAAGCAGCCGGGGGCAGATACATTTGCAGCTCTAACGTTGTCAGTCTAGAGGAACTGGTTTCCTTTTTATCCACACGTTACCCATCACTCCATATCCCCGAGAGGTTTGACATTGATCTTTTAACCTTTTAATCCTTGAAAAGAAAAACAACTAGACCATGAAATAATCTTCTCTTTGTAAAAAAAAAAATTAGGTTTGAGAAGCTTAACAGGCTGCATTACGACTTTGACACTTCGAAGATAAAGAGCCTCGGGCTCAAGTTCAAGTCTCTTGAAGAGATGTTCGATGACTGCATTGCCTCTTTTGTAGAGAAAGGCTATTTATCTCATGTCGTTACATCACAATAAATAAATATCAATAAAAGTGTAGACAAAGGTAAAGAAGAATGATCTTATAATAATTAATATCGAGAAAGAAAAGTCGGGAGGATTGTATAATCCTAATTGATCCCAAATAAATAAATAAAAAGTTCATCTTTAAACCTTTAAACGAGGTTCAACGTAACAATAATCAATAAGAGTCAAGACTAATGGAGACTTTGTCGTTGCGAGAAAGTGTTCCAATAATCTTTCTAAACATACGGTAACGATGGTCCAATACTAAGAACATCTTGTCTAATGTCTTTGTGTTTTTAAGCACAAGTTCCACGAACAAAGGCAGGTGCTTTGACTTTACATCCCAATGGACCGCATCTTTTAATCTCGGACACAGCTGCGACTTATTGAAGGCTTGCGATGTCAAGTAGTGGTCAAGAAGCTTTGCCTGTAAAACAGGAAAAATATAAAAACATATGGTTCTTGGATTCAGATGATAGTTAGAACATCAAAATAATATAAATCAAAAGAGGTTTATGGTAAGATAGATATATACCAGTTTGATGTCGCAATGGATTGTGTGTACTGTTAGCTTCTTTAAATCATCTGAGTTTTGTAACACCCTTCTTATGCCAGGAATAATATAATGAAAGATCCTTGTCTTAAGTGTCAATGCTTTGACCTTGAACATTGGAAAAGGAACACCACGAAGCTGGGCAACAGATAAAACCTAACACAAAAGAATCATCGATCAGAAACTTTATAAGAAAACCAAAGCCCTATTGCAAACTAATGAATCCATGCATCAACAAAAAGTTTATGAAAGCAATTTAATCCAAGGCATTAGAGACAGGGCTGGATTTAGACACATTGACTTTGGACCCCAAAATTTTTTAAGTTTTTTTGTATAGACTTTTAAATTATGAAAAAAAAAAAAATTTTACTCAAATTCTTAAGAAATATTTCAAACCCCCACCTGATTAGAGAATAAACAAAAACTGGGCCAAAACGTATACCTGAAGAAGGTTTCCTCCAAAAGTAAGTTTCTCAACATGCTGTAGCTTTTCTAGCATATCCATCACCGCGGGTTGAAGCAAACGAGCATTGTAGGATAGCTCATTCGTGCAAATGTCGACATTAGCTTCGGTTAAAGACGAGACATCAGCTAAACTACATGGGAACTGAGAGTATCTCAAATAGAGATAATGTATATGTGGTGCCTCGATATCTTTTGGCCCCGTAGCCGAACTGCTGCGCTCTACTACTAATGTTCTCAGTCGTAGAGATCTGCTAAGATCAAGATAACTTAGTTCATCGCAGCGATTCAATGTTAAGCTCTCGAGAACGGGACAACCAGATAGAATCTTAGCCATAGATTCATCAGAGACACTACATGTAAGCAAGGACAGGTTCTTGAGTGATGTCCAAGACACTGAGCATTTGGGAGACGTATCACAGTGCTTCAAGGTGAGTTGCTTGAGAGAGGAGCTAACGTAGAAGAACTTAGGAAAACTATACTTGTCAACCCAGAGAAACAAGAACATATTCTCCACGTTCCGGGACATCATGGCAAACTCGATCCACGTGTCGATATGGGGAACATCGTCGTTCTCGTTGATATCGAGGAGAAAATGCATCATCTTGGGAGCTGTGTACAGAGTCAGGGTTTGGTTGATGCAAGCAGCGTTGAGGGTAGAAGAGGTCTTGAAGGAGAGGGATGGTGTGTCACACCATACATGCCTCCATCGTTTTGACAAGAGCGACGTTGTGATGGCGTATTTGGTTGGAATAAAGGTGAGGATATGTTGGAGAATCACATCAGGTAGACCGCTGATTGTGTCTACTACCACACCATCACCACCGTGGCAGTGGCGGCTGCGGATTCTTCTCGCGGCGGTGGCGCTCACGTCTGCCATATTAAACTTGCGATTCTCTTAGGGTTTACTATGTTTATTACAAAACAGCTTTTAAAACGAGCATCTACATGTGGGCCAAAAAAAAAGGGAACCGAATCGAAACCCGAGCGGGTCTGAAACAAATACCCGAATGATTCATATATTTATATATCTTAAATAACCGAACTGGAACTGGAACTGAATCGAGAACCGAACGATTATCTGAATATATAAAAATAGTAATTATATATACATATAATATAGCTAAATATATATTTATAATTTAAAATCTGTTAAAAGTATTCAAAAAAATTTGAAAAAACTAAATTATTACAAAGTATTCCAACTACTTGAAAGTATCTGTATAGTTTTATTCAAAATATATTTTAAGTTATCCAAAATATCCAAAATTTTATATGAATCATCATTATTTGATATTTTACTCAAAATGCCTGAAATTTAACCCAAATTATCCAAACTTCTCGGAATAACCGAACTGAAACTAAATGAAAACCGAATGTTTTCCGGATATTTTCAGTTCCTTTACTATCCGAACCAAACCGAACTTAGAAACTACAAGAACCGAACCAAAAATGAGAGTAAATTGATCCCTACGTTGCACGGAAGCTTCATCGGACGTCCGCTTCCCGCTTCGGAACCAGAATCGAAATCGGAACCTTGTGGAAGCTTATGGAATCTCGCTTCCAAAACGCTTCCAAAATTTTCTCTTTAAAAACACGTTGAAAGCTTATGATTCCATTTTGGAATTACGCTTCCGTTCTTTTCAAAAAAATACAATATCATATATCAATAAAAAAATATAATCATAGTTTTTAATTTATTTAAAATCCAAATTTTAACTGTAATGAATAGAGAGAATATAAATATTAAAATATTAAAATTAATACTATAAATTATATTTATGTATTGAGATTTTTACTAAACATATATCGTATATTCAAATATATTGTGTCAATTATTTATGAAATATTAAAAATAATTAATATAATAATTTCTTTTAAACTTAATTTATTTGTATTTCACAGTTTTAATATGAAATTATTTCAAATTATTATAAATGAATAAATACTTTATTTTAAATTTATATCATATAATATTTAGTACTATTTTTTAAAAACAAATTCTTATATTTTAATATATATATATACATAAAGATATATGCTTCCAACACGTACCCGCTTCCTAAATTTTTTAAAAATCTCGCTTCTGCGTTTCCGTACGCTTCCGCTTCCACGTACCCGCTTCCGTTTCCATGTAACGTAGGTTAGTATACACAAAAATAAAAAAACATAAAAATTGACTATCGAATTATTTAGGGTTTAGAGTTTAGGGTTTAGGGTTTAGAGTTGAGAAATGAGGTTTTGGGGATAAGATTTCAAATTTTGAAAAATAAAAAAAATTAAAATTTTCAAAGGATAAACTTAGAAATGTGCTATTTTGGTCATTTTAGTTTTTGAGTGCTATTTTTGTGATATAAACTTAGAAATGTGCTATTTTGGAGATTTGCCCAAATTTATATCATATAATATTTAGTACTATTTTTTTTTAAAACAAATTCTTATATTTTAATATATATATATATATATATATATATATATACATATAGATATACGCTTCCAGCACGTACTCGCTTCCTAAATTTTTAAAAAATCTCGCTTCTACGTTTCCATACGCTTCCGCTTTCAGGTACCCAGTTCCGTTTCCATGTAAGGTAGATTGATCCTCTCTCTCACACCGAACTATCCGATACCGATGTCGAGGCCTACACGCATATTGGCTCTTGCCTACGATTACTAGGCCCAAAATACTACGCATCTTATACCCATTGGCTCTTGCAGAAAATTATTAGGCCCAAAATACTACACATCTTATAAAACAAACTCTCTTTTTTTGTAAATTTTTTTATATAAAAAAACTTATTCGATCAAAAACATATTCTAGTTCTTCAGTCATTAGGGAGATTAAAAAAAAAGATTGTCAAAACATTTAACATAGCAGCAGAACTAGATGAAAGACACTATTTAAGTAGCTTGAGCGATGATGTAGCTAATGGAACCAGCCTCCTCTTTTGCAGCTTCCACCATTTGATCCTTCAACGATCCATCCAAAACAGACATTTGTCAAAGATAAATCCTATGTAATAAAACTAATCTTTTCATGTCAATCAATGTCTTTAAAAAAAAATTAGAAAGTCAATTTAACCTGAGCAGAGATAATCCTGGCAACTGTTTTCTTGCTTGACTCTTGGAGCTCACCGGCAATCAAAAGCTCGTCCAATATGTAATACGCCTTAAAAAAAGCAACAGAAAGTGTCAGCAAAAAAAAAAAAAACTAAGCGTTGAATTAATGGCAGAGTCGTGGTAATTAATGGTATTATTACCTTGTGGAAGTGAAAAATCAAATCGAGCTCACACACCTGAAAAAAAGATCAACGAGATAAGATGATAAGAAGTGGAAGTATGTTCCATGTTAACTAACTGACTCACACTTCCGAAATAGCGGTCGAGGATCTCAACGTAGTGATGAATGATCTCAAGGACCTCCAACTCGTTATCCTCCGCATCAATACACATACAGAAGTAGAGGCTCGCGTATCTTTTGTAGACGACTTTGTAACCCCTCCACTCGATAAAGTTGCAGAGCTTGGGACCTCGGTTCAGAATCACTCCACTGAGCTCACGTATAACCTACACAAAACATCATGTTCCCAATGTTTCAAGATTTTTTAAAAAAAAGTGCGTAATAAAAGCTTAGTACTTTCAGAGACCTTAGATCTTTCCTTCTGCGTATAAGGCGAATACCATTTGGTGAGCCTGACTTTTCCTTGGCGGCTAACAAGAAGCACAAAATGTATCTGCGAAAAACAAACACACACCAAAGGTTTCACCTTTTCACCTAAGCATAGCTTGTAAAGGTCGCACATTTATCGAATTTTCAGGCTTACGCAAATGTAATTAAGGAGGATCGAGCATACAGAACCAAACCCAGAAGCTAAGCATGAGGAGATATTAAAGAATGTCCAGATAAAAGGTAGCAACTTTGTATCTCTAAGGAAGCAATTAAACTACGATGCATTCTCAGATTCAAAGAAGGAAACACAAAGACATCAGACGATCCATCGGAACAAAGCTAGTTAAACGATTCGAAGAAACAAAGTGATTTTCAGAGATCTTTACCATGATTTCGTAGGATGACAGCGAAAGACGAAGCTGACGAATGATCTTCTTTCAGAGAAGAGAAAAAACAAATGTTTTCTCTGTTCGAACAGGTTGAGTGGTGCTATGGGGGTATACTTGTCATTTAACGTTATTCTTAGTGGAATATGCATTTCGGGTCGGATCCATGCTATAGGCGATCCGACTCTTGATGTATACATTCACTTTGGTTCATGATCAAATATACGTACAAATATACAATTACTATACTCCATTTCATAACAACAAAAAATTGTTATAATCTGATTTAGTAACAAATTCTACTTCTCGATCAAATCATTTCGAAACTTTAAATTTTGGGTTTCCTTAAAAATAGAATACTGGTTCATATGGGTCAAATAATTGATGCGAATATTGATATAAACAAACAATCACTGATGTTTTGAAATAAAACTATACCCTGATCCGCGCGGCAGCGCGAATATGAATTTTCGATTTTTGGTTATTTATTTAACTAAATGATGTATTTGTAATATTTGATGTATTATATTCACCAAGTAAATAATTTTTTTGGCGTCTTAAACCATCTATTTATGACGAATATTCGATATCATATAAAAAATTGAACAAATAGACGTAATTAGAGAATTGTAGACAATATATAAAAACAATGGTTATTCATGTAAAATATGAAGAAATATTATATTATGACTTAGTATGGCATAAAAGATTATAAATTAGTTATACATGTTTAAAGAAAATACAATGATTTTTAAACTTCTATGAAAAATTTAACATATAAAAAAAACGATGAATTAGTCATCAAATTGTAAATAATTTCATAATTTTATTAATAATAAATTATTTATAGTATTTTTTTTGTGTCAAGATAATTATTAAATGATATGTTAAAAAGTCATATTATGAAAGCCCATGTTGTAACTGTTTTTTTCCAGGAAGTGTAACAAAAAAAATTGTCTTTAACTCTTTGTTTTGTTTAAGTTCTGTGTCGGTAAAAAATAAAAAATCTCTACCTTTTTCAATGTTCAATTTGAAGCTTATTATGCGAAAAACATACGCAAATATAGGCAATTGGTTGGAATCTCTATATCTTTATATTCTTACAAATTTTAAATTTATTATTTCCTCTTCTGCAAGCAAATCAATTACCGAAGTAATAGATCAATTGGTTGGAATCAAATCTATTCTTATAATTAGTGTAATTATGGTTACAGTTTCTATATTTAATAAGTAAATTAAAGATACGACATTAAAGATATTATGTTTTGATTAATAGAAGATATTGGATTTTGAGTTTGTATTTATTGTTTGTTTTTTATAAAGCTTAGAAAATCAATAAGTGGTTTGAATATTGTACATCGATCGGTGCATGATGTAAGTTGACTATATAAAACTTGAGCATGATCATTTCAAACTAAAGTATAAGTAGGTTATATGCATTTGTTATATTGTAGTTAATATATTTTAAATATTATATACGTCAAGTGATTCACGTTTTCGTAAAAATAAAATTCAAGTTCATTATTGGGCCGTATTCGTCCGTAATAAGCTACGTTAAATATGATGTATTTTTAGGTTCATTTAATGACATTAAGTTTAAATTTGATTAAGAAAAAAATTATTAATTTAACTGGAAAAGACAAACATTAAAATATGTAGGTTCATTTAATGACATTAAGTTTAAATTTGATTAAGAAAAAAATTATTAATTTAACTGGAAAAGACAAACATTAAAATATGTAGGTTCATTTAATGACATTAAGTTTAAATTTGATTAAGAAAAAAATTATTAATTTAACTGGAAAAGACAAACATTAAAATATGTAGGTTCATTTAATGACATTAAGTTTAAATTTGATTAAGAAAAAAATTATTAATTTAACTGGAAAAGACAAACATTAAAATTTTTAGGTTCATTTAATGACATTAAGTTTAAATTTGATTAAGAAAAAAATTATTAATTTAACTGGAAAAGACAAACATTAAAATATGTAGGTTCATTTAATGACATTAAGTTTAAATTTAATTAAGGAAAACTCATTAATTTAACTGAAAAGGACAAACATTAAAATAGATAGTTTAATTTAATTCTCAGTGGCATGAAAGTGTAAATAAGTTAGAAAACTTAGGGATATTTTTTAATGGGTACTTCTCTTTTAATAATATAGATGGTTCATAATCATATACGGCGGCGAGGGTCTTAATATAAATTTTCGAGTTTTATATAGTTTAACTTGCAAATGCAAGCCTATAGAAGAAATTAACACAAGCAACGGATAGAAGAACTCTTGAAATTATTAGGAGAAATGAGTAAAGAGAGAATATCTTCCTTAATCTTAGAACTGTGTACAATGTGAAGTAAATGTACAGGTATTCCTCATCTATATAACTTACAAATGTATCACAAGTGTATGTTTATGTAGCAGATGTACAATACAACTTATTATGAAGTTACTGAACCCAAATCTCCCTCACATAAGCTTGTAGTATATGTTTAGTTGAACGCCATACACTCTCTAGAGAGAAGGCATATTCTCTGCATGCAGGTTTTTCTTTTCTTTTTAGGGGGCTCAAGTTACAATGTGTATTTGGAGTTGACATCATAGAAAGTTGGGTTTTAGTTGTTCTCCCAAAATATTCTTTACCCTCCTTTGCCAGGTAGTGGAAGTTCGAATTTATGACCAATATAACTATATTACAGTACTAAATGTCTCGCCAGTCAACACACAAATTAGAACCTTACTATATGCACATTACACCATGATTAACCCGGGGTTTTTAGGATGTGGTTCTTAGCGGAAGTTAAGAAACTGTTTGTTAACTTTTAACTAAAAAAGGTAAGAATCGGTTCTTAAATAAGAACTTTAAAAGTTAAGAAACAGTTTCTTAACTTCCGCTAAGAACCCCACTCTAAGAACCCCGGGTTAATCATGCTCTTAGTTGACGAATATGAACAAATATCATTTGCTTCAAATAATTCCTCGCCTAATGAAGCATTAATTTATATATAAAATTTAGTTATAACAATTAATCAATCCAAGCTATGTCACAAAATAATACTCTCTTCTTTTTAAAAACGATAACGCATTATATTCAAAGTAAACAGCAAAGAAAAAGAAATTCAAGCTTTCGTTATCATTTCACACCAGATTTTGAAGGGAAAAAAAAAAAACAAACCCTAGCTAGTATTCGCAACTGCCATAGCTAGTACTTTGAGATTAAACTCAAACGCAACAGAAAGTGTCACTAGCTAAAACGCTAAAACGCAGGTCTAGTAACACCGCCACCATCTCCTCCGCCGCCTCCACCACCTCCACCATTTAGACCAAAAATATCTCCGCCGGAGAATTGAAAATTGTTCATATTCATTCCAAGATTATAGAAAGCAACTCCTCCGTTTCTACCTCCCATGTTCGACTCACCCATTTGGGCCTCACTCCTCGTAACCTCCGACGACTGAGACGCCGCCGACTGCGGCTGCTGTACTCCAGTGGTTCTTGGCGGTGGAGTTTCTTCCTCTTCCATCGGTAACCTATCATAAACTGCGTTTGCAAAGGACGCAGCCATCAAGACTACTGGGCCCGAAGCTATCAAAGAACCAGCCACATTCCCTCCTACAACCTGTCCTTGACCTCCGGCTAGATACACTGTCAAACCTCCCGCTCCCGGCGGCGCAGGCGGTGGAAGCGCAGTCCCTGTCAAAGACAAAATCTCAAACCGACCATGCAGTGTGATTACACCGCCACCCGTAGGAGCCGCCGGTTGCCGTATGGTGACGTTAGTGACCGCACCGGTAGCGCTTAAAACGCAAACTCCGCAGCCACGACGAGTGGCGTATGTAGAAACAGCTTCGGATATGTCCGAGCCGGAGGTAACTTCAAGAACGTGGGATCTAAGGACGTTAGGACTATCTCTGGTGATAATAGTGGGAGGTTTGGGTTTGTTTTTGGAACCAGCAGGACGGCCACGTGGACGGCGTCCCGAGGAAGAGCCAGAGGCGGTTGCTGAGCTGGCTGCTCCTCCACCGGTGGGAGTGGTTTCTCCCTTTGCTTCATCTGCTCCAGATCTGTTGAGTTCCATGTTATTATGGTCAGGTGGGGTTCTGGAATCTTCAGGTCTCTGTAGATGCAGTTCTTGCCCTAGAAGAGGGTGCATATAGCCAGACATCGATAACAAGAAACTGCTGTTTGGTTTTTGGATTTTTTTTTTGTTTAGAGAGAGACAGAGACAAAAGTATGGGCAGAAAATGTAAGTGATGAAGTGGTTTGTCACTGGGAGTGTTTCAAATACTGAATTTGATTAAACTTGCATTAATGTTACGGACAAAACAGGAAGACGACAAGAGAACACAAAACCCTACTGAATAGTGAGAGAAAGGGAGGGTCTACATATGTGAAAGAGGGTCGGTGAAATTTGTCTGGACCAGATCCAGATCTTCATGTGAAGTAATGAATGAAACAAGGGAGAGAAAGGAGTAAAGCAAGAGCATCAAAACACACTATTCAAACACGGCTCTTTTCTACATTATAATATACGTAAAATATAAATATATATGCGCTGAAAATAATATACTAATGTATGTATATTAGATAAGAGGGTTGGCGTAGTGACTTTTCCTCGAGGAAAGCAAAAAAAAAAAACAAAGAAAAACTAAATAAGACGTCGACGACTGAAGAAGGAATTGATGGATTCTAATTTCTCAGGGAGACAAAAGAAAGAAATCTGGAGAAGTAAATTACGGAGATACAGAGAAAGATATTGCATGTTGATCATTTTTCAATATAAAGCTGAAGGCAAACAAGAAAAAGAAAACAAAGAGAGATTAAAGAAAATACCTTTTGTGACGGTGAAGGCATGGTTTGGTAATATGATGACTGTAGATTTTTGTTCTGTAAAAGACAAAAGAAATGTTATGGTATACTGTTATGATGTTTCAGTTCGAGGGCAATGTCAATAGCCGACCTAACTTTATGTTAGTGTTATTGTCGGTAACAATACATATTAGGATTAGGGAAATTAGGCCTTATGGCTAAGAAAAAAACAATATTTAGTTCTATAGCCAAATGTCCTACCATACATCGATATAGAATGTATTTTATGTAATATTACTCTGCTAGCCTTCAATGCAACCGGCGCAATCTGCGGTTCAAAAAAAAAATTATTAATTACCCAACCAAGCAAAAATTACGCGTGGTCATCAGGAAGTCACACATCTCCCAAAAGTAACTTTTTCTTCTTCATCACTTTTCGAGAAGGTGAAAAGTTTTCGGCCAATATTTGTTGAATCGCGAAGTCAAGCAGCAGATTCTATCGTATATTGCTCTTCCATCCACCGCGGAGCTATCGTCTTCCATTCAAACTCATCACTCGTCATAGGTTCGTCAAGCGAACGCGCCGATTCAGAATTCGAAGGAGATTCAGAAGAGATTCAGAAGAGTTCGTAAGTGTGATCGGCATGAACGACCACCATAGCCTCATCTCCTTCATATTGGCGATTAGGTTGAGATCTTTGCAATATTGTAAGTTCTCTGTTTTGTGCCATAGATTATATTATTTCCATGCTTTTCCCCTTATTTGGAATAGATTCGGCCCTAGTCTATTCTAAGTTGATAAATCTAACCCATCGTTTCTGTTGCACGTCCGATCTAGTAAGCTGAGGCAAACAAATTGATTTAGGGTTGAACTTTTCTTGGTTCGTCGTACTCATTTGTTTACTGCGAAGGGGATAGTCATTTTAGAATGAAAAGTCCTTTTACGATAAAACAAGTTTAGTTCTATGTGAAATGGAATATCTTATGGAACATGTGCTATTTGAAATGGAAAATCTTAGTTTTAGAGACTGGTTACGTGTCATTCCATTCTCTGCTATTTTTGAAGAATCGTATCAAAACTAATATATTATTCGTTTTCCATTCCATCTGACCTTCAGTTCCTTTCTATATATATATATATTCTATATTATTTCAGATGGTATAATTCTAATTGCATACGTTACTTCTTTACTCTCATAGGCTATTTTCGTTTGACACAACTAAACATTTAACCTAAGCATAGAGTAATGCATATACTAGTAGTCTATCTCATATGTTGTCATTTCCTTCCAACTTGTATACTAATGTGTGCTTATTTTTCATTGTGTTTTTCAGGTTTGTCAAGGATGAGCTGGAAGGGTAATAGTATTTCTATACTATTTTATGAAATGGAACAACTCTTCTCTTATTTGTCATGTTTATTAATATATAATGTACTATTTAGTAAGTTATATTTCATTCGATGCTTGAAAGAAATGGTTCAATCTTGTTCTTTGTTGTTTAATGTTCTATTGATATGAGTTTTGTATCGATGTATACATGTATTTTATATTAGTATGTATATGATTTTGTAAAGAGAAAATAATATATTAAACGTAAATGGAACATAATTTATTATGACATCAAATAAAACAGAATACAGTGTGATGTTGAATGAGAATGATATTCATATTATCTTGTCTCTTCCACCTCTTTTAATGCCATTAATCTTTATTTCTTTTCGCTACAATCAATATGAATTTGGTGTAAGCATTACATCATTCTCTGTGATCATAGACACTTCAAAATTTTGGACAATATATATGTATTGTGCTATATTGTTTGTTACATTTTCTATTCTATATGCTCATGTAGAATGAAAATGCATGTTACTTGCATTCGAAATTTGGGTTTAATTTATGAAAGATTGAGGTTGAGATTGGATAAGAGTTTATATTCCATGTAGAGTTTAGTGATTAGTGGCTATGGTTTAGTTTATGAAAGATTGAGGTTGACATTGGATTATGGTTTATATTTCCGTGTAGGGTTTAGTTTATGTATGGTTGGGGTTGACATTGTGACAAGCATTATCATCTTCCATGAAGGCATAACCATATCAACATTTGAAAAATATGTTAAGATGATTTTGAGATTGTAACTATATTTTCAGATATTCTATTCTATATGCCTCATGTAGAATGGTAATGCTTTATATACTTTTAATATTTGGCTTTATGGTTTATATTTGGGTTTAGGGTTTAGGGATTAAAGTTTAGGGTATAGTATTTTGTAGGTGGATGAGGTAAAGATGGAGTTAGCATTAACTTCTTCAATGATATCATAGACATTTCATATTTTCACCAATATGTATTATGCTATTTATTTAGTTCCATTCTATTTAGGTTGAGGGTTTATATTTGGGTTTATGGTTTATATTTGAGTTTAGGGTATAATGATTATGGTTTAAGGTTAAGTATTTAGGGGTTTATGGTAGGGTTATTATATGGTTTATTATCGAGGGGTTGGGATGAGATTGGTGTTATATATTATTTTGGGTGAAAGTGGGTTAAAGTTGAACACAAATGCATTAGTTCAGAAGAATAGTCTCCATTCCATTTTAGATAGTATAGAATAATAGTTCAAATTTATATATTTTTATTTTATTTTTAAAAATATTATAAATAGAAATTAGATTTAATATTTGGGTTTTGGTTTAGAGATTCGAGTTTAGGGTTTAGTATTTAGGTGTGAAGTTGAGTTTAAGGTTTCTAGTTCTGTTTCATATGAAGGTGTTCTGTTTGTTTATATCAAACATAGTACTTTTATAAATGGAATAAAACATTTATATAGCACAGTTAACATATACGTGGTAAGAAAGCATGTGACGTGGATATATTTGCTTGATTCGTTAGTTAACAGTACACAGTGAATGTGATCCATCTCTTAAGTCATCGATGTCATCTCTCTTTTTGTTTTGACCGGCAACTTATTTCCAGTGGGGGTATAACCGGTTTGAGAGAAGGCAAAATGTTATTCACTCAATAACGTCAAAATCATAGTCATTTGCCTAATTATACTCTAGATTTTGGTTATCTCGCAAATTCACCCTTAGGATTATAAGTCATCCTCTTTTATCAAGTAATATTACATTTCACAAGATTTGGATCCGGGATTCTAGTTACTTTCGGTTCCAACCACTATGTATACTCTTACATATAAATCAAAGTACGCTTTTAACATGATTAAAACCAATCATTTGATTTTTTTTTCTTGAACCAATTCGATGATCCCTAATTTTTGCGTATAACTAATTTTTGCGTATTTAAGTAATTTTAATGGGGGTTCTCAACCTAAAGTTTTTAAAATACATATGTATTTTTAAAACTTAAATACCAAAAAATAATTTTGGTTTATTTTATTGCCTAAAACTAAAATTTGAGACAATGATTCCACATATCTTCCAATACATTATTGTTCAACGAAATGAGCTTTGTGCTAACTAGATAATATAGCTTTTTTCCTTGATTCCGAAGCTCTAGATCTTATGATTGTTGATTTAACTGAAATAGATAAGATCATAAGAATACATCCTTCAGTATAGCTAAAAACACTCTTAATATACTTTTCCAATTTAAATCAGTAACATCCAATTAAGAGTATGAATCTATATTATAATAGTTGAATTTTTCTCACTTCTTAGCGTGCCATGTCAGCGTTTTGTGGATCCCACTTTTAAAAAGTGTGAAAAAGTGTCAAGTTCATAGCTCGAACCCAGGTTATTGAGATATAAACACCAACATTTATACCACTAAGCTAAATGATACTTCGTACATTGATGGCCGAACCTAATATATATTTATGAAAGTAATACATGAACATGTGGAGAACTAAATTAAAATTTGCGGGCAAATCCGTTATGTCTAGGGCTCTGACCTCACCAAAGAAACAACTCGAGTCGTTATTCGTCTCCTCTTTGATCCGTAAGAAACAATCAACACATAATTCTTTTTATATTATTGTCTACATTGTGCTAACATCAATAATCAAATATATTTCATACTCAATATTTGTGGTCGTCTATTTATCTCTCTTACTTATCAATCTAATTTTACACAAATCTTTATTTTACATCTTAAAAGAAACCACAATTAACCCAAACAATCAAAACACCAAAAACTAGAATCCCAAAAAGGACGAATCATTAATGATCACCTCTCATTTTGTTTAATCTTACAAATAAACTTCAAAACAAATATACCAAACCAATCAACTCAACTAAAACTCAACGACACATACATTGAGCCAGCTAAACAAATACAAACTACACGGCCAACTATTTAACAATTTACAAACGTTCTTTCGCAGATGCTTACGAAGAAAACGACAACCAAGATCAGTGAAATTCCCTAAACAAAAAAAAGAGTAAGTTACAAACTCTGATAAATACAACTAACAATGATTTTTGTTTACATATTACCTATCAGATAAAAGAGAAACAAACACAGTCACACCAGGAGATACAAGAGATAATCCTAATAGACAAACATGTCCACCTACTCACTCTTCTTGTCTTATGAAAATAGCTTACATGCTCAATGTCAAAAAACCAATGTTATTGTCTTCTTATGAGAAATACATATATTCGTTTAAAACTCATTAAGGCTCAAATACTAACTGTCTCTCTTTTTATAGTTATTTCTACAAGTCTTCATATATTTGTTTTGAAGGTCCGGTAAAACCAACAAGTTTAAAAATAAAATAAAACATATAATAACATAATAAGAACAAAAAAAATTATTACTTAATACACACAACTTACACAACTAAACTGGAGAAAAATATCCAGAAACACAAGGTATTCTCAACAAACTTAATATAATTTATGTAATCTCAACAATACAAATAACAAATTAAAAAGACAAACAAACAATAAGTTTCAGTGACACATCAAACAACACCACGAACTATATCAATCACATTACTAACACAATTTAGTTCTTCGTGAGTGCAGAACAGTGCATACACAGTTCATCATCACAACTCTAACCCTATAACAATAAAAAAACTTGTTAAGGCCCAAATACTAACTGTCACTCTTTTTATAGTTATTTCTACAAGTCTTCATATATTTGTTTTAAAGGTCCGGTAAAACCAACAAGTTTAAAAATAAAATAAAACATATAATAACATAATAAGAACAAAAAAAAATATTACTTTACACAACTAAACTGGAGAAAAAATATCCAGAAACAAAAGGTATTCTCAACAAACTTAATATAATTTATGTAATCTCAACAATACAAATAACAAATTAAAAAGACAAACAAACAATAAGTTTCAGTGACACATCAAACAACACCACGAACTATATCAATCACATTACTAACACAATTTAGTTCTTCGTGAGTGCAGAACAGTGCATACACAGTTCATCATCACAACTTTAACCCTATAACAATTAAAAAACTTGAAAAACAATGAATAACCCAAAACGCAAAATTCACAGCTACAATAACCCTAATAAATATTGAGATGAAACAAGAACTATGTCCACAACTTCGGGCTTGCACAGGGGCAATGCCCCTAGTTAGCGTAGTAGTTGGGTAAAGATATATAAGTCATACACGTTTTTGGTATGTTAAAGTGTTAATCAAGTTTTTATCTTTTTATAGTTCTTTTTTTTTGTAAAAAAACTTTTTATAGTTCTTATATTTTCACGTGCTCGTACAATTTCTCATTTCTCCACTAGACATTCCCATACGTTAGAATTTCTTTCAACAGATTTGACAATATCAAATATTGAATAGTATTTTATATATGATGTACTATCATTGGAAGGTTGAAGAAAATTAGGTTTCGTAGAATCTTCGGCACGTTAAATATAGTCGCTGATTTTTTACTTTCCAGAGTTTTTTTTGGGGGTAAGATTACTTTATAGAGTTCAATCAGCTTCGTGGACATTTTGTCCGTGTGAAATTGGTTGCATTTAGAACAACGTCTATATTTCTACTTACCAGACGTGAACAATACAAAATTATCACAATTTTTCTTGTTCGATATTTACCATTTTTTTTAAAATAGTTCTTATATATCTTTGTTATAGAACAAAATTGTTTGGATTTATGTTTACAAAATAGTTATATCTACATTGTGTTAAATTTTTAAAAAAATCCTTATTTCTTCAGACAGCTGTAATAAGTTTTGGGTCTTAAAATAGCATCATAAAGTCAGAGTGTCGAAAAGAAATTATTTTGAAATTATCAGATGAATTTCTTTTCGTCTCTCATTGGTAAGATCATATGCAACAATAATCCTTACCACAAATCTTTTAAAATAAATTTATTATAAAATTTTATGGGTCCTACTTCATCTATGTTTTTGTGCCAACAAAAACTCTTAAGACCATCTGCAACAATGATCCTTAGGGTATCATTATTGCAAGTCCTTGTGTTTGAATCCTTAATACACATATATGTATATATATATATTATATATGCGTATATAATTGCAGGTTAACGACTTTACGGAAACCCAAACCGAAAATCAGTTTGGGTTTCCGTAAAGTCCTTAACCCGTAATTATATACGCATATATAATATATACATATACATATATATATATTAAGGACCTAAGCACAAGGATTTGCAATAATGATGCTCTTAGCACAAATCATTAAAAAAAAATATTATAAAATTATATGGGTTCCACTTCAGTTTTTGTGCCAACAAAAACTCTTAAACTCCCTAGCTAAGGATTCGATTTGCTGAGCCTCTTAACTATTCGCGGGCCCCACTGATACTACGTGGCGGTCCACGATTGGTTAATTTTTTTTTTTTAAATCCAAAAAAATAATAAAATAATCATAACTACTTTTTCTAATAATTTGTGTCTAGAGAATCACCATTGACATAATTACTATGCTAATACATTATGCATAAATTCAGATGGATTTTTTTTTTTGAATAATTCTTTGGAGTGGTAATGAAGTGATAGGACGAGCAAAGCTCAAATTTTTAAAAATGAATGTGTCATGAGTAGAAGAAGACAATGAAGCTTCACCATTGGTTGTTATTGTGAAAAGAGTGGTGGATTTCACATGATGAGCATTTGTTGTCTTCCTTTATCTTGATTTAAATAGAACCTTTTAATTTTCTCGAGCCACTCAATAGCATGGCTTCACTTTATATCTTCCTTTTAATGGTTAAATATTGAAACTTTACATAGGAGATGCTGAAAATTCTTATGCATTTGCTTGCCAATATATTCATTTGTCAATACACAAATTAAGTCGTGTATGGCTTGAATCACACACTGAATGTAATCAATAATATCACCATTTTGTTATCCTCTCCACTTAACCTCAAAGACATATAGCATTTTTAGACTCATCTTAGAAAACGTTATACTATGTGCTAGTATATAATTCTTTCAACTTATTCACTAAATTATTCACTGAACTAGTTATACAAACTCTCAGGAAATAGCCCATGATGACAGTAACTTCCAAAAAGTGATACATGAAAATGTAAATGATCAAAATACTGTTTGGCTCGATTGAAGTAAGGTCATAAACATTATAAAAAAAAATCCGGTCATAGATTCTCGACATTGCATAAAGAAAATACAACCAAAATATAATCCAAACAGAGTTAGATGCATGTGTGACAGGTTGATAAAATTTTTTTGAGAATTTTGCTGTCTATAATCGTCCAACTTAAAACTTCATTTCAAGAAAATAAAATAAAACATCTATGTCCAAAATTTATTCGGGTAGAGAGCCAACCCCCAACACAAAAATAATCGTGGAAGAAAAAAAAACACAGATCATAGGGGATTAATAACGTAAGCCACAAGCGACTTAACCTATTTAATAGGACCAATGCACGATTTCAAAACATTGCTTAGGGCGTACGGAACTTGTGGAGAGCAATGCTCAGTCTTCACAAGGTCTACCAACAGAGGGAAGACGCTCGACACGTGTCTTTTCAGAGACTCTGCCTCTAATGAGCACAAGGCTTCTAGCGAAGAGACAAGCAACGAAGTCCTAGCCTTCGCCTCTTCTGTCCGGTCAAATTCCATCGGAAGAATCCAATGGATTGGTTTTGTCTGTTGTTGGTGTTGACCTGTGCAGTTAAGGTAGATCTTCACGACTTTTGAGCATTCAGTGACTAGACGAGACTCGAGTTCGAGCTCCTTGGAGACGTCAGGGTTGCAAGTAACCATGTCTTGTAGGAAGGTCATGTAGGATTTGTTAGCCTCGTTCTCGAAGTTAAGGAGCTGAGGCTGTGTTAGGTTTTGGACAGAGCATGCTCTCTTGAACTTCCTTCGAAGGACCGTGTCGGTGTTTAGCTGCTGAGCGTGAGACGCGATGCACGAGAAAATGTCCGCGAGGATGTCCACGTGTGAAGCTGGCAATGAGTATTGGTTCCTTCTGTATAACTCACTCACAACCTGGAAAAACCGTAATAGATGAGTAAACAAAACATAACAGTTGGCTAAGTAAGTAAAGAGATGGTACCTCGACGATTTGAGACAAGACATCAATGTGTTTCTTTGTTCTGGAGACGACGTAAGACATAATGTGAAGGTTACCATCATCAAGATCATCTTTGTCTACGCTTTGACCAGAAGACGTTTCAACATCTTCAATATCATCCATAGTTCTCAACACTTTCATGAAACCCGCGAAAGTAAGCGAGGCTGCTTCCTTGAGAGCCAAGAAAACCTCTGTCCACTCATCTTCAGATGCGCTACGAGCCAACCCATCAGCCAAACGAAGCAAGACAGAGATCCCCGAGCCTGTTGAGCCTTGAACAGGACTCTTTATAAACCCTAGAATGATTGACACAACGCTCGAAAGCTGAGACCTCACTGAGCTGAAGAAGTTGGCGAGTAGATCAACAAGATGCTGTAGCGCAAGTGTTGATGTCTCAGCGTCCCATGTAGTTTCTTCGGTGTCTAGAGAAGCTGAGGATGGCGAGTCGCCGCTGCTGCTTTCTTCGAAGAGCATATCGGTTTTACTACGCATGTTGTTGAAGACTGGGAGGATGATTGAGCAGAAGATTGCTGCCCAAAAGCGTCTTGTGAAAAGGTGACCATGATCCATCAGAATGTTGAAGAGTACTTCTATGGAACGCTTTCTAATTGCTGGTCTTGGATCTGAGGCTTGCTTGGATAAACCTGAACAAAATGAAAACAATACTCAAATTTAGAACCTAACCGAAAACTAAAGTAACCAAACTGAAACCAAACTGAATTTTGTAAATAATCAAACAGTTCCTAAATCTCTAGAACTGAAAAACCCAAAGCCGAGCTGAATATTGTAAATAATTGAACGAAAAACCAAAATCCGAGCTGAATATTGTAAGTAATCAAACGGTTCCTAAATTTCTAGAACCAAAAAACAAAAATCCAAAAACCCAAAAACCTAAATACTGGAACCGAAACAGAACACACATGCCTACTCAAATTATTTTAAGTGTGTAGTAGTAACTGATAAAGAGTAGAAGCCAACCTGAAAGCAGAGGAACCCAATAAGAAACTTGTTCATCAAGGTCAGTAACACTCTGTCCATCAGACGAATCTTCCTTTAAAGCTGAGATGTTATCGTTCTTCAGCTTCTCGTTCAAGAAGAGTCCTCCTTCTGCAAGCTTCACAGCGCAAAAACGAAGAAACTCTATGGTGTTGAAACCAATGTCGCCTTCAAACTTGCTGTTGGTGAAGGTGATAAGACATCTGATGCAATCAGCGTATACCGATATCTCAGTCTCGGTTATGCAATGAAAATGATCCCTCACAATCTTCTCTATAGTCTCAAAAGCCAACAGCACAATGTTCTTCCTCTCATCAATCGCAGCAGTTGTGAAAACCTAAAACCAAACAAGACCATGTTAGGACACACTAGAAAAAAAAAAACATTGCATTGAGAGACATTTTGTTTTGTTTACTTACAGTGAAGACACTTTTCCAACCAGATTGCACATTACTAACTCTACTGAGAACCATTTGAGAAACACAACGGACTATAAGCTCTCTAATCTCTGCGGAGCTGCTGTTCTGCATGACAACAACGAATGGTCGGAGAAACTCATGCTGAAAATGGTAGTTTGCTAGCTCCTCACGCTCCAGGAACTTCATGGAAAGCTGACGAAGCGAGTCCATTACAAATATTGCAACTGAGAGATTCTCTGATAAGCCTACTGATACAAAGAAGTCAGAGAGAACGTTCCATATGCGAGACCAAACTAACCGGATCCGGTTCATGTTATAATGCCTGTCACAGTGAAACAAATATTTCCATCAACCACATGTTTTGTAAGAAATAAAAAATAAATAAAACAAGTGCATGTTGGACTATCATTGACCAACTCCTTATTAATTTTGATTCATTTCAATTTGAATAATAAAAACAATTCACCGCATTCAATTAACTAGAACATAAGTACGAGTAAAAACAATATTAAGGAAAAAAAAATCAAATATATATCAAATATAAAATTTAAATGAGAACTTACGCTGTCTCCACTAGTTTCGTGAGGCTAAACACACGAGGATCTGCTGGTGATTGAAGCTCCGACATGGAGACTTTACAAAGCGCCTTAACGAAAGCAACTATAGCTTCACTGTTCAACCTCTGGCTATTAGCATAGACATGGTTCAACTCAAAATTGCCTATTTGATCCAATAGATTCAAATTGGCAATGAAGTTCTTGATCTGCTCCGGTGTTACTAATTTGGGAACGGTTTTCACAAGTGAAGTACTATCATAAGAACCTCCCCTGACAACAGCCATCACAGATGGATTCTGAAGAGCGCCACGTTTCTTTAAATGTGGAAAGCCTAAAGCCTTCTTTTCATCTACTTCAGCTTTTGTTGTAGGGATGTAACGTGTATCTGCATGTGATGATCCTTCTCCCAAGAGTTGCAGATGTTCAATACGTGAAAGGCAAGTTAAAATATGTTCCCAAGATCCTTGTAGATGGTTACCATCTTCTATAGCTATTGTTATTATCGCCTGCATAATACAATATATTAACAGATTGTTAAATCTAATCAACTGCTTATATTAATTTAGGCTACAGCAAGTGAACTTATACCTTTACAGCATCAACATTTTTCTGCTTCATATCAGCAGCACAATGAAGATTAGTGAACTTGGCCATGGAAGTGACAAAAGCATCTCTCTGAGTTTGCATTCCCATAACTGCAGTGACGTGCACCGCGTATCGGAAGCCTTGTAAGCACAGAGAAGTTGCTAGTCTATCATCACTCTGGTCAAGAGTGACACTGAATGCAGCAAGCATCGGTCCCCATGAGACCTCGAGTATAAACCTCAAGATGGAGACATCTGTAACACTATGATAAGCTGACCTGCAGACCAAGAACAGAACAAAACATATTGATATTAGCACAGATAATGGGTCCGAATTGTAACATGCACTGTAATAGTAATAAAAATGTATAGATATATTTGCTTATGTAAAGGTTTTTGTTACTATTAACGGGGGTGCTACATGGTTTGATCGGTCATCATTCAAAGCCAATAAGGAATGTATTATAGTAGAGTGCTTACTCTGATTTCTCTGACTTAGCTTGGAACTGTTCCTGGATATCTCTTATAAGAACCCTGTTGGCACCATGCGCTTTCTCATCTGGTTGCATCCAAGAAACCAGATTGAGGATGCCGTCTAAGCCCAGTAGCTTATTCAAGCCATTCACCTGTTTACTTTGTGGGGCTAAAGTATCTGAGTTCATCTTAATCTCGTCTTTCACAACTCGATCATAGAGAGAGCCTAGATACTCTTCAGGTAGGTCCTTGCCATCATCTATTCCCCGGTTATTGCGGACAAAATCAGCTTTGGACATCTACACAACCATTAAGTTTGTACAAGGAATCAGAAAACATAGGTACTGAACTAATGTTCAAAAAAAAAAAAATATATATATATATATAGGCACTGAACTTGATGAATACCATAAGAAAGGAAGCAATACCTTATCCTTAACCATGTTGTTGTGTGCATCTGTGTTGAGCATAATCACAGAATATGCAAGAACGTAAGCAGTGTCTGCACTGGTGAAAGAACCAGGGTTGCATTTCCAGTAATGTTCTGCAAATTTCTCCATGATTCGGTCGATCTTCTGCGCTTCTCCTGGTAGCCTAAAGCCGCGTAGAAAGAACCTTATAGCTTCAACAAAATCCTTCCCTTGGAAGTTAAACGAGTCCACATATGCATGCATAACTTTGAGTGGAAGCTCCTCCCTTTCACCAAGATAATCACCAATCACAGTTCCATTCAGCCCTGCTGTCTTCATCAGAAACGAAGCCACTTCCTCAGGAGAGTTGCCTATTTTCTTGCTGCTTATGAGAAACTCAATACCTTTAGAAGGCTTCCTATTAAACAAAGAGATACCCTTCTGCAAAAAAACGCCATGATTATTTGTCAGTGAACTATGCATATTCAAAAAATAATTCAATATTTTATTACTAAAAAAAAAACAAAGCATCATCAAAAAAATTAATATGTGCAAACCTGGAGTTCAATCTTGTAAGCTCTTCGCTGCTCAAGCATAGAAGCATCATACGCTTCAGGATTAGTATCTGGCTGTGTATCACAGTCTTCTTCACCAATCTGGCTTGCATTACTATCCATAGAAGCATATATCTGTGAGCCCTTAGGCCAAACCGTCTCATCCACTTTCAACTGCTGATCCATCCAACTTCCCATTGCCTTGACTACGTTAACCAAAATTTTCACAGATTCATTCCTAAACGTACTATCCTGTGCTGGAGACAGCGTTGTTGATGAACCGGTCGGTGGTCCTAGAGCGGTTTTCAGAAGACCGTTGACAATCCTGCAATCATCTGATGGATTTATAAGAGCTTTAATACATTATATGTTTACTCACAACGAGTCATGCAGTTCTCAGACTAATCTAATACCTTTCTAGTATGTTAGAGGAGTCTACATCGCAGTCATAGTTCACAAAGATATCGACAATCAACTGCGGATCTTGAGACATTTTCTCCAGCAAGTTGAGAACAGTCATCTTCTGAAGGAAGCTAGGCTGGAGAACGTTCTCTAGCACACAGAGGACGATCATCGGAAAGAAAATGCCGATTTCCGCTTTCAAGACTGATCTAAGCTTTGATAATAAGCTCATGAAGATAGCACATTGCAACTGAAAGATGGACATGATTGAAACTGCACTGTTCTTTAGTAGTGATAAGCATAAGTATTGCTTAACAGCACTAATGAAGCTGCATTAAGTAAAAACAAATATATAAGACCAAACCAGCATCATAATCATAATAACAAATATTCAAGAAATCGTTAGGCGCTAGTTAAGCAAATCCAGACCAATTTTTTAGACAAAAGTATTTCGTTTAGGTCCGAAGCGCAGTTTAAACCGATTTTTAGAACACTGATAATAGCTAATGAAAGATTCGGACACAAACCACTTGCCTTTCATTAGACCGCCAAACAGGACCACCATTGTCGATAATGACCTTAAGCAACTCAAGAGACAACGTCTTACCCCTCACCATGATCTGATCATCATTCTTCTCCTGCGAGGAAAACCTCATCGACAACTTACACAAGTTCTTGAACAGAAGGAAAGCGTCCTGTCTCATCTTGCTCATGTCACCGGTCAAAGAATCAGCTTCACCGTTTTTCTCGTAGCCACGAAACGACGGCGAGTCAGGAGTCATAACGGTCTCCGTCTCCGGGTTCTGGAGCAGAATCTGAATCACATCAGGAGGAGGAAGAGGGCTCCCTTGCCCCGCAGCCATCACCTCGTTAACAAACCCTTGGCAAAAATAAACAGAGCTGCCTTCGTTGACGCTCTTGTCCGTGAACGCCAACAGCTCGTTCACGTACACAGTCTTGACCGCCACGTCAGCAAGCGAGTCCTCCTCTGATCTGGTGAAGATCACGAGCATCATCTGCGCCAGCACGGACTTGGCGCAGATCTGCGTCGTCCCGCTCAACCCGCCTAGGTAGATGTTGTAGCACGTCTTGACCACGTGGAGCAAACAGTCTCCACGGATCAAGACGCAGGGAGATCTGACGGCCGCGAGGAGGACGCGGAGGACGGCGAGCTGGATCGGCTCCTCCGCCATGGCGCCGACCTTGGAGACGGCGTTGACGAGCTTGAAGAGGACGGAGTCTTGTTTGGAAGACTGGATCTCGCCGCGGATGACGGAGAGGGAGAAGAGCTTGAAGGCGCAGTCGAGAGCCGGCTCGACGACTTTCGAGTACGCGGTGTCGAGGGAGAAGAGGAATGGCTGGAGGACGGCGTCCGCGTCGGGGGAGGAGAGGCCGGCGACGGCGGAGGAGGGATCGTGGAAGTCGTCGGGGAGGGATTCGAGTTTGTCGAGGACGGATTTGCAGGAGGAGACGAGGTACGTGTGCTTGCGCCACGCAGCGTTCTTGATGATCTTGTCTAGAGACGGGCCTATCACGCGGCCGCAGCGTGTGGCGCCGCCGAGAGTTTGTGACGTCGACATCGCCCGGAGTTTTTTTTATTTTATTCCATTTCAAACTTTGAAAGAGAGAGAGAGGAGAAGAAGCTTTGATCGTACGTTTTGTGAAGTGTTTGCGTTTATATACCTTCTCGGTTTGCTGAATCGGTAAAAGGCTTCTTCCTGCTGAAGAGGGAGAGAGCGCGTGGGAGTCACTTGGGACAGAAAGGCGCGTGTGATTCTCTATGTCTTTATTATTACTACTCGTCTCCCACGTCGTTATGATCTCATCAAATGTTTTTTAAAATATTGATTAATACGATTTATAAATGCATATTAATGGTCTCGATTAAGTTGACTTTACTGAAACGAAACTGTAGTAATCTCGTAACATAATCGCATGTAACAGTAGTAAGTAGTGATATTGATCGGAGACTTAATCTAATCCGACTTGTATTAGTATTAGTACAAGTCAAATGATTATTTTGGTTTCTTACCAAACCATATAGGCCATAGATTATTGTGTGTTTAATCCATACCAACTTGTTCCGAACGCCAAATACGAAGACTTTTCTCCTCTTTACATAGAATATAATGATAGACATTGATTGTCTTGCAATATTCTCTTTTGCTATATGGTATTATACTTCTACAAATGTATGTAATATATACATATAGAAATGTAATGGTATTTTGATTAGTTGGGTTAATTCACAAGTGGATGTTTCAAACCAAGCATTCTGTTTGATTGGATCAACCAAATGCTGATGGAAGGAAGATGTAACGTTTCAACTTATATCGATCATCTTAATTAACGAATTGACTTGGCGTACGAGTGAATTTTCAAAGCAGGCATTTGTGTTTGACTCGATCAACTAAATGGTGTTTGAAGGTAGATGGTATATATTAATTGTGGTATCTATTAGTGTTAGGTTATGGTGACCCTGTAAAATGTGTTTGGTGATGAACTAGTCTCGCCTTTCTTGACAAAACTTCCGACTTATGTAGCGTAACAAAGAGACCACTTGAAAGGCAGCTCCAAGATGTTACTTAATTCATGTTTGATCATTTGATCCACCTGACAAGTAATTTTGCTTGAAGAGAAAATCTTCAGTGAAGATGAATTCTACCTAACAAAATGTATTATTAACATGAACAAAATCTCGAACGTTTTTTTATAAACGCATCGATCGATCCGTTTATGTTCAAAAACGCATCGATCGATCGAGTATATCAAGTGTTCCTCGGAATTTCCGAAGATATTCCAAGGAAACCCTAAATTTGGTTTCCTCGGAATTTCCTCGGAATTCCGTCGGTATATTCCGAGGAAATTCCGAGGAACACTTGATATACTCGATCGATCGATGCGTTTTTGAACATAAACGGATCGATCGATGCGTTTATAAAAAAACGTTCGAGATTTTGTTCATTCGATCTATTGGATATCCACATCGATCGATGGGATAATCTAATCGATCGATCACATTGTTACGCTTTGGTCCATCTTTGTGATCGATCGATCCATTTTGGGATCGATCGATTACATTGTTACCCCAAACCCTGTTTCCTCGGAAAAGCCTCGGAATATTCCGAGGAAATTCCGAGGAACACTTGATATACTCGATCGATCGATGCGTTTTTGAACATAAACGCATCGATCGCTGCGTTTATAAAAAAACGTTAGACATTTTGTTCATTCGATCTATTGGATATCCACATCGACCGACGGGATAATCTAATCGATCGATCACATTGTTACCCCAAACCCTGTTTCCTCGGAAAAGCCTCAGAATATTCCGAGGAAATTTCGAGGAACACTTGATATACTCGATCGATCGATGCGGTTTTGAACATAAACGCAACGATCGATGCGTTTATAAAAAAACGTTCGAGATTTTGTTCATTCGATCTATTGGATATCCACATCAATCGATGGGATAATCTAATCGATCGATCACATTGTTACCCCAAAATCCTGTTTCCTCGGAAAAGCCTCGGAATATTCCGAGGAAATTCCGAGGAAATAGGGTTTTTAAACCGAAAACAACGTTTTGCGGTTTGAATAACACTTATATAACCCTTATTAAGTGTCTTAGACTGATTATGAAGTCAAAAAATTGTTCTTTACCCTATAATAAACACTTTTCCGATTGTATGAACGAAATCCCCA